>NW_004443950.1:27857556-27892346 GCF_000243295.1 Trichechus manatus latirostris | reverse complement strand
TCCATCCATCCATCCATCCATCCATCCATCCATCCACCCATCTACCCGCCCAGCCATCCATCCCTCCATCCCTCCATCCATCCCTCCATCCATCCCTTCATCCTTCCCTCCCTCCCTCCCTCCATCCATCCACCCATCTACCCACCCGGCCATCCATCCCTCCATCCATCCCTTCATCCCTCCCTCCCTCCCTCCCTCCATCCATCCATCCATCCACCCGCCCATCCAGTTATTACTGAGCACCTCTCACCTCTCACCTCCCAGGGAGTCCCGGGGTGGTGCAAGCAGTTAATATGCCTGGCTGCTGACAGAAAGTTTGGGAATTTGAATCCACCCAGAGGTGCCTTAGAAGAAAGACCTGGCAATCTACTTCAGAGAAACCAGCCATTGAGAACCCTATGGAACACAGTTCTGTTGTGACGCACTTGCTGTCACTGTCAACTCAACTGTCAGTTAGTCACCTCCCTGAGTAGGGCGCTTGGTGCAGCAGTGAATAAAACAGCAAAAATCCCCACCCTGCTTGCTCTACGCTTTTGCTAAACACCTTAGTTCAGTGTCACATATTATTTTATTTCGTTTTTCAACATTTAACCACCAAAATATCTATAATAAAGATTGAACTGTATAATCTTGGGGGAACAATCCCTGCCCTTGAGGAGCTGACGTTCTGATTGGAGATGGGCAGAGTGGGGAAGGATACAAGACCGTGGACAAGATGAGGAAGTGAAATGAGTGTGTAGTGTGTTAGTGAGTGGGAGTCCCTGGTGGTGCAAATGCTATGGCTGTTAGCCAAAAGGTTGGCAGTCCAAGTCCATCCAGAGGTGCCTCGGAAGAAAGGCCTGGTGACCTCCTGAAAAACCAGTCATTGCAAACCCTGTGGTGCACAGTTCTACTCTGACACACATGGGGTTGCCATGAGTGGGAATCCACTTGATGGCAGTGGTGGTGGAGGTGGTGTTGGTGATAAGGGCTGAGGAAGGCAATGAAGGGGCGGGGAATGGGACATTGGGGAGAAGAAGTGCAATTTTACATTGAGTCAGGGAGGGCCTCACTGAGGAGGTGATGTTTTCGTAAAACATGAAGAAAGTGTGAAACAAGCTGTGTGATTCTGGGAAAGAGCACTCCAGGCAGGGGGAACAGCAAGTGCAAAGGCCCAGATGGGAAGGAAGTGTCTGTGTGTCTGAGCGAGGCCAGGAGGGCAGAATGGCCGGAGCTGAGCAGGTGACATGGAGAGGTGGGTGATGAAGTCAGATAGCTGACGGTGGGCGGGGACACTTTAATGAACTCTTTATTATATGTAAGAAGATGCTTCTGAGCTACTTGGCAGTTATCCTTCTCTTTATTTCCTTTTCTTCACAGAATGAGAAAGACTTTAAAATTTTATAATACTTGTTCAGTTGCAAAAGATGAGAATAATACGTAAAAATATAGAGAAGAAAATAAAAGCACCCCAAACCTGTCCCTGAAGAGGATCACTGTGACATTTGGGGAGCTGTCCTTTGAGAGAGCTCCTTCACTTTATCGTCTTCCCTAAGCCTGCTTTCCCACCTGCCTTTTCAAAGCTAACAGAGAAATGCTTACTCAGCTCCTCCTTGAGTGCCACAGGTGACTAATTCTGAACTGAAGATAAAGGAGGTTTTGTGCCCTTAAAAACGTCGAAATTAGAGTCCAGGCAGTTTTGGTAAGTTGTGGTCAGCTGACAAAACTGACGGTGAGCCGCGTGAGAGCTGGTTGTTTTGTGGAGACGGCACTCACTGGAGCAGCGAGCACTTCCGGAGTCCTCACCGCGCGGCGGGTTCCAGATGTGAACAGTTCTCGTTCGGCTCTCTGTTAGGATCAGACAGCTGTATGCGGTAGATACTGTCATTATCATAGACAAGGAAACCAAGATTAACGGCCTTCCCAAAATCACACAGACAACCAGGGACAGCGCTCATATTGGAACTTCAACGCTGAATCCAGATTCTGGGCAGGAGTTAAGGTTTAAGATGCCCGAAGGCTGCCATGTTTCTTCCCCTAAATTGCTTGTTCCACAGGCAGTGGTGGTTCAGTGTTCGAATTCTTTCCTCTTCTGGGAGACCTGGGTTCGATCCCTGGCCAGTGCACCTCTGCTGCAGCCACTGCTCGTCTGTCGGTGGAGGCTTGTGTGTTGCTAGGATGCTGAGCAGGTTTCAGAGGAGCTTACAGACTTGGATGGACTAGGAAGAAAGGCCTGGCAGTCTACTCCTGCATATCAGCCAGTGAAAACCCTGTGGACACAACAGTCTGACCCGCAACCAATCGTGGGGCCGGGCCAGTTCCGGGCAGCTTTTAGTTCTGTTGTGCATAGGGGTTTTGTCCCATTGGCGTGGGGTCCCCGTGAGTCGAGGGCCTACTTGATGGCAGCTAATGCCAGCAACAACAAGCTGCTTGTTGCATAGCCCTGCCTCTGTTGTTCCCGGGCCATTTTGAGAGGCATGCCTCCCTGACGGGCCCTCAGGAAAGGCTCCTTGTTAGGGTCTCTCTTGGTCCTCTGGATGGACCTGAGGAGGATGCTGCACATCCAGCCAGCCCAGTCCCTGGCATGTGTTAGCCCTTTTACCCAGCAGGAGTTCTTATTATGAACGAGTTCTTCTGGAACCTTGACGGGCCTTAGAAAAGGCCCAGCTGCAACCACGGCACTGTCTTATTAGGGCGGGATGGATTAGACCTGGATGCATTTCTGTTTTGAGTTGCTGCATTCATTCACTCCCTCACTCATTCATATTGAGGTGTGATTTTCCAGCAAGGAGATTCCCCGGTCTCAAGTTTCCGGAGGCACCCAGCACAATCTAGATTCCAATTAGCTTAATTGCTTCATATGAGACTTCTTAGGAAGGATTTTTTTTTCCTCCCGATGGCTGCAGTTCCAGGAATGCCCCCCCCCGCCCCCCACCGTTTTCCCTCCCGATTGTCCCTAAGCTTGTCTCTTTCCACTTTATTTCTCTGGTACTGGCTGTGAGTCCCCATGCCATTGCAGCCGTTGGTGTCCGGGTGGCCAAGTAGGGTGGAAAGACCCCTGAAAAAAAGGTGTATGTACATAACTTTTTTTGAGAGACAGTTTCCTTTTAGGCTGTGTGTCTGTTTCAGTGGAGGACCTGGACTCAAAACCTCCCCGACGTCGTGACCCTGTCCCTCTTCCTCTTGCCATGGGCACTGTGTTTTTTAAGTTCTTTTCAACAACCAGAGGAAACAGTTACATCCTGATTGACACACGGGAAGTGGGAGCAGCATTCTTGCTGTTAAGTGATCAGGAATTTAGCCAAGGGAATATAATGAAATCCACATAAAAATTTATTTACCTAATGAAAATCCTGGAGTAATACATAAGTGCTTCTCTGATAATAAAATGCAAATCTAAAACTATAACCAGGAGGACAATAATCTTCATTAAATGTATTGTCTAGAGGAAGCCCATGACATCCACTTAACAGTGATTTGATTTGTTTAGTAATTTCCACGTAATATTTAAACTTTATTCTGAGGCTTAAAAATTCACCCGTGAGCTTCCTCCCCACCAGAGAGGAGGGCAGCTGCTGGCGGGGAGGGTGCTCGCTTGCCTCATGGACTCTTGGGGCACCCCAGAACCGTGTCATTTCTGTTGAGAGGTGGGGTCCAGGAAGGGGAAGCAAGGGGTCAGGCTTCCTTCTGCCAGGGAGATTCCAGAAAGCTCCGGAAAGCTCCTTTCCTGCAGGAAAACATAGCGTCTTAGTCTCCTGGTGCTGCTGTAACAGAAATACCCCAAGTGGGTGGCTCTAGAGAACAGAGAGTCATTTTCTCACAGTTCTGGAGGCTGGAAGTTGGAATCCAGGGCACGGGCTCTGGGGGAAGCTCCCTCAGTGTCTGTAGACCCGGCATTCCTGGTTTCTTGGCGGTCTTCACATGGGATGAGTCTTCCTCCATTTGGGCTTGCTTCTCTGGCCTAATCTGCTCTTTTTAGATCTCAAAAGTGAGTAGGTTTCATACGTACCCTGCACTGATATGGCCTGATTAACATAACAAAGAAAAGCCTGTTCCCAAATGGAATTACATCCACAGATAAAGGGGTTGGGATTCCAGCACATATTTTTGAGGGGACACAATTCAATCCGTAACTCGTAGGATCTGAAGGCTAGAAAGGCACTGAGAGGGGAAGTGACCTGCCCTAGTTTATCCTGTGAGCTGAGGTGAACCCCAGGCCTCCCAGCCCCAGCTCAGCGCTCCTGCCTTCCTGACGCTCTGAGGTTTGGGTGATGCTCCCCGTCACTTGAGCACTGTGTAGGTGCTCCTGTGGGCCAGCACCATCTGGGTTTGGAGTGACTGGAACCTGGAAGCAGGTCAGAAGTGCTTGCCTGGGTTCAAAACCTGGCTCTGCCACATGCTGGCTGACCGACGGTGGACATGTGAGCTGTCTTCTCCGAGGCTCAGGGTCCTGTCTGTGCAGGGAACCTCTAATCTCCACTTCCAGGACCACTGGGAGAGCTCTGAGGAAGCGTGTCAAGGTGTCTCTGAAGTGTCTGGCCGGGCCCAGTGCCCACAGGGGACTCAGAAGTCTCCTGGGCAGCTTGGAAGTGCGGTGGGGGAGACTTTGGGTCTGGGACTTTTTGCCCAAGTTGAAAGTGGTGATCTCAGCACTAGATAAGAAAAATTAGGCCTTTGGATTTTTATTTTTGACAGCCATGAATTCTCAAGTAAACAGCAGATTTAGGCTCTTGGTGTGTATGTGTCCATGTATGCACGTATGTGGGTGTGTGTTCCCTTCATGCATGTACATGTGTGCCCACGCATTCACACAGGTGTTCCCCTGCACGCACAGACACGTGTGCCCACATATGCACATCCAAGCGCGCGTGTTCTCCTCCGTGCGCGTATGCACGTCCCACGCATGCACACTTAGGCGAGTGTGAGGTTTTCCCCCGAAGCATAACGATGGCCTCAGATTAACACGCTTCCCCAGCTGTCTTCTCCTCGCTGTCTCTCCCTCCTCCTTATCCTTTTTTTTCTTAATAAGTTACGCCTTCCCCCCACCCTCAGAGTATTGCAGAACATTTTGAAAATATATTAAAACGAAAAAATATAACAAAACTCATCATAATCTCAGTCAAGAATCTCTTTCCAAAATTAGAACAGGGCTGTGGTTAAGAGAAGGAGCTCTGGTGGCACAGTGGTTAAAGCGCTTGGCTGCTAACCAAAAGGTCGATGATTCAAACCCACCCACCTCAGCTGCTTCGTGGGAGAAAGATGTCGGAGCCTACTTCCGTAAAGATTTACAGCCTTGGAAGCCCTCTGGGGCAGCTCTCCTCCATCCTGTAGAGCTGCTGTGAGTTGGGAATGACTGGACGGGATGGGTGTTGGTGGGTGGTGAAGAGCACAGGCCCTGCTCCGAGCTTAGCAGCTGTGTGCTCTTGGGCAACCTTTCTGTCCTCTCTGAGCCTCAGTTTCCTCACCTGTGACGCAGCATTAACACCGCTTTTTCTGAGCAGTAGTGAAGATTAAACAAGATAATGTGTGCGAAGTGCTTAGCAGAGTGCCTGGCACGCGGTCGTCACTGGGTAAATGGGACTGCTTTGTTGTTGTGTGAGAAAGCAGAGGGTTGCTCTGAACAGAGGCCCGTGAAATGGAGACGTGAGGCTTTCGTGCAGGTTATCCTGCCAGCGGCCAGCCGGGCCTGCCAGCCACAATGCTGTGCGTTTCCATCCAGGAGCTGGCTCGGGTTACTCCTGGGCCATTAGCTGCGCTGGTCAGAGCTTGGAGCCTCTTTAAGTTCAAGGTCGATCAATGGCCTTGCCCACCGCACGGCCTCTGCTTCTTCCAGAGAGTTGTTAGTTACCAGGGTGGCCTGATGAAAGAGTGAGGAGGACTCCGTGCCTCCTCAGTGCCCGACCACTGGGCAGGGCCTTCCTGGCACAGGGTCCCCAGTGTTGGCCGTCAGAGGGTGGAGAATCTGTTCAGGTGCCTGGAAAAGCAGAGTTAAATCCTGGCTCTGCTGCTGACTGGCTGGGCAAGGTGTTCAAGCAGTTTGAGCCTCAGTTTGCCCATCTGCTAAATGAGGCTAGCAGTAGTATCTCACCTCTGCTTTGAATATACTGAGAGACGGCGTGCTTACTGGCCTGCAAGTAAGCAATCCTGTTATTATTCTCCCAGGAAGACTCCCTGGGGAAAGAGCCTGGTGACCCTGGAAAGAGGAAAGGGTAGGCGAGAAGAGGGGAGGTCAGGGGAGGCCTTGGCCTGAGGAGTGGCAGGGAGTGGAAGGCGGTTCTAACAATGTCGGTCCATTCCTTCTGAACCAGCCTTGCACGGGACATACAGTTATAGGAGAGGAGCTGAGTGAGTAGCATCCTCTTGGCCTGGAGCAACGTGTCCTCAAAAATTCCTGTGGGGGTCACGTAGACAAACCCATTTAGCTGACCTTTCAGCAGAAATGCAAAGCAGTCTCGGGTCCCCCACACCCCGGAGTTTCTGCCTGTGCTCTTGTTGGAATTCTTGGGTCAGCCAGGGACTGCTGGAGCCCTCCTGTCTTATTCCACCACGTCTTCCTGCCGGCAGGACAGGAGATGGGGAGCTGATTGGTTTTCTCCATGGGACCGTCTCTGGGGGAGGGGAAAGACCCCAACCCAGGGCAGCTGGCGCACCCCAGAGGCCCTCTCGTGGATGTGCAGAGTTGGCCTCCCAGCCTTTGAGCGCACCTCCGAGGCTGCCTTGGGGGTGGTAATCCCTGAGGTCTGTGGAGCCCCGGCTGGCGTCCTTCCCGGGGCCCACAAAAGGGCCTGAGTGACAGCCAGACTCCGGCCTTCACACATCCAGGAGCCAGGGGCAGCGGGAGGGGCTGCCAGCCAGGGACAAAAGCAGAGACAGAGGAACAAAGGAAGAGAAAAAATCCCCTCTTGTTACAACCTGTGGTTTAAAGAAAAATGTGGTTGGCTGTCCCACAATGCCTTAGACCGAAACCCTCAGTTCATCTAAAAAAAAAAAAAAAAAAAAAACAAAACCCAAGACTTTTCAACTTGCAAGCTGCACCTCCAGCCCAGGTGTGACAACTTCCTCCATATACTCTTTGGCTGAGAAGCTTCCCCGACCCAAGCATGGAATCACTTTGAAACAAGAAGAATCAAAGGCAATCATCTGCTGCCAAATTTGAGAGCAAACATTTTTCTTTCTGAATTTAAATAATTGCATTGCATCCCGAGCCCTGGTTCTCCTCTAAACCCAGCCCCAAATGACATCTGGCAGCTGACGATGGTCTGGTTTTCTCCCCTCTGCCCTGTGGGGCTTTCTTGGAATATTTTCCTTAAAGTCTGGGTAGCTGGCTTTTAAACCAGTTCTTTTTTTTTTGTTTAAGTCTCAAATTTTATTAAATTTAAATTTTATTCCATTTCAGGCTATAAAATCTCCAGAAGTGGCTTTGAAAGTGAACAGGTTTTGGCATGCTGGGAATTGGTTACCTCTAATACAATAAAAGTGTCTAGCTTCCGAGGAGAACAAGGCTCCAAGGGTTGGGAAAATGCACGGAGCAGTTAGAGACCGTGGCGTGGAAATGGGCAGAGACCACTTTATAAGCACGTATACTGTAAGTGAGACATTTCGTGGACATACGGAACCAATAGCTTTGCCAAAAGCTCAATTCCGTGGATCAAGTCTTAGGAGCTAACCTTCCATTTGACTACCCAAGGTGATTGTTAGCAGACAAATGAAAGCTCCTTTTTTGCTTCTGGTCTAAGGGGAATCTTAATACATTTTTAAATTATTTGGCATTTTGAATTAATTTTCTTAGAATGAAACGAGATTCTTAAATTGGGATCTTGTAGGGAAAAGACAGCCAGGTAATTAGTGAGATGATCTCCTTTTCTGACACACGGATGTGAGGAGGGGCGTTGCACCAACCAAGGTGCACACAAAATCTATTTTAGAGCAAAAATTTCAAAGTAAGCAACACCATCTGTTCTTTAATTATTTCTCTTTAAAAAAAAAAAAGGTCGCTAAATTTATTTGGGTTACTTAGTTGGAAAGAAATGTCTTGAAGACACTCAGAACCAGAACTGTTGAAGGCAGAGCTGTCAGTTCCTGTTTGCTAGGTATCCAAGAACTCAAAATAGTAAAGGTGTTTTAGAACTGCACAGCTTATCCAGCACCTGGGGGACAGTCTTCTGCTACTCATATTTGGGGGCAGGGGCTGTGAGATTGAGCAGAGGGCTCATGCTTTAGCAGCACAATCAAGGGAAGGGAGGTATAAAGGTTTGCCTTTCCCCATCATGTGATGGGGTCTGCCCCAGAGCAGGTTGACCAAGTGAGGCTTCTGATATTTAGCTATGTGACTTTGAGTAGTTGGGGCTAGGGGTGGTCAACTTATGGTTTGGGCATTAGGAGTCCCTGCCTCTTCCAGAGACCTTACCATCCATTTGTCCACCCACCCACCCACTGACCCATCCATCCATCCATCCACCCACCCATCCACCCATCCATCCATCCGTCCATCCAACCAACAAATATTTTTGCGGGCTTACCGTGAGCTGGGCACAGTGTTAGGCTCTGTCCTCATGGGGCATACAGTCTTATGGAAGAGACAACAATAGACAAAGATTCTCACGGAGGAGCCTATGATTACCAACAATAATACATGCTCTAGAGTCTAGAGCAGAGTCATCCAGTGGAACTTTTGGCCATGATGGAAATGTTCTCTAGCTATGACGTCCAGTATAGTAGCCACTAGTCACATGTGGCAACTGAGCACTTGAAATGTGGCTCATGTGACCGAGGAGCTACCATTTTAAATTTTATTTAACTTTAATTTTAAGTTAAATAGCTGTTGGCTGGGCTGGAGGACGGGGACCCATGTTCTAGGCTGTCGTATGGGGTAGCACAGGGGAATTTTGTTACTTAAAGTGTGGCCCACAGATCTGCAGCATCAGCGTCACCTGGGTGCTTATTAGAAATGCAAATTCTCTGGCTCACCCTAGACCTGCTGAATCAGAATCTCTGGTTGGAGCCCAGGCATCTGAGTTTGAACAATCCCTCCAGGTAATTTTTATGCAGCTCTGCTCTAGTGGAAAGGTAGGTAGTGTGATAATGTATGGGACTCAGCTGAGGGGGGCAAGAAGGAGTAGGGGACTGGATTTCAGACTCACAGAAGGTTTCCCAACAGTGGACAGTAGTGCTGAGCCTGGAGTGTGAGTAGCTAGGTGAAAATGATGGTCTTGGCACAGGTTGGGGGCGTTAGGTGTGGTGTACAGCTCCCTGCACTCCGTGGTGGGAAGGGGCTTGACACACCCGATGAGCTCAGAACAGCACGGTGGAGCGTAGAGAAAGGGGTGTGTGAACTGAGGTGAGAGAGGCTGGCAGATAGACCGCTGCTACTGGCAGCTGTGTGTTCCTGGGCTAGCGTCTCCCCCTGTCTGGGCCTCATGTTCTTCCTTGGTAAAATGGGAATACCTACCCTTTGCTATTTGCTTATCTAACAGGGTCAAAGGACAGACGGGACTGAAACTGTGTTGGCAAGGCACGTGTGAAAAGTACACCCACTGGGATGACGGGGTGACCGGGTAGTCCTGGTTCTCTTTGTTTTCCTTTGGTCTCTGTCTACTCCTTCCCCAACTCTCCTCCGGCTGGGGTCTCAGCTCTGAGATTCTTCCCGAGAGTGGCTCTACCCAGCTCTTCTCATTCAGCCTGAGGCATGTGGTGGTCCCCTGTGGCTCTGTGGCCCGAACCCTGGTTTGGAGGACAGGGACCCATGTTCCAGTTCTGACTTTGCCTTGCTTCCTGGGAAATCCTCGGCTTGTCTTGTACTGGGTTCCTAATCTTGGAGGCCCCTTCCAGAGCTCTCATCTGAAGCCCGGGATGGGCCAAGAGACCGGACTTCTGAAAGTACCTTTTAAAATCAGATGTAACGAAATGCCTTCTGGGGAAAGACTTCATAGTAATTTTCGCAGCACCTTCTCTGTTGTCTAGACCTAAGATCAGCATTTTAGGGAAAAGTATTGAGGTAAACTTTCCCTGCCTCTCTCTGCCTTCCGCTCTCCACTTCCAGTACTCTGTGCCCCCTCCCCACCCCCACCGCCCGACCCGTCAGGTGGCCAGAGCCTCAGCTGAGCCGCAGCTACTTGGCAGCTGAAAGTTTTGTCCCTGGAAGATGCCAGACTTATTTTGAGACTGCAGATGTAGTGGATGCTTCCCTCCTGGAAAGACACCAAGTGTCTGATCCCAGCCTTGGGGATGGTATTTTGGGGGGATATTAGTGGCTTCTTATCTAACACAGACACTGGGACACTGTGCATTCCTTCACCCTCTCAAGCCTTTGCAGTCAGCTGTGCCCCCCAGTACTTGGGACACTGCCTTGAACATAATAATAGCTCACTATAGATTAGTTATTACTGTTGCAATTATGGAGCCCTGGTGGCGCAGTGGTTAAGAGCTCGGCTGCTAACCAAAAGGTCGGCGGTTCAGATCCACCAGCCGCTCCTTGGAAACCCTATGGGGCAGTTCTCCTCTGTCCTGTAGGGTCACCATGAGTTGGAATCGACTCGACGGCAACGGGTTTTTTTTTTAAGTTATTATGAGTATTACTTTCTGTTTTTTCAGGGCTGAAATGTTGCCCAGATCTCTTCTCTCTAGACACAGACATTCATGATAAATTCTTTGGGAACTTCCTTTTAAAGAATACACTTCATTGTTTGATTCAAAGGAATGAATGGCTAATGGTGGAATTTCAGCCACGTGGGAAAACATCTCTCACGTCATCTTCACTCGGTGCCGAGATGCGCTACACTGACATATTGGGATGGAGGTGGCCAATTGGTGGCCAAAGGACCACTGCAATACCAGAATCATTTTGTTTTTTTGACTGTTCAGGATTAAAATTTGTCTGGAATTAAAATTTAACACTTAAAAATCAGGAAAGTTTGTACACACATCCGTATTTCTAGCTTTTTAAAAAGTAGTGGGAGGATCTGGCAGTGCTGGGTCTCATCCTGCGCGGCAGTGGTTGGATGTTTCCACGAGGGTGTGTGCTGTGGTTTGCCGCGGTCCCCACCACCCCTCACCCTTTACGTCACCTGTGTGGCCCTGGAGGCCTTGCCAGTATTCTAAGGCTAAATGCCTCATGCAGGAGTCTTCGCCAGGCACAGCTGTGGTCCTAGTCCAGCCCTGCATTGTGCTTGCTGTGTGACTCTGGCCCAGTCACACCGATCCTCTGTGCCTCAGCTTCCCCATCTGGCTAGTGAGGCATTAGATTGGATCAGTGGCTTCCCAGTGTGCCTGAATGCATCAGCCAGCAGCATGCTGAGAGGTGGTGCTCTGGACCCCCCTTATCTTTTTATGAGTTATGGGTGTGTGTAAGATTTCTTGTGGAAACACTGCATAACAAAGGGTCAGAAAACTCCTGCATTACCCCCTGTCCTGACCCCATATCAAGTCTAGGTACCGCCCGGGGGTCTCTTTTTTTCCAGGAGTCATTGGGGGTGTCGGAGGCGGGGAAGGTACGATAATACTGCTATGAATTATAACAATAACGGCTGCGTTTACTGAGCAGCTCTGATGCACACAGACTTATCCTCCGCCAAGCTAGGTGCTATTCTCCCCCACTTTACAGATGAGGAGACAGAGGTTCTGAGGGGTTGAGTAACCTGGCAGAGGTCACACAGCTAATGAGTGGTTAGCCAGGCTGTGAAGCTGGGTATGTTCCACTCCAGACCCTGAGGCCCTAGCCAGCATGCTCCCCTGTGGAGGGTGCTCAGGATGTGGGTGTTCTGATGTATGGAAGTGGGAAGGAGAACCTGGGAGAGCGGCCCTGGCCAGAGAAGGGGAGGTAAATGCTCTGAGGCTGCTTCTTAAGAGTCCCGGCCCCTTCTGCCCTGTCGCTCTGCTGGCCATCCGCCCACCCTTGGGAGACCGCTCCCCTCCAGGTTCCCCACTCACATGCCAGGCTTCCCTGCATCGATGCCCCGTGGTGGACCGTGCTTCTGGGACTCAGTTGGGTGGAAAGCCTGGGGTAGGCTGGTCAAGGTGTAAACTCTTTGTGTTTTTCTTTTCTGACAAGTAGTGTAGCCAAGCCAGTCAATTTGGTTGTTTAAAGGGAACTTGGGGGTAATTTTGATAATTCTCAGGACCGAGCTGTTTTCTCTCAGAGCCTCTGGTCACCCACCTGAGAAATGGCATCCCCCTTGTCCTTGCTTGTTCCTCTGGACCCTGCACCCTTGTTGGTAAAACCAGTTGCTGTTGAGCTGACCCCGATTCCTGGTGACCTCATGTGTGTCAGAGTAGAGCTGTGCTCCGTAGGGTTTTCAATGGCTCATTTTTCGAAAGTAGATCACCAGGCCTTTCTTCTGAGTGCCTCTGGGTGAACTCGAACCTCCAACCTTTTGATTAGGGGCCGAGCATGTTAACCATTTGCACCACCCAGGGACGTCCTTGCTGGTAGGGGTAAGTACAGTTTACTGAAGGCTCACGACATGCTAGCACTTCATTTGCCCCTCTCAGCAGCCCCACGGGAAGGCGGTCTAACTTTGCCCAGTTAATAGATAATGCTGGGAAAGTTTTAGGGTGACAGGCGCTGTCTGGGATCCCACAACAGCTGAGGGCTGGGGCTGCCACCATGACCCAGGGCTCCCCTCTCCTTAACCTGAGCTCCTCCGGGTGGAAGGCGCTAACCCGGCTCTCGGCTCTGGGCAGTCTTCAAGCCAGACCCGGGCAGCCTCACACCTTCCCTCTCGTTGTGGCCTCCTGCATCCTCTGGGGTTCCCCAGAGGAAGTGGAGTGTAGCGAGTCCTGTGAGTGTCCTTGAGGAACCAGCTGCTGTTTTCGTCCTTTGGCTTCTGGGGGAAGCATTGAAGCGGGTGGGAGGGGTATGGGCCCCTGGCGCCTGCCTGGAGAGCTGGAAGCCTTTCCAGGATTTTGGGGTGCGGAGACAATGGTGGGCCCGTCCTGTTGGTCTCAGCTCTTGCTCTGGTTTTTCTCAGCCAGAGTTTAGTGGTTGTATGCAACAGAGATAAATTCTGGATGGTTTAAGCTGGAGTTAATGGAAGATAAGGGGGGGCCACTGGAATGACTAGGAGAAACCAAGGACCCCGGTAGCTCTGGAGGTCGGTGCGGCGAGAATGAATGGATATTCTCTCCTGGGAACTGTCATTGGGGTGTTGCCGTGCTCAAGAGTCAGTCTCTAGGAAGACCTAAGCATCTAGCCTGGGCCAAGTTCCCAGGCCTGGGGGTTGGGGGTGCATTTTGACTGACAGGCCGCCCAGGCTGCCCACAGTGGGTGGGGGTGGCTCTTTAGAGCACAATCAGGGTGCTGTAATTGGAGGCTGGGCCGTGGTTACCTGGCAGGCAGATACACCTGCCTGACTGTCATGCTGCCTGGAAGGTTGACCTGCTGACTTGGAAGGCCCCAGCAGCCCAGGCTTGGATGCAAGCAGGCGGGGGCCAGCTTTGGCTGTGTCAGCATGTAGAGCATCAGGGTGGGAGAGGCCTTGGAGCACCCAGCCCAGACGTCTTCCTTGTACATACCTGGAGAGGGAGCCCAGAGAGGGTGGCCCCACAGCCCAGCAGGGCCAGCCTGGGTGAGTGGACTCCTGAGTGAGGGCCTCACAGCAGCAGCAGGACGGCAGGAGGCCGAGTGCGGGGTGGGTACCCCTGATGGCACAGTGGGTGATTTTAAGCGGAATACAAATAAACTCAAAAAAAATTAATTGCTAGTGAATGCACACAGTGCAAAATTAAAAACACTCCTAGCCACCCACTTCCCCTCCCTGGAGACCACTGCCGTACCAGGGTCTTGTGTCTCAGTCCAGAGAAATTCCACGTACGTCCAAACGTGTGAGAAACGTGTGTACTTTCTCCCCTCCCCGCACCACAAGTGGAGGCGCACATACGTTCCCCTGCTTTTTTCTTCTTTCTGGTGTATGTTAAGGGTGATGCCAAATGAGTGCATTCAGTGTTGCTTCAGGACATTAAAAACAAGTTACTGTGGTGACTATACATGTAACAAGGCCTTTCAACATTTTTTGCATGTACAATGCAGTGTATAACTCATCGTGTTGTCTAACCACCGCAGTTAGCCTTGTCTATATTTTTCCATCACCCTTAACAGAAACTCAGAGTCCCCTAGGCAGTGAGTCCCCAATTCCTCCTTCCTCCCACCTGCACTTCAGAACTTTTTAAGATAACTTTTTTCATTGCAGTTTCTCACCCGTATGGAAACGTCCACCAGTCATAAGCGTTCAGCAGGATGAATTTTCATGAACTGAACACATCCATGTAGCCAGTGTCAGGTAAAGAAACAACAGGGCCAGCTCCCAGAGCCTGAAGCTGCCCCTGCCCTAGCCCAGGGTGACTGCCACCCTCCCGTGAGCGAGCCTTGTGGGTTTCAGTGCCCATGTCTGTATTTTAATGGATGTATAAAAAACTATGACCAGCACATCCAGCTTGACAGCTTCCAGCTATTATTGCTCAGGATGAAAAGCCTTGTGCTGGGCCAGGGCTCTTGACTTTGGGAGACATCAGAATTGTATGGGGAGCCTGATTCCAGGGGTGATGACGGGAGGATCCTGAGGTTACCCCAGGGATCAAGGGGACCTTATCTCCTCCCGCTGCTGCCCCCCAGCCCCAGGCCCCCTAATTTACTGTACCACACAGCCTGTCATGCCTGCAGGATGTTGCTCATCTGGACTGACACCCCCATATGGCTGGCGGGAAGCCGAGGGAAATGGCTGGACGTCACAGTATAGTATATTCCAGCCCAGTGACTTGGCTCTGCTCTTTCCTTCTTGTAGCCAGTCGGGAGCCAGGACTTGTGTTATGAGCCCAGGGCAAAAACCAGGAAAAGGGGCTCCATGGATGCCTGGAAGCCTGGCACCTTCCGGCTCGGCAGCTGGGTATGAGGGTTTTAGGGTTGAATAGGCTTGGGTTTGAATCCCAGCTCTGCCATTTTTCTGGCTGTGTGACTGTGGGTTAGAGTCTTAACCTCTCTGAGCATCATTTCTTCACTAGTGAAGTCAGGATATGGTTAAAAACTCGTCTCAGAGTGTCAGTATGGGAGGCCCTGGGTGGTGCAAACAGTTAAAGCGCTCAGCTGCTGACCGAAAGGCTGGAGATTTCAGTCAACTGAGAGGCGCCTCAGAGGAATCGCCAGGCAGAGGCAGTGGTGGTTCGGTGGCAGAGTTCTCGCCTTCCACGAGGGGACCCGGGTTCTATTGCCGCCAGCACACGTCATGCGCAGCCACCACCCGGCTGTCTCTGGAGGCTCATGTGCTGCTAGGATGCTGAACAAGTTTCAGTGGAGCTTCCAGGCTAAGATGGACTAGGAAGAAAGGCCTGGGGATCTACTTCTGAAAATCAGCCACTGAAAACCCTGCGGAACACAACGGTCGGATCCACATCTCATCATGAGAATGGCGCAGGACCAGGCAGCGTTTCGTTGCACTGTGCGACGGGTCCCCATGAGTCGGGGGCAGGCTGAACGGCAGCTACCATGTGTTGAACACCCAGCCCAGCCGGGTCCTTGGGTGAACATGCTCAGTTAAGAGCTGTGCTTGTGGCCCTGGTGTGAGAGGCCTGGAGCCCAGGGGAGGGAGCGGGAGGGGGAGAGTGGAGACAGAGGTCCACCTCTCTGCCCCTGTGGCTCCAGCCCAAATGAGCAAATGGCCTTCAGCGGGCATGGGGAAGGGAGTCTCCCTGCTGGCTGGCGCAGGCAGCTGCCTCATTCCCAGGTCCGGGGTCCCAGGCTGGTGGCTGAGGCGAGTTGGTCAGGCAGGGCCTGGGCAGCTGACAGACCCTCCCAGGGGACTAGGAGGCCAGCTGCAGGCCCGGACTGGAGCCTAGGGCCAAATATTGTGTTAACCCATTCTGTTCTGGGGACAGTTGCTTTTCCAGGCCTTAAGTGGCTTCCCTTTTCTTTCAATTGCCCTGTTTGCCCCTTCAGTGCCTTGTTAGACCAGGGGTCTCCGACAGGCAGCATAAGGACTATATTCGGGCTGTGGGTGTTTAGTCGGGCCTGTTTCTTCCCCTCATGATTATGGGGTTTATTGGGGAAGCACCAGGCTACAGCTCGGGATCAGGATCAGGATCAGGATCAGGAAGCCTGTAGGCACCGTCTCTCTTCTTTGGCGCAGGACAGCTGGGCCTGTTTTAAAAATTAGAATGATTCCTCTAGAAATTCAGATTTCTGGCCCCCCTGGAAAAACCAGAAGATCTGATCCTGTTGGTCGTACTCCCTGGTGGTGGTGTTGGCTGGGCTGGAGGGGGAGGTCATTCACAATTTCCCAGCTGTCCCCCCCAGACACCGCCCATTACTCATTTCTGGTACCTGCCTGGGCCCCCGGGGGGCAGTTGAGATCTGAGCTTAGAGAAGCTTGCCAAAGGAACCAACTTGTCTTGCCTCCTCTCCCGTCTGAGCCTTGCAACTCCGGGGGTCTCTCCAGCTCTCCTTGACTCCCTCCCATGACGGGAGTCTCACTACCTCCTGAGTAGCCCTTCCCTCGTAGCCTCTGCTGAGAGAATCCCCCCCTGCTTGAAATCCCCCTGGAGTGACTTCCGCTGGCTGGTCCCTTTTGACCCCTTGAGGCCACATGGCAAGCTCAGTGCCTCTTCCCCACGGCAGCCCTTCAGATACCTGAAGACAGCGTTGAGGGCCCCCTGAGCCTGCCTCTTCGGGCTGACAGCATCAGTTCCTTCGCTGTTGCTCCTAAGGTGCGGTTTCAAGACCCTCTATGATCCTGCCGCCCCTCCTTGGCCACGCCCCAGTGGGCCCCGGGGACTTCTCGGGGCCAAACTCCCAGCTTTGCCCTGCACACTTCCTTACAGAAGCTTGAAAAAGAGCAGAAACTGAGGCACACCAGGCCCAGCGTCCAACTTCTGTCAAAACAAGGAAAACACAAACATATGGAAGGCGTTTGTAAGGCTAATCACCCCAAAACACCTGCGGCACCTCTGAGTGGGGCATGATGGATCAGTTGTTCTTTATAATTTCGTTTATTTTTGGCTGTTGTTGAGGATGTACTCAGCCGAACATACACCAGTTCAACCGTTTCTACGTGTCCGGTCCAGTGACATTGATGACATTCTTCGCGTTGTGCGACCGTTCTCACCCCCCTTTTCCGAGCTGTTCTTTGCCCATTAACATAAACTCACTGCCCCTGAAGTTTCCTTTCTCATCTTGGGTTGCTGTTGTCCGTTTGATCTGTGGGTCAGTTTTATTCTGTCTTCTTGGATCTAACCTTTCTTCCGCAATCCTGGGGGTTAAACAGTGAAGAAACAGGGCTGGTGGTGAACACACTTTAACCAGCTGATGGTGGGCAGCTGCTGAGGGGAGGGCTGGGTGGGAGTGGGGAGAGGAATGGGGCCCCGCCGCGGGCAGCCTGACCGAGGATTCTGGGAGCCCCGAGGAGGCGGAGGGGCGGAGGGAGGAGGGGTCTGCGCAGCCAGGGAGCTGGGAAGGCCTCTTGGGATAGCAGTGATCCGATGTGGCCTCCGAGGGGGGGACTTTAGGTGATAAGAGCAAAGGTCAAGAAGCAGGAAAGTGTTTGCTGGCAGGCGGTGGGGATGGGCATGTGGTCTGGAGCCTCAGGAGGCTGGGGGAGGGTGCTTGGGGGCAGAGGAGCTGGACCCTGGCTGAGGACTGTGACCGAGGGTGGGTTAACTGGAAGGCGCGGTGTGCACCGGGTTATAGTAAGCAGGGTGTGCGCTGGCTTAATCGTGCTTAATCGTCCACTGCAGATTACTAGGTAAGCACAGTGAGGCCAGTGCGTACCTTGCTTACTGGGGAATCTGTCCCGACTGTGAGGGCTGTACATAAGGTGACCGGCAAAAGTGATAATTGTTGTGGAGTCTCTGAAGTCAGAGGCTGGGTTCAGTTCTGGCTTTCTCAGTCTAGAACTGTGTGACCTTGGACAAGTCATCTAATTTTCTTAAGGCTTGGTTTTCTCATCTGTGAAATGGGGTAGGGCTGTGACGGGTACATGAGTTAATGCTCAGAAAGTGCTTGGCCCATGAACAGGCCCGGAGAGCTATGCTCACGCTGGTGACATTCTGCTGTCTTTAGTGGGCTTGCTGGGCGTTTTAAGCCTCACACAGAGCTAATCGAACGTTCAGGACGTGGACGAGGTAGGTGCTGTTATCTCCCCATTTTACAGATGCAGACACTGAGTCAGAGGCGTGGGACTTCAGATCTGCTGGGCTCTGCCTGCTCTTCCCACTGCACTGCCCTGCCTCTCAGAAGGCATGGGGAGAGGTGCATGCCTGGCCTGGGGCACCTCTGGTTTCCAGGGCACATTTTCAAGGGCTTTACTGGGTGAAGAAGAGCTGCAGGGCTGGGGGAGTTTTTTGGGAGGTAACAGGTCCGGGAGAGGGACAGCCCCTTCTGGAAGGAGCTCCAGCCCCTGGTGTGGGTGGGAGTTGAGTCCCATCCTTGGACTCTGCCGGAGGCTCCCTGGGCCGGAGCAGCTGGAGGAGGGGCTCCAGGGCCATGTCCATGTCCCAGTGGTCTTGGGGGCCTCCTGATCCTCAGTCTGCAGAGCGGGCTCGGGGGCAGAGAGGAGTGTAAATGGCTGCTTCTGCCTCCATTGCCAGGAGGAAGTGCTGGCCACATTAGGCTTCTCCGGGCCCTGTCTGTGCCCTCCACACCCCCAAACTGGAGTCTGTGAGCAGAAGGGACCAGCAGAGCCAGGGTTACAAGCAGAGGGGACGCTGTTGGAAGTACGGAAAGAGCATTGGACGTGGAGTTCCGCTGAGCGTCTGCTCTGCGACCCTGGCCCGCACTTTCCTTCTTGGGCCCTGGGTTCTTCTCTGTCACGCGTGACACGTGGTGCTGCCCATCCTGCCCACTGTGCTTGAGAGCCAAACAAGGTTCTCACTGGCTGTGAAAGTCTGAAGGTCGTGAAGCTCCATTCAAACGCCAGAGGATTTGTGTGTTGAGGGGCCCTGGCCGCCTGGCTTCCTGAGCTGGGACCCTCGGCGGGCACTGTTATGTACATCCCGTGCCGTGCTCTGTGTTCTGCCCTGTGATCCGACTGCCTGCTCACGGTAACTCTGAGGGTTTGATATTCGTATTATCCCCATCTGACCTATGAGAAGACTGAGGCTCAGTTGTGCAGGGCCAGTTAGTGTTGGAGTCGGGCACAGTTAGCGTCCCAGCCCAGGCCTCTCTGATTACAACCCCTGTGCTCTTAGCTGGCCTCAAAGACCTCCCAGGCCAAGTACACCTGGTGAACTTCCTTACAGAAGCTTGAAAAAGAGCAGAAACTGAGGCACACCAGGCCAGAGAGCTGGGTGTGGCAGGGCTGTCCCCCAACGAAGCCCCTGGGCTGAGCTTTGCCTTAGAGGCCCCCTGGCTCCTCCGTGGGGCCAGGAGTCTGAGCCATGGGGACATGTACCCCAGAATCGGTGTCCCTCCTTCCAGACTGTGCTCCAGGCACCCAGGGCTCCTCCTGCCATGTGGCCCCAGGCCACACCCTGGGCCTCTTCCCTGTTTTCACCCCCAAGGGTGGACGAGACTTCAGTGTGCACACCCCCAGGTTGAGCAGTGTGCAGGGGTGGTTTGCAGGGAGTGGGGCATGGGAAGAGCTTTGAAGTGTGGGTACCCCTTGTGGGGAAGGAAGGAGCTAGGGGTGGCAAGAGAAGGAGGGTGGACAGCAGGCTGGGGGCCCCCGCATGTTAGCAGCAGGCCTGGTGGAGGAGCTGGGATCTTACCAGCTGGTGACTGAGCTCACCTGTCATTCAGAAGGCTTCTCTTGTCTCCCATCACGTGGTCCTGGGTGGACTCCCCAGCCCTAGGTCCCTGGTGTCCTTGTCTTTGGCCTTAGGGCCATGACTTAGATGCCACAGGGCTTGTTGGAGTCACTAAAAATAGTGCATAGAACAGGGATTGAATGGTTTTTTTCTGGCTGTGTAAACCACCCACATGTCCCTGCCTCCCCGTCTGGGGGCAGAGCGTGTGCCTTGAAGGGAGGAGAAGGCAATCCTGTCTGTCTTGGCAGGTGCTCCCTGGGCTTCAGGGGCCTCTCTCACGGACACTCCATCTATTCTGGAGTCTGGGGCGAATTTCGGTTCTGCTACCCAAAAGCTCTACCATCTGTCAGTCTGTCATACTGCGGTGGCTTACCTGTTGCTTACCTGTTACTGTGATGGTGGAAGATATGCCATTGGTATTTTGATACAGTGGTGGGCAGGTTTCGGTGGAGCTTCCAGACTAAGACAGACTAGGAAGAAAGGCCTGGCAGTCTACTGTCAAAAATTAAGCAAAAGCCTTATGGATCAAGAATATTGTCTGATATGGTGCTGGAAGACGAGCCGCTAGGTTGGAAGGCAGTGCACAATAGCTGCAGCCGTGGACTCGGACATCATGAAGTGGGCCGGGCTGGGCAACCTTTCATTCTGTCGTATGTAAGGTCACTATGAGTCGGAGCCGACTTGACACAGCTAACAACACCAGCGAACAAGCCGCAGCCTTGTCGCCTCTAACCTCTCTGAGGCCCCTGCAGGCCGACAGGACTGAATGAGAGGCTGCCGGTGAGGAGCCTGGTCCTGTGCCGCCCTGTCTGCTTTGCAGCCTGCATGGAGCAGCCCTTCGTGGGCCCCGTGGGCCTGCCCTGCCGGCAGTGGGCCAGATGTGTTTCTTCGGATGGTGCTGGGGGAGCTTCTCTGTGTGGGTGTCCTCGCATAATGTGTGGGCTGCTCTGTTTTGATCCAAGGGAGGCAAACTGATTTTCCTGGCCCAACTCTCCACCATCCAGAGCAGAAAGTTAAATAAACACAGCCAAGTGTTATCACCGGATGCGAGGAAAATGAACTTGGTCCCCACGGGCAGCCCACATCTGGCAACCGCTGGGCCTCTCAGGACTGTGGGATGAGACAGATGTGGCTGGGGGTGGGAAGGGCCCAGTGTACCCCCCACCCAGGGACGTGCCTCCTTCCACGGCTCTGTGCCAGCTCTGGGCCACGGGGGCTGCAGGCAGCTTGCCTTTGGCTGCATCCTTCCCATCGCCAGCACTTTCCCGGGTGTCCCGAGCCTGGCCGGCCTGGCACTTGAGCTGGAAGTGCAGCTGCAGAAGTGGGCCCGAGCTGGGGTGGAGGGGGCACACGCCTGGGCCCCGGTGCCGGGAGGTGCCGCGCGTTTGGGAAACACCTCTGCTGAGCCCCACACGAGGAGCACCTGGCCTCTCGGGGGAGCATTTGGACTTTCGGGGACCCCTTGGCCTTTTGGGGAGCACTTGGCTTTTCGGGGAGCATTTAGCCTTTCAGGGAGCACTTAGACTTTTGGAGGAGCACTTGGCCTGTCAGGGGAGCACTTGGCCTTTGTGGGGAGCATGTGGCCTTTCAGGGGAGCACTTCACCTCTCAGGGAGCGCTTGGCCTTTTGGGGGAGCACTTAGCCTTTCAGGGAGCATTTGGCCTTTCGGGGGAGCACTGGGCCTGTCACTCGAGCCTGTGGTTGGTATGCCGTCCCCCAGCCCTTTAGCCTCTGTCCAGCCCTGTCCTTGGCCCCTGGCCTCTGGCCCTTGCTGCACTTAAACTTGCTGGATGGAACCCGGATGACCATAGACGACCGCTCTTGTGTATGTCTCGTTGGGAGGAAGGAAAGAGGTGCGTCCTCCCTCCCTCCTTCAACGTCCACTCATCTATCAAAGGGGGCCCAGCACCTCACATGCCCGCGCTCCCCAAAACGTGACATTCCACTGGAGGGGCCTGTGGTGGTTCAGGTGCTTGGCAGGTGGACTTTTTTTTTTTAACATACTTATATGTTGATTCTGCTGTCTGTTAGGAAAACGAATTCCGGGGAGATGCGAGTGGTTAATGCACTGCTAACTGACAGGTTGGAGGTTCAAGTCCACCCAGAGGTGCCTCGGAAGAAAGGCCTGGGCATCTCCTTCCAAAAAATCAGCTACTGAAAACCCTACGGGGCACAGTTCTCCTCTGACACACATGGGGGCGCCATGAGTCGGAATAGACTTGATGGCAACTCTTTTTTTTAATGAGGGAAATGTTACTTTATATATTTATTCTAATATCTATTAGAATAATTGTCACTAGCACACCAAATGTGTGACTTCATATAGTGCTGCTGAGACGGAGTCTTAAGAGGGAACTTAACAGTAGCAAAAGGACAACTATTGTGTGAGACCACTATTATGAGAACTCAGGAAAAGGTTCAAACACAGAAGAAAACATTCTTTGATGGTTACAAGGGTGGGGAGGGAAGGTGAGGGTTGTCCACTAACTAGATGGTCGACAAGTATTATCTTAGGTAAAGGGAAGGACAGCACACACTACAGGGGAAGTCGGCACAACTGGACTAAACCAAAAGCTAGGAAGTTTCCTGAATACAACTGAACACTTCGAGGGACAGCGTAGCAGGGGCAGGGGTCTTGGGACCACAGTTCAGGGGACATCTAGGTCAATTGGCCTACCAAAGTTTATTAAGAAAATGTTCTGCCTCTCACTTCGGTGAGTGGTGTCTGGGATCTTAAAAGCTAGCAAGTGGCCATCTAAGATGCATCAACTGGTCCCAACCCACCTCGAGTAAAGGAGAATGAAGAACATCAAAGATGCAAGGAAAATATTAGCCCAAGAGACAGAAAGGGCTGCGTAAACCAGAGACTCCATCAGCCTGAGACCAGAGGAACTAGATGGTGCCTGGCTACCACCAATGACCGCCCTGACAGGGAACACAACAGAGTCCCGTATGGAGCAGGGGAAAAGTGGGGTGCAGAACTCAAATTCTAGTAAAAAAGACCAGACTTAATGGTCTGACTGAGCCTGGAGGGACCCTGGAAGACATGGCTCCTGGACTCTTTGTTAGCCCTGAGCTGAAACCATTCCTGAGGCCAACTCTTCAGACAGATTAAACTGGACTGTGGGACATAAAGTGATACTCGTGAGGAGTGTGCCTGTTAGCTTAAGTAGATACATGAGACTAAATGGGCAGCTCCTGTCTGGAGGTGAGATGGGAAGGCAGAGAGAGTTAGGAGCTGGTTGAATGGACATGGGGAATCAGGAGTGGAAAGGAGGAGTGTGCTGTCACAGTAAGGGGAGAGCAACTAGGGTCCCATAGCAATGTGTGTATAAATTTTTGTATGAGAAACTGACTTGAATTGTAAACTTCACTTAAAGCACAATAAAAAAATAAAATAAAAAGAAGGGACTTGAGTACAAAAAGGAGCTGATCGAAAGAGAAGCTCCAGTGACGGTGCAGGCGGCGTGTGTCCCTGGAAAAGCTCCTGGCGGAAGTCTGGGGAGTGGTGTCATCTGGGAGGTTCCCTGCCAGCCTGGGACAGACGAGGAGATGCCCAGGTCAGCTGCCTGCCGCATGCTTGATGGGTGTCATGTTCATCTTGGGGCCACCAGGCAGGTTTGGGGGAGATGAGCCCCGGCCCGCCTTGGTGGGACCAGCTGCCCAGTGGAGGTGCTGGCACCCACTCCCCCCAAAGCCTTCTGCACGTGCCCTCTAACCACGTGGGTGGGCGACGGGGGCCGAGCTGGGGACACATCTGTTCCAGTGGTCTGTCCCTTCCCAAATCAGACAGCACTAACTCCTGAAACTGTGAAGTATTGTGATTGCCCTACCCCTGGAAAGCTCATGTGGAATTACAAAATGTTTAGAAATGGTCATTACTGTTCATTCTGGGACTTTTAATATGAAGAAAGTGATGAGGGAGGGCTGGTCTGTGTGCTGGAAACCAGATGAACCCCCCACCCCACAGACACACAGACACACCAGTTACAATAAGAAACTCGGTGTCCCGTTTGCTCATATTTAAAATAAACCACACGTCTAACAAGGCACTGACATTCGTGTACAGCGTTAGCACAGAGGATAAGTTGTTACGGGGTCGTAAAACTATTAGTTTCTACTTTATGATGCTTTTCTTCAAAAGAAAGTGGATAAAAGCAAAGAGGGTGGAATTCTGGTCTCAGCCCCTCCCCCCTTTCTGCCTGACACAGCGGCAGGTCTGGGCGGGTGCTGGTCCCCGGTGCCCGGCTCAGCGCCCTGAAGTCAGGGTGCTTGTCAGTGGTCCACCTTCAGGCTCCTAGTGCCCAGCTGGGCTGCTGTCGCCCCCCTCTGAGGGGTGTTTCGGGGTCCCTCCTGCAGAGTGGTGGGTGCTCTCCCCGGCGTCACCTTCCCGAGTTGGAGAGCTGGTGGGTGAGAGCCCGGGGCTGCCTCTGAAACAGGAGATGGGAGCCAGACCCTGTCGTAAACCCACGTCTATGCACCACACGTTTCTGGTTAACGAGACTGTGCGGAGCCGACTGTGTGAAATGAAATGCACGTATGGACGAGGAAGATAAACTCAGGGAGAGACACAATTGAACAGGCTGCCCGGGATGCCAGGGCTCCAAGTGTCGAGGTGAAGCGGGCGGCTCCCCAGAAGGGAGTTTCCAGGAAACACCCCACTCTGAGGGAGGTTTGCTGG
Organism: Trichechus manatus latirostris; assembly: GCF_000243295.1. Taxonomy (NCBI): domain Eukaryota; kingdom Metazoa; phylum Chordata; class Mammalia; order Sirenia; family Trichechidae; genus Trichechus; species Trichechus manatus. The sequence goes on along the minus strand of NW_004443950.1, from coordinate 27,867,961 downwards.
GGGTGGAGAAACAGTAATCCTATTTCGTGCTGCTCGCTGCGGGCCAGGCACTGAGCGAAGCTCTGCACGTGTGTTGTTCCGCTTTGTCTTCAGGACGAACTGGGCGTCGATGACCCCGCTCCAGAGATGGAAACCAAGACTCCGGAGAGGTGGAGTCGTGGCCCAGGTCACGCTGCCTGCAAGAGCTGGTTTGTGGTGGGCCCTGGGCTGGCGTACCCCAAGACTGGCCTCTACAGGGCCGCTCTCGGGAGGGTTCCGAAAAGAGGAATCATTTTAACCGTGACCTTTGGCTTTTCCAAGAAGGTACCGTCTGGGAAGCTCAGTCAGCGACAGCTCAGCATGGGCTGAGAGGCGTGTTGGCCCAGTGTTAAGTGTGTGAGCTTTTGAAATGTGTTGTTATTGCCTGTTATCCAGCTGGCGCCTGACTCATGGTGACCCCCTACTCATGGCTACCCCGTGTACAATGGGATGAAACATTGCCTGGTCCTACACCATCCCCGTGATCAGTTGCAGATCAGATTGTTGTGATCCACAGAGTTTTCATTGGCAGATTTCAAAGGCAGATCACCAGGCCTTTCTTCCTAGTCCGTTTTAGTCTGGAAGCTCTGCTGAAATCTATCCAGCATCGTTGTTGTAGTTGTTAGGTTCTGTTGAGTTGGTTCCAACTCATAGCAATCCTACATAGAACAGAATGAAACACTGCCCCGTCCTGCGCCATCCTCACAGTTATTGTTATGTTTGAGCCCATTGTTGCAGCCACTGTGTCAATCCATCTCGTTGAGGGTCTTCCTCTTTTTTGCTGACCCTCTACTTTACCAACCCTGATGTCCTTCTGTAGGGACTGGTCCCTCCTGATAACATGTCCAAAGTATGTGAAACAAAGCCTTGCCATCCTTGCTTCTGAGGAGCATTCTGGCTGTACTTCTTCCAAGGCAGATTTATTTGTTCTTCTGGCAGTCCATGGTACGGTCAATATTCTTTGCCAACACCATAATTCAAAGGCATCAATTCTTCTATTTTCCTTACTTACTGTCCAGCTTTCACATGCATATGAGATGATTGAAAGCACCCTGGCTTGGGTCAGGCGCACCTTAGTCCTCAAAGTGACATCTTTTGTTTTCTTTATGTTGAGGTGTAATCCATACTGAAGGCTGTGGTCTTTGATCTTCATCAGTAAGTGCTTCAAGCCCTCTTCACTTTCAGCAAATAAGGCTGTGTCACCTGCTTTCTGCAGGTTGTTAATGGGTCTTCTTCCAATCCTGATGCCCCGTTCTTCATAGAGTCCAGCTTCTCAGATGATTTGCTCAACATACAGATTGAATAAATATGGTGAAAGGATACAACCCTGACACTCATCTTTTCTGACTTTGAACCATGCACTATCCCCTGTTCTGTTCGAATGACTGCCTCTTAATCTATGTACAGGTTCCTCATGAGCACAATTAAGTGTTCTGGGATTCCCATTCTTCGCACGGTTATCCACGATGCTGTTCAGCATCGTAGCAACACACAAACCGCCACGACAGAAGGGTGGGGGCCGAGAGGTGCGTTGGCTGGGAATTGAACCTAAGTCTCTCGCGTGGAAGATGAGAATTCTGTCGCTGAACCTCCACGTGAAGACCCAGCTTAAAATCTGGGCTCGCCCTCTGCCCCTGTAACATGGCCCACTTTTAAAGATGGTCACTTAGGTTCTGATAACCCCATCTGTGAAATAGAGACTCTCACACGACCCTGCTGTAGGCTGTTGGGAGGGTTATGGTAGTCGTGAAGATGCGTGCCCAGTGTGTGCTCAGCAGGAGGAGTGGCTGTTACTATTCTTGTTGATGTGTGCGGTCTTGTGCCAGGTGAACTGGGAGATGGGGGAAGGAGGAGATCTGGAGGGTCTCCCTAAAGGGGAGGAGCTGACAGCACAGTTGGGGCAACACGTTATGCTCCGGGGTAATTTGTTTTCATTTGCCGGGCACCTGGGCATTGGGCGCTGAACCACACACTTAGTGAACACCATCTCATTTTATCCTCAGAGCTACCTCACAGAGTTGCTGGGCACAGAGCGGTTACCTAGCTAACCCAGGTCACACAGCAAACCATGGGGGATCTTAAGGCACTTTGCTTCAACCACACCCCGCTGCAGAAAAGGGCAAACTTCAGTCCAGGGCTAGGAGAGTCAGGGAGAGCTTCTTGGAAAAGGTGACCCTCGGAGCCAGGTGATGCAGCACGCGGGCTGCTGATCAGGCTGACCCCGGGGGCTTGGGCAAGATGCTGAAGCCTTGGGCCTGTGGCCAGGTTTCCCCCACAGGCAGAATATGGGGTGTGACTGCGCTGGGTCGGCTGGGGCTGTATCAGATGTCCCCTAGTTTGTATTTCCTTCCTTAGGCAAATGCAGTTTGTTGATCTTCCTGAATTTCATCTTTGAACAAGAAGAAATTTGCATATATTAAAAAAGAGCCCCACAGACTTTTAAGGTTTTGTCGACGATTATCATCGTTCCAAAGCAGGGCTTGCATGTTAGTGTAGAAGGAAATCAGAACTTTAGCTGCGTTTAAAGTAGAAACTCATGCCCGCGCTGGGCTGGTCCCCTCACCCCTGAGCCTTCTCTAGGGCCGCACTGTAGACAGAAGGGCCCCACCTCTGAGCTCCGGGCTGTGGGTGTGGGTGGTCTCTGCTGTCCAGGGCCCTGCCTTTCACCTTCCTTAGCCCCTTCCCCCTTCCTTCACGTCTGCACGCTGAGTCCTGACTGTTTCCACTTGTTTCGGTCTTGCTCTGAGATTGGGATTCATTTAGCCTCTTCCATCATTCATTCATTCATTCATTCACTCAGTTCCTGCTATGTGCAGCCACTGAGGGATGCAATGATGAGTAATGCTTGATCCTGGTCATTGTGGAGTTCAATGTCTAGAGGTTGAAGGTCAAGGCCAAAGCCCCTTTTCTCATCTCCTAGTACCGAGCACAAGGAGCCCTGCTGGCACAACAGTTAAATGCTCGGCTGCTAACTAAAAGGTTGGCAGTTTGAACCCACCCAGCCGCTCCATGGCAGGCGATCTGCTCCTGTAAAGATTACAGCCTAGAAAACCCCGTGGAGCGGTTCTACTCTGTCATGTGGGGTCGCTGTGAGTCGAAGATCGACTCGACAGCCCCTAACAAACAGTACCTGGCACGGAGTTTTAGGTGTCCCGGAGGTAGGTGTTCAGTAAATGCTTACGGAAAGATGAAAAGGCCGTATACAAGCCGGCGGTGTGTCTCAAGCGCCCGAAAACGGGCAAACCCTGTCCTCGCGATCCTGCTTCTAGGAACTAACTTCTCCTAAGGAAAATCACTGGACAGGTTTGGTGCCTTGTGTGATATGTGGGATGTGGATTGCAATGAAGTTTTTCTTGCAGCAGAAAATACCTGTAAGTAGCCTAAACATCCAGCAGTGGGAGTGGTCCCGGTGATGGGACTCAGGCACCATCAGTAATGATCACGTGGGCCTGAGTGTTTTGATGTGAAGAGATGGCCACTGTATGTTGCCAACAGAGCCCTGGTGACACAGTGGTGAAGCGCTCAGCTGCTCACCAAAAGGTCGGCCATTCGAACCCTCCAGCTGCTCTGAGGGAGAAAGATGGGCAGTCTGCTTCAGTAAAGACTGCAGCCTTGGAAACCCTGTGGGGCAGTTCTACTCTGTCCTATAGGGTCGCTATGAGTCAGAATTGACTAGCTGGTGTGGGTTTGGTTTGGCGTACGTATTGCCAAGTTAGAGAAGGGAGTTACAGAACAGTATGGTGTTGTAGGATTATATGCACTGTTACAATTTTTGGGAAGTTGTGGCAAAGTATATATGCACAGAGAAAACTGGATGGCTGGGTTGTACGTGATTTTAGTTTATTTTAGACTCCCAGTATTTTCTATTTTTCTGCATTGTGCACATATCACTTTTATAAACTTTTATAGAAACAAACGGATGCTGAATCTTGGAAGCAATAAAAAAAGGAAACTGAAAAGTCTGTGTTTCTGGGGCATGTGGGACATGGGGGCAAAGCCTGGGCAAGGGGGCTGGGGGGTTGGAAAGGGCTGGTGGTGCAGTGAGAGGTGGGGTCCCTGTGGCTTCCAGGGCTGAGTCCAGCCCTCGCCACCAACCTTCCTCCTTGGCCTGCCCTTGCTGGTTCCTTTAATTGTGGTATGCTGACTGTGTGCTTCATCTTTGGCAGCCGTAGTGGGAGTATTTACCCTACAGAAATCGGCCAAGTGCTATGAGGCAGAGCCTTTATTCTCTCTGAGAGTGCTGTGTGTTAAAGGTTTACCAGCACTCCACTGTCTCCGATGACTTACTGTGCTGTCCCAAGGAGACTGTGTGCTTGGGGAGAGCCAAGAGGGTGAATTTTTCTCTTCTTAGGTTCCCCTGGAGTGGGCACAGGGGGAGACTCTGTGAATTCGGAAAATTGGGGGAGGGGTGGGGGAGGGTTCTGTCTTCTGTGGACTGACTCAGCCTGGAGCCGGAGCTTCTGCTTGCTGGAAGCAGAAGTAAAAGAAAGGGGTTAAGAATTTCAGTCTCACCTCTACCCTGTCCTAGCTCCGTGACCTTCGGCTTCATTTTCCTCTTCTGTAAAATGGGATTAATGGTTGTATGTGTCTCATAGAGTTGTTTAGGCCGGTGGTTCTCAAACACTAGCTGCTTCAGAATCACCTGGAGGGTATGTAAGAATGCAGATCGCTGGGCCCCACCCCCGGAGATCCTGATCTTGTACGTCTGGGATGGGGTCTGAGATTCTGCATTTCTAACAAACTCCCAGGTGACGCTGCCGTTGCTGGTCTGGGGGCTGCACTCAGGGAAGCACCGTTCTGGGCAGTTGTTCTTGACTGCTGTTGAGTCGATTCCTACTCATGGAGACCCCACGTGTGCAGAGTAGAACTGCTCCCTAGGGTTTTCGTGGCTGTGACCTTTCTGAAGCAGAGCACCAGGCCTGTCTTCTGAGGTGCCTCTGGGTGGGTTTGAACTGCCAACCTTCCGGCCCGTGGCGAGTGCCTAACCGTTTGCTCCCCCAGTGACTCCTTTTGGGCAATTAAATGAGTATCAAGTGCTCATCGGAGGGCCTGGCACATAGTGGGGGCTCAGGAACCCTTGTGGCTTATTCAGAGATGATCAGGATGGTTGGGGGCATCGTCTAAGAGGACACCAGGGCCTGGAGGCCAGGACACCTGGCTTCCAGGCCTGCCTTTGTTACCTCCTCCGTGCCCTGGGTGAGCCATGCTCTTTTCTGGGACTCTGTTTCCCATTCTGTGAAATGGGTCAGTAAAGGCCTGACTTTCAGGAAGCAGCTGAGGAAACATCTGCAAAAGCCCTTTGGAAACATGGTAGGAATGTCGGTGGCTGATGCCGGATGACTCTGGCGCAGGGTGGGGCTGGAGGATGTGAGGGACCCTGGGCTGCGCTGGGCTGTCTCTTACCCACTTGGGACCAGCACAGAAGAGCAGGCTGTGGGGCACACGCTCTGCCCGTCCCCAGGGGCTGCCAAGTTACCCAGGCTTGGCGCCTCTTCCGACTGAGCTGCGAGGGACTCTTTCAACAGAGAAGAAAAAAGATGTTTTAATTCACGCGGGCGCCTGGTCTTTGCGAGGTTGCCTTTGTTGCTTCTCAATTCCTGATCCCTTTTTCCACTAAATTTGACACATCAGGTGGCTTTTCTTTTGCTTCCCCGTGGCTGGGCTGGACCAGGACAGAAGGAGGGGTGAGTAGCTGGGTGTCACGGCTCCCCCGCCTTCCTTCCTTTACCCCTTTGCCTCTGCGCCAAAGCCACACTTGCAAACATCCGGCGCTGGCCGTGCGAGCCGTGGTCTGGCTTCTGGACAATGGCTGTGGGCTCCCTGGGCTCCATTTCCTCACTCGAAAAGTGGGGGGCGGGGGCTGGTAGGTGGGATGCCTATCACGGTGCCCACCGAGCACCCACTTGGGCTCCGTGAAGGCTGGCTTTCCGGGAGAGTCCTTGCTCTGGCCCAGATCTGCTTGAGATAGACATACACCCACGTGTAGAGTAGAGGTGTGTGTGTACATGTGTGTACATGTGTGTCTGTTTATGGGCTCATGCAGGTGCTTGAAGGGAAAGGAAGCTCTGTGGACTGGGGCATGGCCGGCGATTTCAGCCCGTTTTGTGCTCGGTGAGAAAGAGGCCCTGATGCGGTGGCCGTGTCCACCATGGGCCAGGGTAGGGGTGCTGGGGGGGCGTTCTGTGTGTACTCTATCCCTGACCTAGTGAAAAATATTTTTTCTACTTCTTTCAGGAAAACTCAGTGTCTCACACTCATTATCCTTTTTACACGTTGTGATCATCATTTTTTTTTTTTAATTAAGGAGTAGGGAAGAAGAGGAATCAAAGTTCTGCGAAGTTGTGTAGGACATAGATTTTTCTGGGATCACAGCTTCTGCTGCTTCTGTGGTTATTGCCCAGTCCCTCTTTTTGGGGTGTGTTTAGGGGTGTGGGGTGATGATGGAGGGAGAGGTCGGGGAGCTGGCACGGAAGCTGCGCCCCTTGGCTGCGAACTCTGGAAGGTTCCCCATTTAGGGACACCATCCTTGCACGGTGGGTGGATCGGAAGGCAGTGATGCCCAAGGACTCGTGACTCTAGCCAGGGCCCTTCTTTTCAAGGATGGGGGACATTTCGGAGGTCCTGGATCTCACCGTTCAGAACTCAGCACCCCCATCTTTACGGCAGAGTGGAACAACGGCGCAGCCAGGAGCTGTTGAGTGTAGACAGCCCACGTGATTCATCCAATTAAGTACGAAGCCACAAGCTCCTTCCTCGTCCACAGCAGACTGGGAGAGAGGCAGGGAGGCTTGAGTTACCCCAGTAGCTGAGCTAACACTGATTGCGTGTTTACCTCGACCCAGGCGCTTTTGGACTATCATCTCATTTAGTCCTCAGGACATTCCTCTGGGGTCAGTATAGTGTCACCCTCATTTTTTACAGACGAGGAGACTGAGGATGAGACTGGGTCTAGTGTTTTGCCCACAGTCATGGCCTGTGAGTGGCAGAGCTGGGGGATGAAGCTGTGCAGCCCTTCCAGGGTCCACTCGGTTGACCCCTACACTTCATAGCTTCTTTCCAGACACTGGATAATGGGTTCACCTGTGTAGATAGATGAGGGACTTCTGGGAAGGTCACCTTCTCCTGTGAGGGTGGACCTACTTCTTTTCTGGAGTTCTTGGACTGTAACTGGACGGCTTTCTGTTCCTCTGTTTGTTCGATAAGCCAGGCGAGGCGAGAAGGACACCACAGTGACTGAGCAGGGTCCAGCCCTCTGCCCCTCTGCCTGGGGTTGGCCGGGGAATAACTGACGGAAAATTTCCAGTACTGTTGCCTCTTCCTCGGTGCTGGCTCTGGGGGAGCATCCACTATTGCCAGAATTGCCTGTAAACGCCTCTTAGGAAGGCGCTGCGGACTTGGAGATCCACTTACCGTCTCTTGGGAAGCCTTGTCTTCCAGCTCCTGAACATCCCACCGTCTCCTGTTTGCTTTTGAGCGCTAGATCAGGTGGAAGAGGGATTCTGCTCAGGAGCCGCGTCGTCCGCAAACTAGGCTTCTTGCAGCACTAGACCGGCCCTCCTCCCGGTGAGGTGCTCCTGCAGTGGGGTGTGGACAGAGACACCGACGGGGGGCTGCAGGGTTGTGCCCCCTTCTCACCCTCACTCCAGGGCCTGTCCTTGTGAGGGGAATGGCAGGGGACGTTACCTGTGCCATTTACCTTGGTATTTTTCTCTCTTTTCGACACGTGATCAGGTGAATCATGAGTGTGTAATGAGAGAGTTTATGATGTGACCTGTCACAAGACTTTGGCCCCCCTCAGGGTCTAAGCTTAGGGCTGAGGAGCTGACGTGGGGGATCTGGGGTGCTTTTGACTTTGGCTGTAGAGAGTCTTACTTTTCCATGCATCACCCCCCACCCCGCCCACTACCTGGGCCCACTACCCCAGAGGAGCCTGGAGCAAGCCCGTAGCTGGGTGGCTAGGCTTGTTTGCACTCAGCCCTGGCCATTTTGCCCTGACGCCTGATGCTGGAGATGGTCAGGGGCCACACCAACCTCTTCAGCCCCTTTGGGTGAATTAGGAAAGAGTGGGGGGCAGTGCCTTCATCCCTCTGGGCATTCACAGCCCAGCGCCAGGACACCCTGCTTAGTGGAGAGAGTGGGGGCTGGGTCTCAGCCCCCTCCCACTGCTTCTGTTGGCTCCATTGTGCAGTGCACAGCCTGCGTGGATGTACACGACACCCTCCCTGCCTGGTCTGTGCTGTTTTGCTCCTTGAGATTGCTTAGGACTAAGTGGGAGCAGGAGAGCCCCTTTTCCTGCCAGGCAGTGAGAGTGCACCAGGAGTTTGTGTGAGTGTAGGGTGAGGGAGTGGGGTAATGGTGGCTTGGAGGGGGACAGATGTCACCCACCGCCTGGTCCAGGCAGGCTTTCCAGGGACCTGTATGCTTATTTGTTCAAAAAAGATTTTGTTGAGCGCCTGCTAATGTGTTTGCACTGAGCTAGGCACTGGAGTACGACCACAGACAAGACAAGCGCGGTCCGCGCCCTCGTGAGTGAGGCAGGTCAAAGCCAAGTAAACAAACAGGTGGATAGAAAAATGACCGTGTGTTCAGTGAGGGTGGTGGAGGGCTGAGCAGGGAGCCGAGACCAGCACTCAGGAAGCCTCGGGAGCTGCTGCTGCTGGCTGTGTGACCCGGGGAAGTTAGGGGACCTTTCTGAGTCTTCTCAGGTACTTGTGTACACACGGCACGTGCGTGCTCAGACGTGAGCTTGGACAGGTGGCACCTAGTCTGCTGCTGGGCCCCAAGGGAGGGCCGGAGCTTGTGCGGCCGGAACTTAGACAGTGTTGGGGTCCTTCGGAGAGAAATAATACAAACCTGGTGGCCACTGCAAGGTCACCAACTGGGGAGGAGGTGAGATGGACTTCAGAGTAGAAAGAGACAGTGGCCGTACGCAGGCAACAGATCTTACGTTTGCAGATGTTACAACGAACAAGACCGTGTAAACCTGTTGCCAGGGCCCCCGCCCAGGACTCAAGAAGGGGCTTGTGTCTGTGAGAGGCCCTGAAGCTGGGGCCTTGTGTGAGTGTTGTTAACGCCTCTGCCCGCGTGCCCCTGCCCCGTCCGTGCACAGGTACCCTGTGTACCTCCTCACACGGACACACTGGCTCTGTGTACCTTTTGGTGGGTACACACTCACCCTGCGTACACTCCCTCTGTACACACACTTGCCCCGTGTACCCATCGTGCCCCCACACCCTCCTCCTTGAGTGTACATACAAGGCCTGGTGAGCGACTTCTGAAAAGTGAGCCGTTGAAAACTCTGGGGCACGGTTATACTCTGACACACACGGGGCCACCATGAGTTGGAATCCACTCAGTGGCAGCTGGTGGTAGTGGGACATATATATACACACACTTTTTTTAAGTAAGTGAAAGATGAAATCTGCGCAGTGGAAACCGCTCCTGTCACACGTGGCTGGCTTCTGATTGCTCTAAGCGTCATCTGCCTGCGTCTCAGAGCCTGTAGGGTTGGAGTCATCTTAGTGAGTGATATCAGTTTTGTCTGACACAAGGTCTTGATTCATATTTACAAGCTGCATTTTGAAAACCCACCCCAGCTGTAACTAGCTAAGTAAAACAATAGCTTCCGTCCCGGCCCACATTCTTGGGTACGCTGTTTAGAAGAAAGCATGCTCTGAGAGGCTCTGCTGGGGAGTCAGCCATGGGCAGGAGAAGTGGGAGCAGATGGCAGCATTGCGCGGAGCAGGACTTTTTAATTCCAGAGCAGTTGCAGCCGTGGCCCCGGCCCTGCCTGAGTGCTCATATCCGCGTTCTAGCAGGGGATCACACTGATAAGTTGAAAAAAAAAAACAGATGGCGTAGAGTTGATCCCACTCATGATGACCCCGTGTGTGTCAGAGTAAAACTGTGCTCCGCAGGGTTTTCAATGGCTGATTTTTTGAAAGTAGATTGCCAGGCCTTTCTTCCAAGGTGCCTTTGTGTGGACTTGAACCTCCAACTGCTTGGTTAACAGTCAAGCACGTTGACTGTTTGCACCACCCAGGGACTCTGACATGTATGGGGCAGTTACCCTGTGCGGGCACGGTGCCCAGGCTCTATGACACCATCCCACTTAACCCTCCCCACAACCCTGGGTTAGGTGCTGTTATTGTCTCCATTTTTGAGATGGGAAAACTGAAGTCCAAGGGTTAAATAATTTGCGCACGGTCACACAGCTTGTAAGAAGCAGAGCGGGGGTTTGAACCCAGGCAGCCTGGTGCTAGAACCCAGGTTCTGACCACCAGCCAGCCTTCCTGCTTCTCTTGCCGGCTAGCTGCCCTGCATGCCATGGCCTGCGTCTGGTGTGGACCTGGGTCTGGTGTGGACCTGGGTCTGGTGTGGACCTGGG
>NW_004443950.1:27854403-27856968 GCF_000243295.1 Trichechus manatus latirostris | reverse complement strand
GTGTGGACCTGGGTCTGGTGTGGACCTGCGTCTGATGCGGTGGGTTGGAGTCGCTGCTTTCCAGTCCCACGTTGCTACGGTTCTGGACTGAGTCTTCTGCCCCTTAGTTTACAGTGGTTTCAGGCATAACCTTGGAGACAGACAGCTCTGGGCTTGAGCCCGTTCTGCATGCACTCGTCCTAGCTGTGTGATTTCAGGCGCATCACTTCACCTCTCTGAGCCCTCTGACACGGATTCAGAACAGTGACGCCTGCCAAGCCTTCGCGCGGTGCCCAGCACACATTGTGTAGCCTACGTAGCGGTGGCATTGGCAGTGTGAGGAGAACTGGGCGTAGCTGCAGCCTGCACATATGTGGAGCTCCAGAGCCTGTTAAAGCTGAAAAACACTGTGTGTGTTCATTTTTGGCTTCAACAAAGTTCCATTTTACAAAGTCCATAACCCAGCTTTAATATTATTACCTGTCCCAGCCTGGGATTAATTCCAGGACAAGGGCTTTATTATACTGGATAGAGTTTCTCCCATGTTCTCAAGTGCATGGCCTTCCCCAGTCTGGCCTCACATACTGGGGTCTAGGGTGACAGGGACCCCCCATCCCCACCCAGCCTTGTGCTGTGGTCCCAGGGTGAGGTCGGGGAGGCGAGTTGCCTGCAGTGCGATGGCCTATGACTCGGAGCACTCAGACCTGCTGACCACAGGAGAGCTGACCTGCGCATGTCCCGAGGTCTATCTGTGGGTCAGATCTCAGTGTGGGGAGCAGCACCCCGAGCTTGCTAACCTCTGACAGCAGCCTCATTTGTTTCTTGGAGTAATCAAGAGAGCCTTCACATCTCAGTGGTGGTCTATGGGATGCTTGGTAGAGGATGATGTCTGTAGGATCCAGGAGAGGTCTGAGTCTTCGCTTTATTTTGTGAGTTGCAAATAGCTTCATCTCAAGTGAAAACTCTGATTACAGTTAGGAACGACCTGTAGCACTGTGTAGAGAAAGATTTTGATGCTGTATCCTGGCTCGGGACAGTTCTGTGATTTATTGGTGATGTCTGCCAGGGGCACAGGGATGGGAACACTTAACAGACACAGCATGTATTTGCTATTCATGCTTTAGCCTAATCATTTTACATCTCTGCGAGACCAACAAAGGCTTCTTTGTGGGCTTTTAACCCCTCTCCCCTGAACATGAGTCCCTAGGTGGTACAAACGGTTAGCAGTGCTTGGCTGCTAACCGAAAGATTGGTGGTTTGAGTTCACTCAGAGAGGCCTCAGAAGAAAGGCCTGGTGATCTACTTCTGGAAAAACTGGCCATTGAAAACCCCACGGAGCACAGTTCTGCTTTGACACACATGGGGGCGCCGTTAGTCAGAGTTGATGACTTGCCAGCACTGGTTTGGTTGTGCTCCCCTGAGCGTGAATGCCGGAAGAACGTACCCATGTGCCGTCTTCCTCGTCCTGTGCCCCCGCCCCGTTACCCGTCTGTACAGCTCCACAGCTCACTGTCCCATCTCTGTTCTCTCTTTCAGTTGAAGAGGGGGAGGCCTCGGACTTCGCGCGGGCCTGGGATTCCTTCGTGACAGCATCAGGTAAACGCCTGGGGCTGGTGGGAGGGCTGCTGGGGGCCCGGGGGGCTGGCCCAGGAACTCAGAGAACCACCCATCTGGTTATGGAAATCATATTCTTTGAGTCACATTCCTGTTTCCAATCCAGACTACCCTGTGTAACATGATTTTTATATCTGTTCCATATGGTCAATAAAATCTATTACAGACAGAGACCAACATGCCCTTCTCACCTGAGGGCCATGTTCCCTTCTGTGGGCACATTCAGGTGGGCTGCGACCCCCCAGCTCTGAAGATCCCTGCAATGGGTATGCTGCAAGTTCGTTCCCACCCAGTTACAGGAAAAACACTTTCAACTGGGTGTTTGTACTCCAGTCTAAATCAGAATTTATAAATTCTGCTCCTGGAGGGGGCTGCCCTGCACTCTGAGAGCTGGTAATCGGGGGTGGGAGTGGGGTGGGGAGGGTAAATACTTATCAAGGGGAGGTGATCAGAGACCCTCAGACTTGTAGGGCATGTGGGTGTATTAGGGTTCTCTAGAGAAAACAGCACCAGTGAGAGCTGTTTACATATATATAGATAGATATTCACATATGTAAGTTTATATATATATATATATATATATAGAGAGAGAGAGAGATTTAGTTCAAGAGGTTAGCTCACAGGATCTTGGGGACTGGCCAGCCCCAAATCCACAGGTCAGGTGCAGCCTGTAGACCGATGTAGGCTGTGTCTGAAGGTCCATAGGTCAGGTGCAGCCTGGAGACCTATATAGGCTGTATCTGAAGGTCCGTAGGTCAGCTGCAGCCTGGAGATCTACGAAGGCTGTGTCTGGAGGCTCATAGGTCCGCTGCAGCCTGGAGACTTAAGTAGGCTGTGTCTGAAGGTCCATAGGTCAGGTACAGCCTGTAGACCTATGTAGGCTGCGTCTTAAGGTCCACAGGTCATGTGCAGCCTGGACACCTGGGTAGGCTGTGTCTGAAGGTCCACAGGTCAGGCGCAGCCTGGAGACCT
>NW_004443950.1:27837067-27853926 GCF_000243295.1 Trichechus manatus latirostris | reverse complement strand
GTCAGGTGCAGCCTGGAGACCTATGTAGGCTGTGTCTGAAGGTCTGTGGGTCACCTGGAGACCTGTGTAGGCTGTGTCTGAAGGTCCACAGGTCAAGTGATGGGAAGAGTTTAGAGTGACAAGAGAGCAAGTTCTTCCAAAATATCTATTTACAGTCTGGAGGCTGAACACACCCTAAGGAAACTCCCTTTTCAATGTTTGGATTGATTGCATTTGATAACATTATGGAAAGTTATTACATTACATTATGGAAGAGCAGGAAGTGTAGTATTTGGCCAAACCACTGAGAATCATAGCCTAGCCAAGTGACACATAAAGCTTGCCATTATAGTGGGCATTGTGGGGTGATGGGGGTGACGTGGCAGTCAGAGAACTTGGGTTTTTGACTCAATTCGGCCCTTGCGTAAGCTGCTTCTCTTCTCTGCACCTCAGTTTCCCCAGCTGTAAAAAGGGGTGGATGAATGAGGTTTCTCTAACTGTGAAGCACTGTCATTTGGAGCTGGCCATGGAGTTGAGGATTGGAGCTGGCTTTAGGGTCTTTGAGGGTTCCTGCATGGGAGGATATGGCTCTCCTGCTTGCTCCTCATCCAGCCTGTGCGTCTCTCGGCAGAGGGGCCCCTAGCCTGATGCTTGGTCGTGTCGGGCAGGCACCAGGCTCTCCTTTGCTCTCCCCTCCTGCCTTGTGCCAGGCCAGGCCCAAGATCTTGACCAGGTGGCTCTGGAGTCACGCGCAAGCTGGAGCCAGTCCAGTCTTCTAGAATCTTGCATTTCTACTTCATTTAGTTCAACTTCCTCCTTGTTCAGATGTAGAAACTGAGGCAAGGAGAGAGATTTGCTCTGGGTCCGTATTTAAAAAACTTAGTTTTAGACATCAGGTATATGAAGATTTAACATTTTAATGGTTATGTATTTGTTTCCGTGCATGTTAAATAAAAACAACTGACCTCCAATTAGTGATGTTATAGACATTGTGACTTGAGATGATGCTAAGTTCATTTAAGTGAGAAAAGTGAGTTGATAAGAAAATGTTAGGTAATAGAATGTGATACTTGAATTCAGCAAAAGTCATGGAGACGGTTCACAAATGGCTGAAATCGGGGAAATGATGGTAGAGATTGGATAGAAGGGTCCCTGGGCTCCTGGTCCAGTGCTCTTTCCAGCAGAGTTCTGAGGCTGCTTGGAGAGTCAGCGGGGTCCTGGTTGACCCATGTTTGGGCAGCGTTGTGTCTGCAGGTGCCCTGGCCCTTGGTGACAGGGAAGGGCCTTGTCCTGAAGCTAGGAGGGTGGAAGGGGTCTCAGATTCTAGGGAGGCGTCCAGGGTTAGGGCATGCCTCTCTGCTGTTGTGGGGCCTTGGGGTGGACACCAGGGAGGATGGGGGAAGGGCTACATAGCCCCCACCGTGTCTCTCTCCTGTGTGGGGGAGGTGCAGTCCCCCTGGTTGGGGGCAGCACAGGAGACTCTAAAGCTCCATGTCTCAGAGATCCAGGTGTCCTGGGAGTGTCGTCTGCACGAGGTCCACCATGCCTACTGCTGTCCCAGCAGTGCCAGAGGCGGTGGGACAGACAGGACGGCAGTGGGCTGTGGTAGCCGCAGAGCCCTGTGCACGGAGTCGGCTGCCGATGTGCCGCGGACGTGGGACACGTCTCTGAGGCAGGGCAGTGTCTCCCCGTGCACAGAAGGCAGGGGCAATGCCGGGGGCTCCGAGGCTCTGTGCCTCCGTAGTGGGATGGCCTCCAGGCCTCTCTGGGGCACCCAGGAGTGCCAGAGGTCTTGGAATCTGCATTTCAGCCCAGAGCCTGGGGCTGACTTGCAGAGAGGAGCTGGGTGTCAGCATGGTGGTTGGAGAAACCACACGGTAACTCCACACGTGTGCAGGGAGTGGTCCAGGACCACGGCTCTCACGGTGCATCCATTTTGGATGATCAACTGGAGATGGGGATAGTGAGGCCAGAGCCTCCCAGACAGCGGGTAACCCCCAGCCAGGCAACAGATTGTTTTGTTTTCTTTGGCCCATTTCTGATGATTTTTATAGCGTGTGATAAATTTTCCTTTCCAATTCGTCTGACTTGGGCTAATAAAGTCGCTTTGTGTTCCCTGAGCCTGGGGCTTGTGAGATGGCTCAAATCCTGGGTGGCAGGACACAGTTTGGGAGGCAGTCCTGAAGGTGGGTGACGGTCCCATTTATTGAGCACTTACTTAGTCTGAGCCAGGCGTGTTGCGAACACTTTACCTGTAGTGTCTCGTTGAACCACCCTAACAACCCTGCGAGGTGGGCACTCTTTCCAGCAGCAGCTAGAGCATTTCTCTGTGGGCTGGTTTTGGGGTGGCCATCTGGTGGAAGACGGGGCCAAAGGCCTGGTGGAAGCTGCTTTTATGTCACACTTTTCACTAAACTGAGACGTCATTTGGGCCATCAGAGAGCAGGGTAGATGCCAAGGAAGAGTGTGGGGCCAAAGCCCCCGCCGGCCGCTCTTGGCACGGCTACTGTGAACTGCCGTCCTCGTTTGGCGGACGAGGGAAGGAGGCTTGGAGAGGCGCAGTAGCTCAGCTGTGGTCCCCAGCCAGCGAGCTGTGAGCAGGGACTTGAACCCAAGGCCTCCTGAAGCCATAGCCTGGGGTTTAGCCACTGTACCAGTTGGCATTGTGAGTGGGACAGCTGAGAGACACCTGGAAGCGGGGCATCGTGGGGGCTTCCGGAAGATTCCTAGTGGTACAAGTTCAATATCTGTAGGGCAAGGTGGGCCATGGGGTTTTCTTGGCTCATCAGGCCAAAGGGATCCAGGTAAGGTGGGCAGGATGGGCTGAGAGCTTTTCACCAGGAGGGTTGGGGGGCTGACGGGCAGGGGCATCCCCCTTCTCTGGGGGTCAGTTGGCCCTGGGTGAAGGCTGTTCATTGCATTCTCCCTCCCCCACGTTGCCTTGGCGTGGGGAGCGTGATGGAGAACCCCAATAAAGAAGCAGATGCCGGTGTGCCTCGGTGCTCACCCGTGGCCTTCCCTGCCAGTGGGGACCCCGGGACCGCCCCCAGGAACAACCTAGTCTGCTCAGGTGCATCCTTCAGTGGGGCCCTGTCAGTGATGGAGAGCCAGCCTCACCTGGCAGGGAAGGCCACAAAGTGATCAGCTTGCAGCCATATTCTGCAGCCTGCACGGGGGTGCCCAGGGAGGAAGGAGCTGGAGGAGGAGGGGAGGTGGGGAGGAGGGGGCGAGAGGAGGAGGGAGCACTGCTCACTGGCGGAGCCGGGGGTAGGGGCATTGCATTCAGAGTCGAGAGGTGGGGTGCCTAGTAGGCATGAGGTTTTAAACAAGCCGTTTCCCATTGGATCCTGGTTTTTCTTATCTATAACGTGGAGGTGGTGCTGGCGGGAAGGGGAAGGACATACCTTATAATGGGACAGTATAAGCCAGAGAAGCTCTGAACCTGTTTTGAGCCACAAATGCCTTTGAGCATCTGATACGAGTGTGTAGACTCTGGTCCCAAACACACACAGCACTTGGTGTGCAATTTCAGGGGAGTTCATGGCTTCCCCTGGCCCCATCTTCTCCCTCCCTTGCCAGTCCGTAGGTCTGAACATCGTATAAATGTGGGAGTCCTTTGTAAATGTGATAGCTCCCACATAAGGTCCGAAGCTAAAGTGCCCACCTGAGCCAGGTGGGTGGCACAGGTGAGTGGGAGGTTGTGGGACGCAGGTCAAGCTAAAGGACAGTTGTCCCTCAGCTTTAGCTGCCTAGGCCTCAGGGCACCAGGGTTCAGAGGTGCGAGATCTTCTGAGTTTTTGAAAGAAAAGCCAGAAAGCTGGATTTTCATGAGAAATCATTAGATTTAAAAAAAAATAAAGCAACTCGTATCTTTTGAAAAACATCTTTGTTGAGCTGTAATTCACATGCAATATAGTTCTCCCATTTAAAGTGTAATTCAGTGGATTTTGGTGCATTCAGAGATACATACAGCCATCACCACAGTTTTAGAACATTTTCATGACCTCAAAAAGAAACCCTGTACCCTTTAGCTATCCACCCCCATACCCCTCTGAATCCCAGCCCTAACCACAAACCAGACCCAGCCTGTTGCCGATACGTCGATTCAGACTCATGGTGACCCCGTGTGTTCCAGAGGAGAACTGCTCCAGGGGGTTTTCTTGGCTGTACTCTTTATGCAAGTGGATCGTCAGGCCTTTCTTCTGTGGTGCTGCTGGGTGTGTTCAAGGCTCCAGACTTTTAGGTTAGCAGTTGAGCACAAAGCATTTGTACCACTCAGGGGTCTTAACCAAGCATTGATCTACTTTTCTGTCTGTATAGATTTGCCAGTTCTGGACATTTAATGTAAATGGAATTATACAATATATGGCCTTTTGTGACTGGCTTATCTCACAGCATAATGTCTTCAAGGTTCATGTATGTGGTAGCAAGTATCAGAACCTCATTCTTTTTTTGTGACTCAATAACAGTCCTGTATGGACATACCACACTTTGTGTATTTGTTGTTATATTTGATGTACCGCTTGGATTTCTCCCCCTGCTTTTTGGCTGTGGTGAATAATGATGCAATGGACATTGGCGTACAAGTTTTTGTTTGAACACCTGTTTTCATTTCTTTTGGGTAAATACCTAGGAGTGGAATTGCTGGGTCATGTGGTAGTTCCATGTTTAGCTTTTTGAGAAACTGCCAGACTGTTTTCTTGTGGTCACACCATTTTAGATTCCAGACAGCAGCGTGTGAGGGTTCCAATTTCTCCACATCCTCACCAACACTTGGTATTTTTCTCCTTTTTGTTTTGATTCTAGCCATCCTAGTGGGCATGAAGTGGTGTCTCATTGTGGACAACTCACATTTGTAAAAAACACTGTTCAAGTGTGTGTAGAAACTGTTGAATTGGGAGCAGGCTTTGATGTGTGTATGTTCACCAAAAATAAAATAAAGTAAACTTAAACAGAACAAAACAAAACACTGTTCAGACCAATCAGAGTCCTGATGTCTGGTTTTGGCCTGGCCACCAGTTAGGAGGCTGGCGAGTGGGGCTTTACTGATTAGGCTTGATGTTGCAGGCCTCTCAGAGTCCTCTTGACCCTGCTCCCCTCCAACACGCCGCCTCTTCCACCTAGCCCAGCATGGAGGCCTGTCCTCCCTCAGCTCTTCCTCTCTCTTCTCTCAAGCCCAGTGGCAGATGCCAAGAGTGACATGCGTGAGTCTGAGCTCTGCAACCTGGGGTGCCGGGGAACCCAGCCAGCCCCGTTCAGCACCGCCGCCCTCCCCAGTCACTGAGCTTGAGCTGGCAGCTAGATGCGCTCACCTTGATCTTCCTGGTCACAGTTTCCTCTGAGTCTCCTGGGCCAAGTCGCAGGCAGGTCGGGTGGAGGCTGCCTGATGGCTTCCTTCCAAAGGAGGGAAGGACGGGGTGAGGGTCAGGGGTAGGGGGGGTGCTCCAAGGTGGAAGGTGGCTAATTGTTGACAAATGCTAATGGTTGACGCCTAGGCAGGTTAGCCAAGTTTATTTCTGGGGCAGTGACAGACACACTTGTGGTTTGGGAGAAACACTGGATGTAATCACTTGTTTGTGACGGCCGGCAGCAGACCTCATAGCCATTGCCTTGCGATCAGAGTTTTAGGCCTTCCTGGTTACTGGGAACAATCTCTCCCATCTTCAAGCCTCCTGCTCTGTGCTTTTCACATGGTAGCTCATTTTAGTAACACAACTCTGTGCGGTGGGAACTGTTAACTCTCCCAGTTTGCAGATGAAAAAACTGAGGCCCAAAGATGCTAGTGGCTTGCTTCGAAGTCATCCAACCACTAAGTGGTAGAGCTGGGATTTGAACCCAGGCAGCCTAGCTCTAGAGCTCATGCGTAGATGTAGCACTGGATCTGTGAAGGGTTGGTCCAAAACCTGAAAACCAAACCCATTGCGAGCAAGTCGATACCAACTCATGGCAACCCCACGTCAGCAGAGTAGAACTGTGCTCCATACGGTTTTCAAGGCTGTGACCTTTGGGAAGCAGATTGCCAGGCCTTTCTTCCAAGGCGCCTCTGGGGGTGTTCAAATTGCCAACCTTTTGGTTAGTAGTTGAATGCTTAACCGTTGTACCACCAAGGACTCCTAATGTTGGTCCAGGTGCTTTGTTTTGGAGGGACTCAGGGGCTCAGTGAGGGCCAGGTGGAGGTACATGTTTTGAAGGCCCTGTACACACTTCCCCTCTTCAAAGGCCAGGCTGGAAAACACTGTGGGCCAGGCTCCTGGTGGGGACTCACACCCCCTGCCTTCAGCCTTGCTCCCCTGGCCCCCTGCTCTTGATCACCCTGGGTGTTGGGCACGGGGGCGCGGTCTGCAGAGGTGGCTGAGGTTGGGGCCTGGGGCCTGCTGAGGTGGGGGATCAGAGCCAGCACCTGCGTGTCTCGTATCCTGGGGGCTTCTTGGGGGCAAGGTGAATGGAAGACTGATTTTTTTCTTAACCTGGTTCTGGGTGGGGAGGGGGGGATAGGGAGAGCAGTCAGTGTCCCTCATTCCTGACAGAGGTGACAGCCCCTCATCCCTGCAGTCCTTCACTTCCAAGTCTTGATCAGTGAAGGGGGCGGAAATGTCCGGAAGACCCGGCCTTTCCGGAGGGAGTTTGGGGCCTTCCACGCAGCCCAGCCTGCTCTCCTCAACCAGCTCCCACCCCTCTTGTGTTTTGTTAGAGCTCGTGTTTATTATTTCAACTGCTTCACAAAAACACCACCCTCAACCCTGTACTTCAACACACTTGGTGTTTATATTTCTCTCGGCCCCATTTCTAGCTCCATCCGTGTGTATAAACAAACCTTCTGTAGAGACAGAGTCCCAGGGTTAATGTGACAGCGGGCTCCGTCGTCCCCCCTCAGCCTGCGTCTCGTGTAGCCGCGGCCCGCGTGCATCCACATCTCGGCGGCCGCACTCATTGAGCTGCTGAGCCATCGAGCAGACGGGCGTTCCTTTTCTTACCTGCGTGTCCTCGTTGGACATCCGGACTGCTCTTGTAAATAGTGCCGTGACGGACATCTTTGTGCTGGTGGTCTTTTTCTCCTTTGGAGTTTTCCTGAGGGCCCCCAGCACCTTTTAACTTTTTCAAATCAAGGCCGGGGAGGCCCTTTCTCTCCGCTTTGCCCCTCCCCACGGAGCGCTCAGCTTGAATTCTCTCCTGAGCGACTGTCACATTGGGCTAGTCAACGACATGTCCCCACCCCTCTTCCCAGGAGACAGGCCCACGCTTACGTTGCTGGGACCCTCCGTTCAAGCTTTCAGACGCCCTTTGGCTGCAGCTGGCTTGGCGGGTGCTATGCACCTTTTGTGCTTGAGCCCCCAACCCCGTCATTTTCTCGATGAGGACCAGGGGACATTTTAAAGGAGCAGAAAAGCCTCACTAAATAGACGTAGCGTTTCCCAGAATTTTAAAGACTTATGAAATGCATTTTTATATGGGGCCAGCTGGGGAGTTTCTCTTTAGCTCGGCTGGGGAGTCTGTGGGGAGTAGATCTAAGTGGAGCCAGGCAGGCTGGGTAGGAAGACGTGGTGTCCCGAGCTCACCAGGGGAGCGTGGCAGGCATGCGCTGGCGGGTCTGCTCTGCGGACCCCCGGCCAGGCCGGCCTGGGCTGTGCCTTTGTTAGAGCTGCTTCCCCCCAGGGCCAGAAGCCTCAGAAAACTTCAGGTGGTGACTGGAGCCGAGAGGTGGCCACTCCGTTACCATGGTGAGCAGTCCGCGAGGAAGGGCATCTGTGCCCGTGGGTGCACGTGGGTGTGCGTGCGTGTGTGTGTGCATGCATGTGAGTGTGCCCATATAGCCACAGCCCTGACTCAGACCCCCTGGCAGACCCGGGGCCTCTGCCCCCTCTGGCCTGGGGGTGCTGCATCCTGGGCTCCTGTGGCTGCCTTGCACGAGCCCACCGAGGGAGATGTGGTGTGTCCTGCCCCCCCTTTCCTGTGGCTCTGGACCAGCCTTGGGGCTCATGCTGCTGGGGTGCATTCTGCACCGCTTCCTCTCTGCCTTGTCTGCTGTGCACATACATGTCCAGAGCCCGTGCATGCGTGTGCACATGTGTGCTCTGTCCTCAGGCGTGCCCGTGCCCAGGGCGTGTGCACACGGGGACGACTGCTCTCTTCTGACTCCTCTTCCTCCCCCTCTGCCCTGGCTGACGGTTTCACTTCCACGGAGTTGGGCCTGTCTCGCTGATTTTCACCCCCTCTGGGTAGATTTGGGGGTGTCCTCAATGGCAGACACTCCATGACAATTGTCTTGTATCCCCAGCCTCGTGCACAACAGGTGCGTGGCAATTATGCCCCTGTTCTTTGCAGAGTGGGTGTCTGACTCCTGGCCCAGCTGATTTGGGGTCACCCCCAGCCACCAAGCCCAGGGTCCCGCTCCGTGTCCCCAGTGTCATCATCGATAATGAGGATTGTAAAAACGGGGAGTGGGCTGGCCCCACTTCTCCCAACCTTGCGTGGTCCCTGAGGACAGGAAGGAGTCACCTCTGTGGGGCTGGTCGTCCCTAAGGCCCCCAGGACCTGCTGGGGGACTGTGGGACTCCATAGCTCTGTGGTACATGGAGCCTGGCTGTAAACCAGAGCAGTCAGGTGTGCATGTGTGTGTGGGCGGTGAGGACGCTGCCTGCATGTTCAGTGGGGAAGGTCGCTGCCATGATGCTCTTCCCTGTTGCCCAGCCTCGTGCATTCTAGGTGCTTTACCCCAGAGCTGCTCAAACTTGAACATGCATGCAAATCTGGGGACCTCGTTCAAATGCAGATTCTGACTCAGCAGATCTGGGTGGGGCCTGAGATTAAGCTGCTGGCTTGAGAATTCAGAGGGTTACCTGACTCCAGCCTGTTAGCCTGCGCCCCCTGCCTTTGCTTTGTCTGGGCCCTCTCCCCGTGGAGCTCCTTTTCCTTCTTCAGATCTCAGCCCAAACAATGCCTCCTCCAAGAAGCTCCCCCGGATCCCTCAATTACTGTCCCTTCCTTTGTGCATCCTGAATCCTGGGCCCCCCTGACCCGGCCCTCGCTGCCTTCTGCTTGGTTGTGCCCCTCTGTACCTGCCCTTGTCGCTCTGCACGCTCACGGGGTCACTGATCAGTCCCGAGGGCCCAGCCCTGGCTTGGTACATGGCAGGTTCCTGGCAGACGTTTGCCAAGGTGGAGAACTTCACCTCTTTGTCCCTGTATTTGCCCTTGGCATTCTGGGCCAGGTTTTTGCTCAGGCTGTTAAGAGCAAGAACTGGGCTTGCGGTCCAGATACTTATAAGCTGTGTAACCTTGAGTAGGTTGCTTAACCTCTCTGTGCTTCCATGGCCTCATCTGTATCTTCCAAGTTTCCTTCTCTCTCCCCCAGTTTTGTCTGGAATCTCTTGCCATAGCTGCAGTGGGCAGGACAATTTCATCTTACCCTTGTGCAGGTTTGAGGGGAATCGAATCCTCAGGGGACCGTCCTCGCTCATGCTGACCCTGGTTGGTGGGCTGTGGCTTGTATCCCAAGGGAGGAAGGCCGAGGTTGGGTGGGGTTGGTGAGGGGTGGTGGGTAGGGTTAGCTCTGAAAGGCAGAGGCCTTGTCATGTGACCAGACTCCCTTCCTGAGCGGGCCGGGTGCATGGGCTGTGTGGCCATGGGTCAGTGCCCAGTAGGAAGTGGCCAAGGTCAGCCAGACTGCACCGCCTGGCGGGTCCTGGCTTCCTGGGCGGACATTCTGCAGCTCCTGGGCTGGGTACCATGGTCACTGTGTCAGCCAGCAGTGTTCTGTAGGCTTGGGCAGCCCACGGGTTTAGACTGTTGTCTTCTCTGCATTTTCTTAAAATCCCTGAGTGTGCAGGTGCCGGCACACACACACACACACGCACACACGTGCACACACACACCACGTGTGCATTAGGCTGAACCTGGCTAACTGATGCCTCTCTGGCTTCAAAAATCATTGTTTCGTCCATGCTGCTAATTCTATCTTTGTGTGTTGGATTATTTTAACTGATGGTGCTGGCTGTACTTTGTAGTAGTTAGCACATGGGACTGACCCTGAATTCAGTAAATACGATCCATTTCGCTCATCTATCCTCCACCTTAGGGCTAAATGCTTTGCAAACTGCAAGCTTTGTAGAGGTGGGGACAGGACCTGTGTTACTTCCCGCTCTATTCTCAGCAGCTAGCGCTCTAATAACAATAACAATAACAGTAACAATGGCCACCATCCCGTGAGCATTTACTTGGTGCCAGGAAGCGGGCTGAGCACCTGACATGCATGATCTCATTGAATCCCCCTACCTGCCCCAGGCAGAAGGCAGTACTGTCACTCCCAACTCAGAGACAGTCTTCTGAGGTTCACAGAGGTGAAGTGCCTCACAGCTAGTGGGGCCAGAGCAGGGATTTGAACTGGGGTTAATTTTGTCTGAGTCTAGATCCCACTGTCTTCATTTGCTCATTCACAGTACCTGACACACAGTGGGGACTTAGTGGAACTTAGTCGAATGAAGCGCACAAGGATGTGCTAAAGGCGCTAATGAAGGCATTATAAGCACACACCACTAGAGAGAAGCTGCCAGGGTCAGTGCAGGAGTGAGCGACTGCTGACGGGCACAAGGCCGAGGTGCTATTCAGTGGTGACTTGTAAACTCACAAGTCATCGTGTGTGCTGCACACACTCACATATACATACCCACGTACATTACACGCATGCACACACATTCCCTATACAAACCCTCCACACATTACACACTCACGTATGCATATCCACACACATTACACACACACACACACTTTCACTGTATGTACCCTCCACACTTTACACACTCACACACACTCACATATACACATCCACACACACACATTACCACTCACTCACATACACACATTCACATATACGTACCCTTCACACATTACACACACATATACGTACATATACATATCCACACATATACATATCCACACACGTTACACACACACTCCCATACACACACATATACATACCCTTCACACAGTACACACACCACATACCCACACACACATTGCACAGACTCACACTCACATATACATACCCACACACAGTACACACACAGACACATATTCATACCCACACACATTGCACACACACACATACGCACACACACATTACACGCACACTCAGACACATACAGACGTTATACATACCCTCCACACAACACACACACTTATCCACGTGCACATATGCTCATATTCACATACACTCACACTCCACACAATACACTCCCATGTGCTCACGTGCGCACATTTACATACACGGTTCCCTCCACGCCGTCGACACGTGCACACACATGTACATGGTACGTGCACACACACAAGTGCTGCACATGCGTATGCACACACAAGGTACCTTTGAACTCAAGCACACACAAGAGTGCATATGTGAGTGTGTTCACACTCAGCGCACATATGCACACAATTACACACATGTGCATACCCATATATGCACACGTGCACACACATCCACACCCCAGGACTTGCAAACGAGCAGAAAAAGTCAGCTGCCCTGTGTCTGGGTGTTTCTCTTTCAGGATCAGGGCCAACCCCCACGAGGCAGGCGGTCAAGACATCCAGGTTGTCTCCTTGCTCTTGGCTTTCTGTCTTTGGTCTCTTTGATGTGCTCTTGGGGCCCTAGACGTTCTTTCCTCCCAGAGATGCACACCCCTGCTGGTGGAGCGGTGCGGGGCTGACCGAGTGCAGACCTAGACCCCAGCTCCCCTCTGTCTGCTCACAGGCGCCCCACCCCCTACTGGGACGTGACTTCATTTTCCACCCTGCACCTGCCACTTTAAGAGCCCAGGGGCACGGTGGGCCTGTCCCCAGGGCCGGGGCTGGGGGAGGCTGGACAGCTGCGGGGTCGGGGGAAGCTTTGTTAGCCCCCAGCAGCCTCCTGGAGCCCGAGTGATGCTGGGGAACCGAAACAAAGGCCAACAATGGCCTCCTTCCCTCCCCAGGCGGCCTCGGAGCGGGGCCTGCATGGGCGGCCTCTGGGGGCCCTGTTATTTCCTGTGCTGGCTGTGGGGCTCCCAGCCAGCCGCAGATGGGCAGGAAGCAGGGCAGGGCATCTCCTCCCCACCCGGCCGGGCTGGCCCTCGCAGGCCAGAGTAGCTGAGCGAGGGCTGGCAGGGCGTCCCGCTCCACCGTCCCCTGCTCCAGGCCCGCTCGGCTGGGCCCGCCCTGCTCAGGTCTGCCCAGGCTTCCCAGAGGGGAAACCTGACCCCTGTCCCCGCTGACCTCTCTCTGCAGCAGGCTGCACACATGCCACCATCTGCACTGGGAGGCCATATCGTCTGCCGTCTCAAGTCTGCGGTCAGAACGCGGGGCGCACAGAGCCCAGGACAAGACTAGGCGGGGGCAGTTTATTAGTTAACTGATTTGGGGTAGTGTTAGAGGTAAGGCTAGATCTGGTATTAGGGTTAACAAAAAATCCAAACCAGTTGTTGTCGAGTTAACTCCGACTCCCGGTGACCCCGTGTGTGTCAGAGTAGTACTGGGCTCCACAGGGTTTTCAGTGGCTAATTTTTCAGAAGCAGATTGCCAGGCCTTCTTCCGAGGCATCTCTGGGTGGACTTGAATCTCCAGCCTTTCAGGTAGCAGCTGAGTGTGTTAACCATTTGCACCACCCAGGGGCTCCAGTGTCAGGGTTATGGTTAGGCTTAAGGTTAAGGTTAGACTTAAGGTTAGGTTTACCAAGCCCTGCAGACCATACCGAAGTACGGAAGTTAAGAGTGTGGGTTTTGAAGCAAACAGATCTTTGTTTCAATCCTGCATTCATCACCAATTTGTTCATCAAATAATTGTCAAGTGTCTGTTACGTGCCATGTTAGGCCACAGGGGTTAGGAGTGTCTCTACCCCCGGACTTAGCTTCTAGAGTCAGGAGCCAGACAGTGAACAGGTGAACACCCACAGCGACACTCCCTGGCTTGTTAGCTGTGAGAATGGGCTTGACCAAGTAGGTGTGCCTTCCCGGGGCTCCATTTCCCGATCTGTAAAGTGGGGATGATAAGGCGCCTCCTCATGGCATTGCTGTGAGGACAAGCGAGAGGGTGGACCTGGTGTGTGCAGCACAGCACCTGGCTCCCAGCAGGCACTTAATAAACGCTAACAATGGTGATTATTCAAAAAGGATGTGAGGTGGCCCATGGGCCATCAGGCTGCTAAAACAGTGGATGAAATACCTAATTCTGTCAGAAGTCTAAGGTAGGAGTCAGTTTGCAGTTGAGCTTCCTGGCAGCTGAGGCCAAAAGAGAGATAGAATGAGAAATAGTCTGGGTGCCACCGTCTGATTTAAGTCCTTGGAGCAGACAGATGTTTTCCCTAGCATTAAATGCTGAGGAATCTGTTGCGCAGCTCAATCATTGAACAGAGAACAGGTACTCTGTCAGTGACAAGTTGGCACACGGCACGAGAAACATCTTTCTCAGAGTTCTTTCTTAAACCAGCCCTGGAAGATGCTCCGGGCAGAAGTGCACACCAAGCCACTGAGTTAAAGACAAGGCAGCCTGGAGGGGCTCACCGCGATGGGCATTGTCCCGGGGGCTGGCGGGAAGCTGCACAGAGAGGTTTCCTAAATGCCTGGTTAAACGTAATAAACAGGTTTCTTTAACGCAGGACCTCCAAGGCCCTTGATATGCCAGTGGGCGCTGTGAATCTTGGGGAGGGTTCTTCACATTTATTTATTCTCGGACTTCTCCTTTTTGAGGACCATCCATCTATCCCCAACTCGTGGAATCTTGGATGCAGTTTGGGAAGCTGTTTTCATCCTTGGGCTTTGACTCAGCAGCTCAGGGGACACTTTGATCCTAGCGTCCCCTCCTCCCTGTCCAGACTGTACCTGGCCGTGGTTTGTGTGGGCTGGTTTGAGGGTTTTAATCTAACAACATCTACCCTTTGTTTACTTTTTACAGGATTATTGTATCTACTCATCTAAGTAGAACCCAGCCTCTAAAAGGGGTGTGGTCAGGGAAACTGAGGCTCCAGAAGCTTAAGAGGATTTAGGGCAGAGCTGCTGATTCAGGGACTTTCCACCACCCAGTGGTCTGTAGACAAAACCAGTTGGTGTCGAGTGGACTCCGACTCATTACGACCCCAGGTGTGTCAGAGAACTGTGTTTCATAGGGTTTTCAATGGCTGATTTCTTTAAGTAAATGCCAGGCCTTTGGTGGACTCAAGTCTCCAGCTCTCTGTTAGCAGCCGCACATTTGCACCACTCACGTGCTCTTGGGCAGAGACCTGGGTCAGCCAGTCGGTAAATGGCTGGCATAGATTCGAACTCGGTTCTGTGCCCCTGATGCCTGAGCTTGCCACTCTGCCACCTCACCTCCCTCAACGAGGCACCTCCATAGGCATTAGTTCATGCCTCCTTGAGTGGCACGTTGACCACGTTGTTGTTAGGTGCCGTCGAGTTGATTGCGACTCATAGCAACCCTATGGCCAACAGAACAAAACACTGCCCAGTCCTGTACCATCCTCATGATCGTTGTTATGCTTGAGCCCATTGCTGCAGCCACTGTGTCAATCCATCTCGTTGAGGGTCTTCCTCTTTTTCGCTGAGCCTCTACTTTACCAAGGATGATGTCCTTCTCCAGGGACTGGTCCCTCCTGATGACATGTCCAAAGTATGTAAGAGAAAGTCTCGCCATCCTTGCTGCTAAGGAGCATTATGGCTGCACTTCTTCCAAGACAGATTTGTCTCCTTCTTCTGGCAGTCCATGGTATATTCAACATTCCTAGCCAACACCACAATTCAAAGGCATCAATTCTTCTTCCTTCTTCCTTATTCATTGTTCAGCTTTCACATGCGTATGAGGCAACTGAAAATACCATGGATTGGGTCAGATGCAGCTTAGTCCTTAAAGTGATGTGTTTGCTTTTTAACACTTTAAAGAGGTCTTTTGCAGCAGATTAGCCCAATGTAATGCGTGGTTTGATTTCTTGACTGCTGCTCCCATGGCTGTTGATTGTGGATCCAAGTAAAATGAAATCCTTGACAACTTCAGTCATTTCTCCATTTATCATGCCGTTGCTTATTGGTCCAGTTGTGAGGATTTTTGTTTTCTTTATGTTGAGGTGTAATCCATACTGAAGGCTGTGGTCTTTGATCTTCATCAGTAAGTGCTTCAAGTCCTCTTCACTTTCAGCAAGCAAGGTTGTGTCATCTGCATATCACAGGTTGTTAATGAGTCTTCCTGCAGTCCTGATGCCACATTCTTCTTCATATAGTCCAGCTTCTCAGATTATTTGCTCAGCGTACAGATTAAATAAGTACGGTGAAATGATACAATCCTGACTCACACCTTTCCTGACTTTAAACCATGCCGTATCCCCTTGTTCTGTTCAAATGACTGCCTCTTGATCTACGTATAGGTTCCTCATGAGCACAATTCAGTGTTCTGGAGTTCCAGTTCTTCGCAATATTATCCATAATTTGTCATAATCCACACAGTCGAATGCCTTTGCATAGTCAATAAAGCACAGGTAAAGATCTTTCTGGTACTCTTTGCTTTCAGCCAGGATCCATCTGATACTGGCAATGATATTCCTGGTTGCACGTCCTCTTCTGAATCTGGCCTGAATTTCCAGCAGTTCCCTGTCGATGTACAGCTGCAACCCCTTTCGAATGATCTTCAGCAAAATTTTACTTCCGTGTGATATTAACGTTATTGTTCGATAATTTCTGCCTTTGGTTGGATCACCTTTCTCTGGAAAAGGCATAAATATGGATCTCTTCCAGTTGGTTGGCCAGGTAGCGGTCTTCCAAAGTTCTTGGCAAAGAAGAGTGAGTGCTTCCAGGCCTGCATCCGTTCCTTGAAACTTCTCAGTTGGTGTTCCGTTGACGGTAGCTATTATCATTCCCGTTTTCCATGTGTGGAAACCTGGCTCAGGGAGGCTAGGGTCTCGCCCAAAGTCACACAGCAAGCTTGTGGCAGAGCTGCCACATAGCCCAGGCCACCTGGCCTCCCTGCTCTCCCCAGGTACCCTGGGGTCGCATTTGCGCATATTTACAGGTCTTCATTAGCACATTGAACTCCTGCCTATTCAGATGTACACATTCCCTTGAAAAAGAGCTGATGACAACTTAAAGGGCGTGGGCAGCTGCACTCAGTGAGTGTCCTCTGCGTGAGCCGAGAGAAGGGCGGGAATCTGGTGCTCCCCCAGGCGGCACAGGCTGTGCGGCTCCTCATGGGGCTGCAGGTGTGACTGTGGGGTTGGTTCCCATTCATGGTGATCCCATACATGTCAGAGTAGAACTGTGCTGCCTAGGGTTTTCAAGGGCGGATTTTTCAGAACTAGATCACCAGGCCTTTCTTCCAAGGCACCCATTGGTGGACTCAAACTTCTGACCTTTAATTAACAGCTGAGCATGTTAACCATTTGCACCCCGCAGGAACTCCTGTGATATTTAAGACGTGCATTTTCGTCCCCCATGGCCTGAAGTCCGAGCCAGGCACCTCATAGATGTTATCCCCACGTATGCATCCCCAGCCAAGGCAGGTGTGTCTCAGGGGCAGATGAAGGGATTTTCAGAGGTAACTTTGACTCTAAGAGGTGTGTGCCTCCCAGGCTGACTTTGGAACCTGGTACGTCCCTCCCCATCCTTGGGTGTCAAAACACCAGCTGTTGAAAACCCTGTGGAGTGCAGTTCCTCCCTAACACACACGGGGGCGCCATGGAGTGCAGTTCCTCCCCAACACACACGGGGGCGCCATGGAGTGCAGTTCCTCCCCCCCACACACGGGGGCGCCATGGAGTGCGGTTCCTCCCCAACACACACGGGGGCGCCATGGAGTGCGGTTCCTCCCCAACACACACGGGGCCGCCATGGAGTGCGGTTCCTCCCCAACACACACGGGGCCGCCATGGAGTGCGGTTCC
>NW_004443950.1:27832218-27836899 GCF_000243295.1 Trichechus manatus latirostris | reverse complement strand
GTTCCTCCCCAACACACACGGAGGCGCCTATGGAGTGCAGTTCTGCCCCAACACACATGGGGGCGCCATGAGTTGGGATAGACTTGATGGTCACCAGTACTGGTACTGCAGCCCTGCCTGTCACCCTGTCCAAGCTGGGACCCCCCAGGGCACCAGGGACAGGGCCTGTGTCTGACCCACAGGGTTGTGAGGGGTGTGTGAACCTGTGTGCAAGGGAGGGGTGTGTGGTGGGTGCATCAATGGTTGTCTCCATCATGGATGTGCGTCCTAGGTCCTGTCTGAACCATCCTCAGCCCAGGTCCTGGGGCCTGACCTGGAGCTGCCTGCTCTGGCATCTTGTCCGTTATTGGGAGGGTTTGCCTATCTGCTTCTCCACACCCTCCCCGGACTCCTCAGGCTGGCTTGAGCCCCCTCCTCACCCCTGGACCTGGGGGACAGGAAGACGGGGTCCTGGGCACCTTGGCTTCAGGCAGTTATCAGGGCGCTGTAATGGGGGAGGGCCCTGCCCCTCACATTCTGGGCATTGTGTCTTCCAGGACTCAGGTCAAAGTTTGGGCCTGTGGCTCTGGCAGGCAGTCAGATGATTGGGGAGTGTGGGAAGTGGGAAGTGCCGGAGTACTGGACCAGGAGTCCAGAGCCCTGCTCTCTTGACCCAGCTCTGTGGCTGGCTGGATTCTGTGGGCCACCAGCAACCTTGGAAGGTCGCGGTGTTCAGCCCTGCCTCGCAGCGGGTGGGACGAGTGGCGGGCTCCTAGGAAAGCCCTCCTCATCTGCACCCCTGCCTTTGCTTGGGCTGGCTCCCCCTGGAATGCCCCTCTCACCACCCTCCCGTCTACCCCACAGCTGGCCGTCAAGGCCCAGCCCCGATCCGTGTTCTCTGTGAAGCCAGTGCAGATGTGTCTCCTCCAGGCCTGTCCTTTCCATGAATCCCATCCTGCTCTGCCAGCCCGTGAGGGACCACCTGCTGCGTGCTTGTCCGTTTTCCTTAACTATTCCTAGGCTTCCTCTCCCCGACCACTGTGCACCAGTTCCTCTCCCTCCTCCCCTGGTGATCCAGCATGACTCAGGCTGTGTGCTGGCTTTCTTCACTGATGGACAATTTCTCAGAATTTGTATCCTCAGGAAGCTCTACTTAATGTCTAACTACCGTTTTAGCTGCTGCTGAATAAGCCTCAGTGCTGATGGTTAGGACTTATCCTTGATGGGCAGTGCTGGATGTGACCCTGAGTCACCACTGAAAGACTGGGCAGGTCCGTTCATTCATTGTCTTAGTGACAAGTATCCTGGAGCACCTGCGTGGGCTGGGCACCGTTCTAGGTGGTGAACACAAGGGACCGAGTCCCTGCTGTGCACAGAGCCTCCAGTCTAGAGTAAACACCCAACGTGCTTCCACTCAGAGGTGACCCCACAGTGACCAGGTAGAAAGCCACCAGGGTAGGGGAGGAGGGGGCGTTTGAGCAGGGCCATGGGGTGGTCAGACGCCTCTGTGCTGAGGAGCTGAGGAGCGGGCGTTTGAGCAGAGGGGGAGTGAGCTTGGCTTATTGAAGGACAGAAGTGACCTCATTGTGCCTGGAGTGAGGGGCAGAGGGGAAAGATGTGAGGTCAGGGAAGTGAGGGAGGAAGAGATGAGGTCAGGGAGGGAGGGGGAAGAGGTGAGGGAGGGAGGTGATGGAGGAGGGGTAAGAGGTAAGGGAGGGAGGGGGGATCAGGAAGGGAAGGAGGTGAGGGAGGAAGAGGGGGGAAGAGGTGAGGTGAGGGAGGTGGTGAGAGAGAGAGAAGAGATGGAGTCAGGTGGGAGGCAGGCAGGCAGCAGGGGCAGCTGGTGGAGGGCCACAGGGGTGCTGTGGATTCTATTCTGAGCTGATGGGGGGCAGGACAAGTTTGAGCGGGACAGCGGCAGGATCTCTCAGCCTGTGCGTGGAGAAGAGGCCGTGGGGGCAGGAATGAGGTGGGGTACCAAGGAGAGGCTGATGGGATCATCCGCTGAGAGGGTAGGGCTCCGACCGAGGTAGGAGGTGAGGAGAGTCCCGACTAGCAGATCAGTGTGGAGGTAGAGCCACCTGAATTTGCTGCTGGATTTGATGTTGGGAGAAAAGGAGAGGAACAAAGATGACTCCAGGGTCACTGGGCCAAGCGGCTGGGTGACTGGAGGTGCCACTTACTGAGACGGGGAGCGGGGGGAAGGAGCAGCTTTGTGCTGATTGTGGTGGGGCTCAGGCGTCTGGTGTTGGCGTGATGAGGTTGAGCTGCCTCTTAGATGTTGAGTGGACGCTTGGCTGCATGGTCTGGCCATCTGGGGGGAGGACGGGACCAGCGACGTGTTTGGGCAGCTCGAGCGTGTGTTGGTGTTAGTTACCACGGAGTGGGCTCTGACTCAGGGCTACCTTGTGCATAACAGAAAAAACATTGCCCACTTTTGTGCCGTCTTCATGATCGTGGGCATATCTGAGCCCAGTCTTGCGTCCACTGTGCATTTTGAGTGCAGACAATATTCTGTTGTGGTCCATAGGGTTTTTATTGGCTGATTTTCAGAAGTAGATTGCCAGACCTTTCTTTCTCGTCTGTCTTAGTCTGGAAGCTCTGTTGAAACCTGTCCACCATGGGTGATTCTGTACCAGCAGCATAGCTTCCCGCATCACAGCGACATGCAAGCCACTGCAGTGTGACAAGCGGACAGACGGCGGGTGGCAGGACTGTGTGACTGGCCCTTAAAGGTGTGGGTGGATGCATCAGTCGGGAGAGAGTGCAGACAGAGACGAGAAGGCTGAGGACTGCATCTGAGGTCACATCAGCTGTTAAGAGTAGGGTGAGGGGAGAGATTGAGGGGACCTGAGAAGGGTGGTTAGGGAGGTAAGAGGGTGGGCCCCAGAAACCCAATGAAGAGAGTCTTTCATACGGAAGGGGTCCTCAGGCAGGGGAGGGGAGTGGGAGTCTGTGAGCTTGAGGGGGCTGGCTGTTTGTGCAGACATGGTCAGGCTGCTCGAGATCTGTGCTGATGGAAGGAAGACCAGCGTTTCTCCCATGCTGGGCAGGAGCCAGATCTGCTCAGACAGCCTTTGCTGGAAACCATTCTGGGCGAGAAGAGATGGGGTTCAGGGGTTAATGAAATGAACTCTCGTCTGCCGACTGGCCCATCTGGGGATGTCTGTGCCGAGCCCGCCTTCCTGGCTCCCGCTTGGGAAGTGTCCCCACGGCTGGACCAGAGGTGGCGTCTGGGCGTGGCAGACTGTCCGATGTGGAGTCCAGCTGTGCGTGAGCCCTCAGCACTGAAATTGCCAGCCTCACGCAGCCCCGAGCCAGCCCACGGAAGTGGGCCAGCCGCACCTCCGTACAGGATTAAAGGGATGTGTAATGGATTAAAGATCAAAAATGTTAATTAAGAAATGGTCTTTTCTAATAAGATGCCTTCAAGGGCACAGGCCTGAAAAGGAGGGAGTTCTCATTTTGGCAACACGGTTTCTGCTGTAATGAGATTGGTTTGCAGGCAGTGGGGAGGACCCGACATGAGCCTTGTTGTAAAGACATCTCCATCCAAATTAGTTAGCAATAAAAACCAAGGGTGAGCGTCAGGCTGGCAGGCGTGCAGTTTGTGGTGGTCTGGCAGGAAGGCCACGTGGACTCTGGAGAGTTCCGTCTGTATCCCGTGCTGTCAGAATGCTGTCCTGGCTGTGTGTCCACTCGGGGTGTTGTGTCCAAGGTGTGCCCCTGGGGGGCCTAATGCTCCTGGGGTCGAGGGATGAGGCCTGGCTGGAGCTTGCTGTGTGACTTTTGACCGTCCATGCCCTCTCTGATCTTTCTTTCTAGTCCCCTTCTTTATCGGTTGTGATGTCAATGAAACCTCTCCTCCGTCCCTCTCTGGGCTGTTGGAGCAGATAGATTCAAAGCCAGTGCTTTGCAAGTGCTTTGAAAACCCCAAATGCTCCGTGTGAATAAACGGGATTAGTGCTGAGGGGTGGTCTGGTCTCTGTGTGCCTAATCCAGCCTCATGGGTGAGAACAAAGATGCAGGTACTCTGGCCCACTCTGAGGTTCTGCCTCGCCAGGCTGTACCCAGATTCCGAGCTCTGCCGAGTTCCCCAGGTTGTTCAGATCTCTAAGAAGGACAGCGCAGACCAATAGTTAAGAGTCAGGTTCTGGGGCTGGCCAGGCCAGAAATGCGAATCCCAGCTTTGCCTCCTGCTTGTGACCTTAGCCTAGTTACCTGACTTCTCTGAGCCTCAGTTTCCCCATTTGTAAAATGGGGCCATCATAGCGCTGCTCTGAAGTGTGAAGGGAGATAGGGCTGTAGAGAGCCTGGCCTACGACAGGGTGGGGATGGTGCCTGCAGCTTTTATTGTGACGATGCTGGGGAACCTGTGTTTGGCTCTGGCTGGGTCCTCGGCAGGGACTGGCAGGCTCCCACGGCTAAGGGCTGCAGCGTTTCGAGCTTCCTGGGCCCTCCAGGGTGCAAAATCTCCAAGGAGTCCAGGAGGGGGAGTTGCTCAGAGCCTGGGGCCTGCTATGAAGGTAATGAGTCTTGAAAAGTGTGAATGAACATGTCCAAAGAGGGTCTCTCTCTCTCTTTGTCTGGGAGACACTTACCTGCTTTCCTGCCCGCTGCAAATCTTGGTTCCCTGGGAACGATGCTGTTCCCTGGGGGCGATGCTGTTCCCTGGGGGCGATGCTGTTCCCTGGGGGCGATG
>NW_004443950.1:27803136-27832113 GCF_000243295.1 Trichechus manatus latirostris | reverse complement strand
GCGATGCTGTTCCCTGGGGGCGATGCTGTTCCCTGGGGGCGATGCTGTTCTCTGGGAGCGATGCTGTTCTCTGGGAGCGATGCTGTTCCCTGGGGGCAATGCTGTTCCCTGGGGGTGAAGTGGGAATAGGCATTGTCCTCCAAGGTTGGAGATCCCACACCTTCTGCGTCGTGCTCCCACTTCCGACTCACCATGCCTTGGGCTTCATGTGTTAAAACTGTCAGCTGGTGGACCGAGAGTGACCCGGTAGAGCATGGTGTTTTCTTGTCCTGGCCTGGATGTGGGAACCGCTGGCAAGGGGCCGCGTCACGTCGGGGGTGGCTTTTGGGTTCTCCACAGCAGGGCATGAGACGAGGGTGCTGGTGTGGGTTTCCTCTGTGGGCACTCTCGCCAACCCCACTTCTCCCATACACACGTCTTGCTTTGGCCTGAGAGAAGGGCACCCGGTTGTGGGGCTAGGTGACCACAGCTGCAGCCCCTCCCCAGCTTTCTTCCCGCCCTCGAGCTGGCAGGCCTCCTCAGCGAGGACACTCTTAGCCCCTGTGGTCATCGGAGGGGAGGGAGCTCAATGCTTAGTGAAGTCTGGTTGTCAGACGTGATGAGGGGAGTGCTTTGAACCTCAGCCAGCGTCGGGCCAAGGGATGGGACAGAAAGAACAGGGTGAGCTGGTCTGTGGTTTTCTGTCTGCTCTTTGTCGATGATGCTGATGAAAAAAGAAGAGGGTTGGGTCGGACCCGGCCTTTAAAAAGGTAAAAATGAAAAGCATGGACCTGTAATGAGAAGGAATGACCCGCTGCCACACCGAGCTGCTGGGTGAATCTCACAGACAGCGCTGCGCGCAAGAAGCCAGACACGAGGGGGCCGTACTGCACGTGTCCCGTTGTGTGACGTTCAGAAAGGGGCAAAGACTCTCTGGGGCTGGACGTCCAGAGGTGACTGCTTTGGGAAGGTGCTGACGGGGGGACATGAGGCAGCCTGCCAGGGTGCTGGGCCTGTTCTGGAGCTCGATCTGAAATGCACGCTTGTGCCAAAACTCACCACCCTTTTTGCTTAAGATTTATGTACTTTACTGCACGCAAGTTACTCCTCAGTAAAAAAGGGAAATGAGAACAAACACATAAAGCAAAACGTTCTCATTTCAGAGATGTGGTGCTCTTAGCTCGTTTTCCTCTGAATTATTAGAATAATAGTGGCTGTCAGTGGTTCTGTGGTAGAACGCTCACCTTCCACGTAGGAGACCTGGGTTCAATTCCGGGCCAGTGCACCTCACGCACAGCCACCACCCATCTGTCAGAGGAGGCTTGCGCGTTGCTATGATGCTGAACAGGTTTCAGCAGGGATTCTAGATTAAGACAGACTAGGAAGAAAGGCCTGGTGATCTATTTCCAAAAATCAGCCAGTGAAAACCCTATGGATCACAACTGATCCACAGCCAATCCTGAGGATGGCACAGCATTTCCCTCCATTGTGTATGGGGTTGCCAGGTGTGTGTGTGTGGGGGGCTGACTCCACAGCAGCTAACAACATCATCAGTC
The DNA here is from genome assembly GCF_000243295.1 of Trichechus manatus latirostris. Classification (NCBI taxonomy): domain Eukaryota; kingdom Metazoa; phylum Chordata; class Mammalia; order Sirenia; family Trichechidae; genus Trichechus; species Trichechus manatus. The sequence continues at coordinate 27,830,578 of NW_004443950.1, read as the reverse complement.
CATACCAAACCCAGTGCCACTGAGTCGATTCTGACTCATAGCGACCCTATAGGACAGAGGAGAGCTGCCCCACAGGGTTTCAAAGGCTGCAGTCTTTACCGAAGCAGACTGCCACATCTTTCTACCACGGAGTGGCTGGTGGGTTCGAACCACTGACCTTTTGGTTAGCAGCCGAACGCTTACCCATTGCACCGCCAGGGCTCCAACACCAAGGTTAGAATAATGTATTCCAAGCCCTAGTCTTCGCTGATTGTCTTGTCCCAGCCAGTCTTTGAGACTAATGTTGACATGAGGATGAGAAAAAAGGGGTCCGATACACGCAGTTTCTGAGAGGGAGGATCCTGGGAGAACCGGCGTGTCCGTCGGAGGTTCTGAGTGGCGAAGGCTTGGGGAGGGGTCTGCTGGCCCTTCACTCCTCAGCACACTTGGAAAATAAGACTCTGTATGTCAGGGAAATGGTTCTGGAGTGGGATTCAGGACCCATCTTTGCTGCTCACTCCTGCCTGACTTCGGGCGTACTGTTTGCCCCCTCTGAGCCCCGGTCATCTCACCTGGACACAGGACATGAATACCTGCCTGGCCAGCCGCACCGCGCTGGGAAGCCGACGCAAGGTCTCTGTGCTCCGTGAAGGGCTGTCGTGGGCTTCAGCGTGGGGCCGTGTCTCGGCACCCGTGGGCCTCCCGCAGCCGGGCTGGAAGTAGGGGGGTGCCGGCAGCTGGGTTTGTGCCTCAGTGGGGGCCACTTCTTCTGGGACCTGGGGGCCTGTGTGAGGCCTGGAGAGACCAGGTGGGATTCTGATTTTCAAGTCTCCTGACGGATGTCTGCGTTGGAGACTCCACTTGCTGGAGTTGAAGGGGTTGCTGAGAGCGCTTTTGAATGTGGATTTGATCATTCGTTCATTCCCTCGTTAAGCCTAATTTGAACACCATTCCTGGAGTCCCTGGGTGGCGCGAATGGTTAAGTGCTCAACTGCTGGCTGGAAGGTTTGCAGTTGGAACTCGCCCAGAGGCGCCTCAGAAGACAGGCCTGGCGATCTGCTTCTGAAAGGTCACACACGGCCTTGAAAACCCTGTGGGGCACTTCTATTCTGCACACATGGGGTTGCCATGAGTCAGAACATTCTCACTGGAAGCTAACAACAGTCGTGCCTTGGTGGGGGATGGCACAAAGATGGGTGTTCTTCGGAATTAACTAGTCGGTGAAGAAGAGGAGGGAGGAGGGAGGAAGGGAGGAAGGGAAGAGGGAGGAAGGAAGGAGGGAGGAAGGGAGGAGGGCATTCCCATTTTCTCTGCCCCTCCTGTGTGCATAGCTGGATGCAGGGAGTGTCCGTGGATGTGTCCTTGCATTTAACCCTCTACAGCCGCGTGAGGCAGTTATTATAAATCCCATTTACAAGGGAGGAAACGGGCTCAGTTGGGCTAAGTCTTTGCTACTCAAAGGTGGTCCACGGCCCAGCATCTTCCTTCTCACCTGGGAGCTTGTTAGAAAGGTAAAATCTGGTCCTTTGCCCAGGTCTGCAGAGTTAGAATCTGCATTTTAACGAGATCATAGGGGATCTGTGTGCACATTAAACCTAAGAAGCCCAGGCCCACACAGGTGATGGGTGAGTGAGCTGGGCACAGACTCAGGTTTGTGTTTCTCTAAGCACACCCCCTTTGGTAGTAAAAATGGTGGTCAGATGAAGACAGAGCAATAGCACCAAGTGCTGTGCTGAGCTCTTGGTTTTATCACATCTGCTCTCCCACTGGCTCAGTAAGAAAGGTACAATTCCAGAAAAACAAACGGATCGGTCTTGGAAGAAACACAGCCAGAATGCTCCCTAGAAGCAAGTACATGGAGACTCACTTACCTTCATCAGGAAAGACCAATTGCTTGAAAAGGACATCTTGTTTGGTAAAGGAGAGGATCAGCCAAAACGAGAGAAGCCCTCAGTGAGATGGATTGACACAATACAACAAGGGACTCAAACGTACCAGCGATCATGAAGCTGGTGCAGGAGTGGGCAACACTTCCTAGCTGTCCTCTTTTTCTAGTGATTGGTTTTTCCTGATGACAGGCCCAAAGTGACCCGAAGTCTCACCGTTCTTGGTTCTAAGGAGCACTCTGGTTGTTTTTCTCCTGGCAGTCCATGGTATATTCAGGATTCTTTCCCAACACCACAGTTTGAATGCATCAACTCTTCTTTGACTTCCTTTTTCAGTTGTCCAACTTTCGCTTGCATATGAGGTGATTGAAAATACTGTGGCTTGGGTCAGGTGCATCGTAGCCCACAAAGTGACATCTTTGCTTTCCAACGCTTTAAGAGGTCTTTTGCAGTAGATTTGCCGAATGCAAAGCGTCATTTGATTTCCTGACTGCTGCTTCCATAGGCGTTGATTGTTGATCGAAGTAGAATGAAATCATTGACAATTGCATTTTTTTCTTCATTTATCATGAGAAGAAATGAAGAGAGTAATAAATTCTTGTAAGGTGGATGCCGTTGAAACCGCCTCCCGGGTCTGGAAACCTTTCCAGCCACCACGGCAGCTCTGCCTGCGTGCTCCACGCCAGTCACAGCCCCCTTCCTCCACCCAAAGGTAGCCACCAGCCTGACGTATAGATAATCACTTCCTTGCGTTTCTTTAAAGTTGCGTTGCCCCCCACCCTTGCCACTACAGTGGAAACTCATTCTTTAAGGAGCATGAGGGAGTAATATTTTTTGAAAAGATGATTAGTTTTAAAATCCATTACAACAAATCGTTGATCTGAATGTGTCTGGTCGTTAGAGTCCCGGATAAACTGTTTTCCGCTGTTGGCAGGTGCAGGTGGGGCAAGAAGAATGTTCTGTTGCCCACAACCTAGCAGGTGCCCACTCAGGGTCTGCTGATTGGCCGGACAACCAAGTGAGGCTCTACCGTAGTCTGGGGAAGAGGAAGCGAAGCCCTAAACCAGGGTGCTGTCGGCGGGACAGAGGCTGCAGTGTGGAGAGAGGAGGTGATGGATGGTTCTTAGGGAGGGGTTAGTGTGTGGGGATGTGGGGGGGGATCGTGGGTCATTCTTTCTTTGGCTTGTTGTTTGTAATATTTCTTCCTCAGTGCACTTGGGGAAATTAATCCCCTCCCACCTGCTGTGGCAGGTAAACCTGAGTTTGCTGTTGGCGCTGTCCTGGGCACGTAGGTGTGTGTCTTCGAGGCCATTCTTAATCAGAATTGATGGCGCAAGCGTACTTGCTGCTGAGTCAGGCTGGTGCTCCTCCCCTCTCCACCGGAGGGGCAGTTTGGAGACAGGTGGTCATGAGGCTGGCTTGGTTTAAGTTCCTAAGAGCCTCAATAACTTGCAGAAATATGCTGAATTCCAGAAGTTACGGACAGGTGAATTCTATGGGAGAGGGCGTGGGTGATTTAAAATGCTGGGTAATTAGACAGTGTGAAGCTTGGGCATGGGCTGTGTGGTTCTCAGCCTGTTGGGGCTCCGCGTGTCCTGGAGACTTATCTCCAGCAGATGACAAGGCCGTCCTCTGACCAGGACTGGGTGACTGGTGTCCTTGTCTACCTCTCAGACATTTGCGAAGCCCCAGGGAGCTGGTCTGCTCTGCACCTCCCTTGGGTCAGGGGAAGGTGGCAGTGGTATGTGGATGGGACCGCCGCGTTACAAAGGGCTCCCTCTGCTAGAAGTTTTTAAACTCCCAAGTGAGGGTAAATAGAAGGAGGGTATAGGAGACGTTGGTAAAGGAGCCCTAGTGGCGCAACTGTTAAGCACTCGGCTGCTAAAGGAAAGATTGGCTCTCTGAACCCACCCAGCAGCTCTGTGGGAGAAAGACTTGCCCGTCTGATTACAGCCAAGGAAATCCCGCGGGGCAATTCTACTCTGTCATTCAATGGCACCTAACAACAGTGTAACAAGTTATTAAGTCGAGTGAGTGGTAAGCATCTTAAATCCGTGGAATCCCCAATATAATACCAAAAAACAAGAAAAATGTGATTTTTGAGATTGGAGATTCTTGGTGTCGTATATTCACAAACATCTATTGAAAGCCTGCAACCCCCTGGTTGCTTCTGTGGGCTTGACTCGATCTTTCTTGACCTTTCCTCCACTCCCTCCCAAACCTCCAGCGGCTCCTGATCCCTCCGCCACAAACCTGCACCAGCCCGCCTTCCAGCCTGGACCCACCGTCTTTCTTACACCCTCAACCACCATCTGCTCACTGGCTCTCGTCACCCAGCTACTCTCCGGTCGTCGTCCCCCAGGCAGGGCTGTCTCTGACTTCACTTTTTAAAAAAATTTTATTTAATTTTTGGTAAAAATATACACATCAAAACATGCTCTCATTCGACAATTTCTGCACATATTGTTCAGTGACATTGTTACATTCTTCACATGGTACAGTTTCACACCTGTGAATGTAGACCCACTGTCCCTGAAGCTTGTCATCTATGCTCTAGGGTTACTGTTGTCCCTTTGGTCTCATGTACATAATTTTTTTTAAAAAAAGCACAGTACTTAAGGACGCACATTATTTACTGTTTGAGCTAAACTCTTTTTTTTTTTTTTGCTTAAAGATGACTTTAGGGATAGTTTCATTTCAAGGTGTGAAGAGTATTCCAGGGCAATAGTGCCGGGGGTTTCTCCAGCCTCAGTGGGTCCAGTCTGGATTCTTTGAGAACTAAAGTTCACACTTTGCCCCTTTCTGTCAGGGTCCACCTATTGTATGCCCTGTTGAAATGTTAGGAAATGGTAGCGGGGCACCGTCCAGTTCTTCGGGTCTCTGTGCTTCGTGGAGGCTGTTAGTCCTTAGTACAGTTGCTTCTCTGCTTCTTGGGTTTCCTTCTTCCTCTATCTCTCTGTTCATCTGACTCCACTTTTGATCCGTCCGAGGACCTGGCCAGTAGCAGGCACTCCTGCAACACTTGTTGGCTGAGGTTGGACTATGACCGCGGTTCAGAGCTGGAATCTCTCAGACTTTTGTAACTGTCAGCATCTAGGCTTTGTCACTCGAGGATAAAACATAGTTACAGGAGTGAGCCCAGCTCTTAAGAGTGGCTAATTATTGTTACTGTTTCCACCCGCCAGTCTATGCAGGGTGCGCAGAGGGAGCGAGCGCTCAGAAGAGAACAGCCCGCCAACGAGGGTTAATTAGGAGTCTTCCCGACAGCTAGTGCTCCGGCAGCAGCAGAACAGCATGTAAATAAATCTAATTTCCCTCCAACTCAGCTCATCACCAGCTTAATTACAGCAGCCACAACGTGTGTGTGTGTGTGTGTGTGTGTGTGTGTGTGTGTGTGTGTGTTTTTCGTTAGTGAAAGAGGGTCATTACTAGCCACGTCTGGTAAGAATTGTTATGAAGAGCCTGGTTCCGCCCTCGATAGGTGTCCTCAGAGAGCAGAGAGGAACTTTCCACGTGAACTAAAAGAGTTTCCAATTAAGGTGGTTTGGAGGAAGCAGGAAGCAGCAAGGCAAATTAGAAAAAGATTACAGAAAGGGAAAAGCGGGAGAACGGAAGGGCTCTGGGCGGCTTGGTTAATTGCTGCACGGAGGAAGATTTCCTTCTGGGGGTGGGACCCTCTTTCTTCCTCCATTGTCACTTGCCTGCCCGGAAATCTTGGGCTAAAAAGACCGCTTTGGGGTCCTCTCTTGCATTCTGGCTCCTGGTAGCTGAAAATGAGACTTGGACACAGGAGGACAGGGCCTGACCGCGCCCACCCACCTCTTTAAATGGTTTTTCACACCTGCCTTCCCCACCTACCGAGGGGAGAGGCAGGGGAGAGACGGGAGAAAAGCCTGGATGATCACCATCCTGGCTCTGCAGGGCTGTCGCAGTGAGCGTATTGTTCTAGAAATAAATAGCTGAAAACCCCAAGTCAGAAATTAGTTAACACAAAGGAAGTCGAACTCTACAGGCCAAGTTCCAGTTGTCTGCAGGAAGTGCCCTGCCCAGGGGGGCCTCTGAGGGAGGGTTAAGTCCACTTCACTTGGCACTGGATACGAATGTTGGCAAAAAAGCTTTTTCTTTCCTTCCGACCCCAGCACCGCCCGTCCCCCGCTGATGATTACAGTGTAAGAGGCCGCGCTTTGTGGTGCTGATAAATCTCCAGTGATCCAGAAATCAAGACGGCTGCCTGGGTGTGGGCAAATGTGTTCCGTTAGCTCAGATCATGTCTGTTCTCATCTGGCCAGTGGTTGCCCCTGGGCACTGGGCAGGGGACAAATCCTGCAGCCCCTGGAGTGGGAGAGAACCTGGAGGCCCCAGCTTGTCCAAGCCCCAAGTGATGAGGTCCCTGAGTGTGTTCTTCCAGCCCGCACTTGGATGCCTCCAGGCATGGGAGGCTCATCCCATCCCAAAGCACCTTGGATTCTTGTGGCAGCCCTGATCGCCACATTTACTGAGCACTGACTAAGTGCCAATAATTACTTGATTAAACAAACATTATCGAGACCCTCCTCTGGGCCAGGCACTGTGCTAGGCATTAGGCGTTTATGAATGACCCGAGATCAAGTTGCCTGCCCTCCTGGAGCTTGCATTGTAGTTCCTGTCAAGAGAAAATAAACTGTAAACGCAACAGCTGGCACACCAGGAGGTGACGGGCGCTGTGGGGACTCACGGAGATGAGGTGAGGGGTAGGAAGGGAAGGCTGGTGTCACCTCCCCACTCGGAACCCTCCAGGGGCTCCCACTGAGTTAGAATGAAACCCAAACTCCTGCCGTCTTTATAACCCTGCCTGACCCAGCCCCTGCCCACTCCCCGTTCAATTCCCTGAGCCCTCCAAGCTAGCTCCGGCCTCAGGGCCTTTGCACCCGCTATGCCTGCCGCCTAGAATACCGTTCTCCCCTCTCATGCCTGGCTTCTTCCTTCTCAGTGTCACCTCCCCTGAGAGGCCTTCTGAGGACCCTCACGGCTGGTCAGGTGCACTGCCTCGGGCTCCCTCCTGTCCCATCACCCCTGTTTTGTTCTGCACCTCACATTTCTCACCTCCTGAGATTTTGATGACGTCGTTCCTTGTGAGTCAGTGGGTTTTGCCAGTTCTGTTGACTGCTGTGTCCTCAGCACCAAGGCACCAGCTGGCACCCAGTGGGCCTGCAGTCACTATTAGCCTCCCCATTGTACAGATGGAGAAACTGAGGTTCAGAGGTTAAATAATTAACCTAGGGTCACATGCCTCATGCCCATGGAAGTCAAACCCATGCTGTAGATCCTTGTGGGGAGTCAGGGGGGTTCAGGATCAGGTTCTGCGCCCTGGGGTCAGGTTCTACGTCCCGGGGTCAGGTTCTGCACCCCAGGGACCAGGTTCTGGCCCCTGGTGGTCAGGTTCTGTGCCCCAGGATCAGGTTCTGCACCCTGGGGGTCAGGTTCTGCACCCGGGGGGTCAGGTTCTGTGCCCTGGAGTCTGATTCTCTGCACTACAGTCTCCCAGGACAAACCCTAGACATCGTTTTCAGAAGTCTGCAAACAGGTCCCCTCTCCTCCCTGTTTAAAGGACATGCTGTTTGGAGAGATCTCCAGGGCTAGGGTTCTCTGGTGGAGTTGCCAGTGTCAGAGACGGGACCAGGTCTTGCTCCTTCAGGCCCCTGAACTTGTCAGAGAGCTGGTGGCAGGGGCTGAGAAGTCCCTGGGCAGACTGTGCAGGTGGGAGAGGGCGTTTTGAGCTGATGAGCTCTGTCCTGGGGGCTGCTGAATGCCCACCGGGCCTGAGCTGGGTGGGATGAGGAGGAGGAGGGGCCCCAATGTGGGTCCCTTGGCGTGCGGTTGTTGGCTGGGGTCTGTGGAAGCCAGTGATGCTCTAGGCACCTGTTTCAAATGCCTTCCTTGGCTACGTCACAGCCGCAACAGTCCAAATTCTTGGGCTCCTTCTGGGTTAATGAACCGGGGTGGGGGAATGACATTGCCGTTCAGTCACCCCCTCTGTTTGGCCCTCTTCTCCAGGCTGGGTTTGGAGGTGAGCGAGGTGCCAGCTAGGGAGGACGTGGGTGGGGCAGGACTCAGAGTCCCGAGAAGAGCCTGCTGCTCTTCATTTGCTCCCACCCACGTCTCTCTGGGCCCAGGGGCCTCTTGACTCCCTGCTCTGGGGCACTTAGCGCCTCCCTTCCAGGTGAGTCAGTACTGCAGGGATGCAGACTGTGGCTGTGATGCCTGCCTGGGAGGGAAGGCCCCGGCCCTTGGCTGGCGTGCGGGCTCTGGGGCTAATCTGTCATTGTGTTGGCAGACAGAGGCCACGCCTGTGTGGTGTTGTTACTGCTCCCCTGACACTTGGGATGCCAGCATGATTTTGAATATAATTTAATCTTCCATAAATCAGAAGACACACCTGGCTCTGGTAACGGGGGAATTCGAACCCAGGTCTGACCTCCCAGCCTGTGCCCTGGGCTGTGGCACTTTGCACTGAGCTGGGCGCAATGCTCAACGTGTCACATGATGTTTGAAAATGTTTGCCAATAAGATTTTTTCCTTTAAAAAAAAAACATGTGGTAAAATATATATAACTAAGTTTGCCACCTTACACATTTAATATTTTTAAGTGTACAATTCAGTGACATTAATTATATTCACCAGCTTGTGCAGCCATCACCACTATCCATTTCCAAACAATTACATCACTTCAAACAAACTCCGTTCTCCTTAACCAGTAATTCTTCGTCTCCCCTCCCTCTGCCCCGGGTGGCTACTAGTAAACTTGGGTCTCTCTGCATTTACCTTTTCTAAACATTTCTTGTAAGTTGGATCATACAGTATTTGTCCTTTTGTTCTCTTTCTCGGTGAATGGTATTCCATGGTGTGTATGTGCCACATTTTGTTTATCCACCCGTCTGTTGATGACACTTGGGTTCTTTCCACCTTTTGGCTGTTGTGAGCATTGGTGTGCACGTTATTTGTTTGAGTCCTGCTTTGCAGTCTTTTGGATATATACCTAGGAGTGGACTGGCTGGGTGATAGGTGGGTGATAGGGAATTCTGTGTTTGACCTTTGGAGGAATTGCCGAACTGTTTTCCATAGTGGTTACACCATGTTACATTCCTACGAGCGATGGACGAGGGTTCCAGTTTCTCCACCTTCTTGACAACGTTTGTTAGTTTCCATTTTTCTGGTAATACCAACCACCCTAGTGGGTGTGAGGTGGTATCTCATTGTGGTTTTGATTTGCATTTCCCTAATGACCAATGAGGAAACCTTGGTGGCATAGTGATTAAGTGCTACAGCTGCTAACCAAAAGGTCGGCCGTTCGAATCCACCAGGTGCTCCTTGGAAACTCTGTGGGGCAGTTCTGCTCTGTCCTGTGGGTCGCTATGAGTCGGAATCAACTCGGTGGCTACTGGTTGGTTTTAATGACTAATGATACTTCCTAAAAAGTAGCCATTAAGAACTCCTTGGAGCACAGTTTTACTCTGGCGTACACGGGTTGCTGTGGGTCTAAATCCATCTAACGGCAACTGGTGTTTGAGTGACTAGCAGTCTTGAGCGTCTTCTCGTGTGCTTATTGGCCGTTTGTGTATCTTCTTTGGAGAAATGTCTATTCAAGTCCCTTGCCCACTTTTTAATTGCATTTTTGTTTTTTTTGTTGCTGTTGAGTTGTAGAAGTTCCTTATATATTCTGTATATTAAACGCTTATCAGATAGATGGTTCCCAAATATTTTCTCCCATTCTATAGGTTGTCTTTTTACTTTCTTGATAAAGTCCTTTGATGCACAAAAAGGTTTATTTTGATGAAATCCAGTTTGTCTTTTCTTGCTCACGCTTTGTATGTCATAGCTAAGAATCCGTTGTCAAAAGCAAGGTCTTGAAGTTTTACCCCTGTTTTCTTCTAAGCGGTTTTTTTTTTAAATGGTTCTAGGTCCTGTATTTAGGTGATTAGTCCATTCTGAGTTAATTTTCGTATACAGTGTGACGTATGGGCCCAACTTCATTCTTTCCATTTGGATGCCAGTAAGATTTTACCGCGTATGGAGGCTCTCGGACAGTCTTGTGTTTGTAGGTGACTGCCTCCAGTCTGTCTTTAGCATGGATTTGTCACATTTGCCTTAAATCAAGATATTTACGCTGATTCCAGCCTCCTTCTTGCGGGACTGTTTTCAGTTACTTTCTGACTAAGGATTTGATGACGCGTATTCTTCAAGTTCTTCAAGAAACCCTGGCGGTCCAGTGGTTAAGCGCTCCGCTGCTAACTGAAAGGTCGGAGGTTTGAACCCATCAGCTGCTCCGCAGGAGAAAGATGTGGCAGTCTACTTCTGTGGAGATTACACCCCTTGGAAACCCCACAGGGCAGTTCTCTTCTCTCTCCTGTAGGGTTGCTGTCTATGAGCTACAATCAGCTCAGTGGCAATGGGTTGTTTTTTTTATCAAGTTCTTCCTGGGGGCAGTGGTGGCTCAGTGGTAGAATTCTCACCTTCCATACAGGAGTCCCGAGTTCGATTCCTGGCCTGTGTACTTCCTGTCAGTCAGTGGAGTCTCTCGTGTTTTTATGATGCTGAACAGGCTTCAGTGGAGCTTGTAGACTAAGACAGACTAGGAAGGAAGGCCTGGTGATCTCTTTCTGAAAATCAGCCAGTGAAAACTCCTTTGTTTTAGACTTATTTCACTCAGCATAATGTTTTCAAGGTTTCACAACTGTCCAATCTGCAGCTGATCGTGGGGATGGCGCAGGGCCGGGCAGCGTTTCGTTCCTCGTGCGTGGGGTCACCATGACTTTGGGGACCGACTCGCTGGCAGCTCACAACAGTCGGGCTCTTCAGCCCTAAGGCACCCTCAGGTCTTGCCCTCCCTGCTCCGTGTGTGGCCGCACCAGCCTCCGTTCTGTCCTTGGTTCGTGGAATGTGCCAGAGTCTCTGCCGCCTCAGGTTCCTTTGCGCTCGCCCCTCCCCTTCCTCAGGCGCACCCCTCACCCTCAGAGCTGGGTTCCGGCTGCCCCCTCCTCTCCTCCTCGAGACCCTCCCTGACGAGGCCCTCCCTGACCACTGGCCGAAGCTGGCCTTTCCCTGTCGCCCTCACCTCGCCTCTTTTACTGCCCACAGAGGTGATTTTGTTTCTCTGTGTGTCTGCTCAGGGGTGCCCCCCAGGGGATATGTCCATCTTGTCCCTGCTGTATCCTGGCCCTGGCACATCACAGGTTCTCAGTCAGTAGTTTTGAACAAAGAGTTGGAGGCAAAGAGCGTCTTGAACGCTGCTGCGCCCCCTGGAGGGTGTGGAGGCCTTGCCCAGGGGCCATGGCCCTCCCTGTGGCCAGAGGTGCTGGCTTCTGTGACTCGCAGCTGGCAGCTGGCGCAGAGGAAGGCGTCTCCCCAAGGACTCGCTTCCCAGAAACATCCAGCTCACTTTCCCCACCTGGGCTCCCCCAAGGACAGAAGAATCTGGGGGCTTCTTGGAAACCTTCCTGCGTTGGCCCTGGAGGGTGGGGACGACTTGAGGCCAGGACAGATGGCTTCTGGGCCCCAGTTTAGCTGTTTGTGACTAAACCCAGGAAGCATCCCTGTTTCACGCCTAGGAGGGGAAAACCTCCTTTGTTATTTGGTGGAAAAGCAAGAAGAGCGGAAGCGACAGCTGAGGATTTCCGGACTAGGAATTTCCTAAACTTTCCCCAGGATCAGTCGGTGTGAGCAAGAGGCAGGAGAGTGAGGAGTGAGTGCACAGGTGTGCATGGGTGTGCACACGTGCAACTGACACCCAGAGACAGGGCCCATGGATCACCCCCCAGGATCACGGGCTGACTGCTTCCCTTCCAAGTCGGCTGCCCAGAGTCTCCTCCTTGGGCCTCTGTGGCTTTGTCACAGATGGGATGGACAGTGGAGGGCCAGGAAGGTGGGACGAGAGGAAGGTACAGTGCCTGGGAGCACGCAGACAACAGACTGAGCCCGGGCTGACCCTTTCCTTGGGAGTTATTGCCAGCCTTTCTGGGCCGGTGTGGTGACTGAAAACCTGTGCTGGAGAATTACTCTTTTTCAACTACATTTTAAAGACCCTAGGCCCGTGCTGACGGGGCAGCGGTAACTCAGTGGCAGAATTCTCGCCCCCCGTGTGGGTGACCTGGACGTGATTCCCAGCTCATGTGCCTTATGCACAGCCACCACCAGATTAAGACAGATTAGAAAGAAAGGCCTGGCAGTCTGCTTCCAAAAATCAGCCAGTGAAAACCCTGTGGATCATGGTGGTCTGATCCCCAACCGACGGACGGAGGGGATGGTGCGGGATCGGGCAGCCTGTTGTTCTGTTGTGTGCTCGGTCACCGTGAGTCAGGGGCTGGCAGCTAACAACAGGACTTGGGTGGAGGGACGGAGGCTCCTCAAAACACAGATTTCTGGGCCCCACCTTCAGAGGGGCCAGCATCTGCATGTGAACAGGTACTCCTGCCAGGTGATACTGATACAGGTGGTCCTTTGGACAGCACCTGGAGACCCCCTGCCCCCCTCCTGCAGAAGACATTCCTGAGGTGAACCCATTTGCAGATCAAGGAAAGCTTTTCTAAGATTAAAAAATTCCCATCCCTCCCAATTCATTACTGGGCCCTATTCATACTTAACTATAAACTGTGACTTTCCCCTGGTGGAAACTTTAAAGGCACACTCTAACAATGGTCGCTGGAAGAGATGACCATGGCACAGGGTTAGTACAGAAAGGTTAGAGATCAGCCTGTGGCCCAGGATCCCACTCTTGGAGAATCACTGCCTTGTGGTCCACAGAGGAGAAGGGACGTGGAGGCCTTGTTCATCGAAGTGGTGGCAGTGTGTCCCTTGGGCCAGGTCTCGGGTGACTTTTATACGTTTCTTTACACTCTTCCGTCTGACTTGCATCTTCCGCGTGTCTGTTGTCTTTCTAATCAGAAACAACTGTGAGGCATCATTTTTGTGGGGAAGAAAGATACCTGGAAATGCAGAACCAGTTCTGGGGGAAGGCCAGGTGGGGGCCCTGGGCTGGTGGGATGAGGGCCTTGCATTGGTCCCAAGGCAGGAATTTGGGCCTGTAAGTCCAGGCAGAGCCCCCAGCTGGACACTTCCAGGCTGGCCCTGGCTTTTCCTGCAACTTCCCCCTGGGTCTCTGCTTAGCCGAGGCTCCCTGGGGACCTCACTCCCTGAGCCCCCATCTTTGGTGGAACTTGGTGCTGGCTGGCTGCCTTCCCGGGTGGTGCCTGGGCTTGAGAAGGAGGTGATGTTCTTGTGCTCATACTCCATCTGCCTCATCTCCATTCAGTGCCTTCGAGGTGGGATGGCAGCCCTTGGTCTCTATGGCAACTCAGCTCCCCGTGTAGGAAAGCCCCAGGCTGTGGTCATGTTGGTGTTTGCGGGGCCTGGATTTGACTGTCCACCTCTTTCCGCTCTAAGGGGTGAACCCTGGAGGAGCTCAGAGCCTGGCGTGCTAGGGAAGTGCGTCCAAGCTGGGAAGGAGACCAGGCCGGCTGGGTTGGGCTCCCTGCTCTGCCGTCCTCCGGCTGTGTGGGCTTCCCCTCGCTGTGCCTCAGTTTCCCCATCTAAAATCGAGGCTGGTAATGTTACCTACCTCACAGGACAAGGGGTCGCACTGGGTGCCCATCGGCATGCTGTCCCTCCTCCCTCCCTGCTTAGAAAAGGGCTTCTCTGGCAAGACTCCCGTGAAGGGTCTTGAGCTCTCACCCTGGATGTCTCGCCTGCAGCAAGCGATAAGCTGACGTCACCTGGTGTGACCTCTTAGCCCCGCATCAGACGCTCTCCTGTGGAGGGCGGGAGTAATTCTTTCCATTCAGTGTGCACCCATGGAAGGGGGCCGGGGTGCATTCTAGGCAGGACCTGGCTCCTCCTTCAGTGAGTCTGCTTTTCATTCTCAACCTCCTGAAGGTGGTTTTCCAGACCCGGCCGCCGTGACTCACGATCTTGGCCTCCCCCCGGGAGGGTCAGAAAGTTGGTGAGAAGCTGGAGTCGGAGGATTGATTTAAGACATGAAGGTGAAAAATCTACATTTCTTTACAAATGCCTAACCTGGCGGTGTCCCTCGAGGGAAGGGGCCTAGAGATCCGCTTTAGGGAGTGTGACTTCAGTGCCTCCCAGTCTGTACGGAAAGGCTAACTCGGTAACTTGTTCGTTTCTTTCGTTCACTCAGCAAATAGTTATTGGGCACGCAGTATGTGTGGTTGAGAGCTCAGCTGCTGACCAAAAGGTCGACGTTTGAATCCACTGGGCACTCCTTGGAAACCCTATGGGACACTTCTACTCTGTCCTGTAGGGTCACTGTGAGTCGGAATTGACTCGACGGCAACAGGTTTGGTTTTTTGCCTATGTGCCAAGCAGTGTTTTTGGTGCTGGGGCTTCCACAGTCCACAGCACAGACAGAAGGTCCTGCCCCTGTGAACCCCTGTGCTAGTGAATGTCTCAGAGTACTTGGGTGCCGTTTATTTTCTCCAGCAGGAAACTGCCCTCCCTCCTCTGCTCTCCCTGACCCCCTCCCCATCACACTGGGTCGAGGGGAAGGAGCAGGGATGGGGCCAGCAGATGTGAGTTTCAGCCCAGGCGTGTCACTGACATGCCATGTGGCCTCGGGACAGTACCTTGGGGCTCAGCGTCTGAAAAGGCTGTGGATTGGATGGACTCCTTTCTCAGGGGCCTTCTCTATCTGAAATTCTCTGCTTCCTCTGGGATTCTCCAATCCATTTGTCAGTCATTCTTTTTAAAATTTTTGTCATTTAAAATTTAATGTTTTTGAATTGTGTAATACTTCAGATGTGCCCAAAAGAGTAATGGCTGCCCAGGATGTGCCTTACAGTCCCCCACCCAACTGATCACCCAGCTGTCTTCCTTTTCCCTCCCCTCGAAGGTCCCTGGGTGGCACAAACAGTTTGTGATCCACTGCTAACCTAGAGATCGGTGGTTTGAACCTACCCAGTGGTGCTATGGAAGAAAGGCCTGGCAATCTGCTTCCATAAAGATCACAGCCAAGAAAACTCTATGGGGCGGTTCTACTTTGCAGCACATGGAATTGCCATGAGTCAGAATTGACTCCATGGCAACGGGTTTGATTCTGTTTGGTTTGGGTTCCCTCTCCTCAGGATCTGGCATTTATCATTTCTGTGCATTTTTCTTGAGGTTAAATAGATATAACAAAATTTGCCATTTTGACCATTTTTAAGTGTACAATTTAATGGCGTTGATTATATTCACAGTGTTGTGCAGCTATCACCACTGTCTATTTCCAGAATCAAACCAAAGCCCGGGCCGTTAGGTGATAGCTGTACCCCGCCCCTCTGTTGCCCCTGGTAAACTCTGTCGCTGTGGCTTTGCCTGTTCCAGACATTCCGTATGAGGGGAATCACGCCAGATCTGTCCTTCTGTGTCTGGCTTATTTTGCTTAGCTTAATGTCTTTAAGGTCCATCCACGTCACAGCAGGCAACGGAACTTCATTCCTTTTTGTGGTCAAATGCGATTCCATTGTATGGATGCACCTGTACCGCACGTTTTGTTGATCCATCCATTTGATGATGGACAATGGCTTGTTTCCACCTTTTGGCTATCATGAACAATGCTGGAATGAACACTGGTGTACAATATCTGTTCGAGTCCCTGTTTTCAAGTCTTTTGGGTATATACCTGGGAGTGGAATTGCTGGGTGATGTGGTAATTGTAGGAGTCCTGGTGGTATAAGGGTTAAGCACTTGACTGCTAACTGAAAGGTCAGCAGGTCGAATCTACCCAACTGCTCAGCAGGAGAAAGACCTGGCTGGAAGTCTGCTCCCGTAAAGATCACATCCTGGTAAACCCTGTGGGGCAGCTCCACTCTGTCAACCTGGGGTCACTATGAATCGAAGTCAGCTTGATGGCACCCAAGAACAACATGGTAATTCTGTGGTTAACTTTTGAGAAACCACCAAACTTTTCCACAGCAGCTGCACCATTTTATTTTTATTGTTGTCGTTAAAGTGAAAGTTTACATTTCAGGTTAGTTTCTCTTACGAAAATTTACACATACATTGTTATGTGACCCTAATTGCTCTCCCTATACTGTGACAGCACACTCCTCCTTTCCACCCCTGATTTCCCGTGTCCGTTCAACAAGCTCCTAACCCTCTCTGCCTTCTCATCTCACCTCCAGACAGAAGCTGCCCGTTTAGTCTCATGTATCAACCTGAGCTAAGAAGCACGCTCTTCACTAGTATCATTTTATGTCCCACAGTCCAGTCCAATCTTTGGAGAGTTAGCCTCGGGAATTGTTTTAGGGTTGACAGAGAGTCTGGGGGCCATGCTTTCCAGGGTTCCTCCAGTCTCAGTCAGACCACTAAGTCTGGTAAGTCTGGTCTTTTTACTAGAATTTGAGTTCTGGACCCCACCTTTCTCCTGCTCCATTGGGGGCTCTCTGTTGTGTTCCTTGTCAGGGCCGTCATTGGTGGTAGCTAGGCACCATCTAGTTCTTCTGGTCTCAAGATGATGCAATCTCTGGTTTATGTGGCCCTTTCTTGTCTCTTAGACTAATACTTCCCTTGTGTCTTTGGTGTTCTCATTCTCCTTTACTCCAGGTTGTTGCGACCAACTGATGCATTTTAGATGGCTGCTTGCTAGCTTTTAAGACCCCAGACACTACTCACCAAAGTAGGATGCAGAACATTTTCTTAATAAACTTCGTTCTGCCAGTTGACTAGATGTTCCCAGAAAGCATGGTCCCCAGGCGTCCGCCCCTGCTACTCTGTCTCTCAAAGTGTTTGATTGTATTCAGGAAACTTCTTCGCTTTGGTTTCGTCCAGTTGAGCTGCACCATTTTAAAATTCCCCCAGTAGTGTACAAAGGCTCCAACTTTTCCACATTTTCATCAACACTTGTTATTTTCTGTTTTTTTTTTTTTTAAACACTGAAATTTTTTAAAGAAACTATTGCCATCTTAGGGGGGGTGAAGTGGTGTCTCACTGTGGTTTCAATTTGTGTTTCCCTAATGGCTTGTGATGTTGAGCGTCTTTTCACGTGCTGTTGGCCATTTGTATGTCCTTGAAGCATATGTGTTTTGTTTTGAAATACACATCAGTGATACTTAACGATTGTTTGGTATTGTTTACATGTTTTAAAACTTTATATAAATATTGCCACATTTTACTATTTTACCGTATTTTACCTTTAGCAACTTGCTTTTTTTCTCTTTCCACATTACGTTTGGAAGGTTAATCCATGTTGATACGTGCAGCTCTATTTCATCAATCTTAGAAGCCCCATAGTGTTCACTGTGTAAATGTACCACAGTTTGTCTATCACGCTCCTGTTCGTGGATGTTTAGGGACTTTCTGATTTTTTTTGGCTGTTACGAACAATTCTGTGGCGAATATTTTCACCGTGAGTTCTCATGCTGTAAGAGTTTTCTCCTACAAAAGCCTCAGTGTGGCGTGATTGGGTCAAAGGGCGTGTGGTCCAGCAGCTCCTGTCGGCTCTGCTCCGTGCCCTGTCGACTTCACTTTGGGTTACTCTCGGGAAAGGAGTGTTTCTTTCTCAGCGGTTCCAGAAAAGTCTCAGGTTCTTGTTTCAGGGACCCCAGTTGGGTCACATGTCCATCCCTGCCATATGTCAAGCCCCCACTGGAACTTGGCAGTGAGGCCAGCTCCAAGGGAGCCTCACCGAGGGGGTTTGGAGGCACTGACCCCATCGGGGGAAGCACAGCTGCCAGCATTGCCCGTGCGGAGGGGTCCCACCCTGTGACAGGAAGCAGCCCTGTTGCCTGCTTGTTTCCCTGAGCTTTCTTAGAAGACACCTGTCTTTTTGGAAACAAGCAGATCAGAAGAGCCTTGGCTTCTGTTTCTCTCTCTGATTTATCAGCAGAACCCAGGGGAGTGGTCCTCAGCCTGTCCTTTTTAGAGTTGGGGAAACTGAGGCACTTGTGGGGTCTGAGCAGACCCTGGTGGTTCCTGAGGGACCCACTGAGTCCAGGAAGATATTCTGCTCTTCTCCGCATGCTTCCTTCCTGCACCCAGAGGCCAGGCGGTCCCTTTCTTGGCTCCTAGACAGCCCTGCCATTTTACAGATGGGAGAACCGAGGCCCAGGCAGGAGGGGCTACACTGCCTCTTCTCTGTTGGGGTGACTCAGCTCATCAACCGTCAGTAGACTGTTGATGTAGGATGTTGTAAGATGGGAAACTGAGGCTCTGCAGGGGGATCCACTGGCCCCGGGGGTGCAGAGGGTTAGGGACAAAGCTCAGGTAACAATGAAGGCATCTCCGTAGACCCTCCAAATGCTGCTTCACCTCTCCTCACATTGGGGGGTTTCTCTGCCCCAGATGGAGCTGTTGTACCTTCAGTGGTCGAGGATATAGCCCACTGGGTCCCCATCCCCTCAGCTACATCCCCATGGGCTCCCCACAGAGACCTTTTCTGTCTTTGATGCAAATTCTTGCACTTTCCTGATAATATTCTGGGCTCTTCTTAACGCGAGGGGGTCAGCTGTGAAGCATCTCGGCAATTTATAATTCTTGAAAATTCTGTTTGGTGACATGAGTTAGCATTTAATAGACACCCTGCCACCTCCTCTCTCCCTATTGTGACAAGCTTCTGGCAGAATCCTTTTGAGACTCAGGGTAATTGCACCACGCTGCGAACGGGGAGGCCACATTGCGCTTCAGTACATCTCAGAAAACGTTCCCACAATTGACAGTCAGGTATGAGTGTGTTGGGCTTCAAGTAACGATTTAAACTTAATTTGAGCGTTGATGAGGGAGCCCATGATTCAGGTCGGATGCGGTCTTTCAGTATGGGCTTGGCTGCCACACCTTCAATGGCAACACAAATAATTCCTTCATAACAAGTGCCTTTCAGAAGACGTCTGCTGCTGACAGCTAATATAGAATTATTGCCCCTGAATGCATTTCTGTAATTACTTCCCAGAGATCTGTCTTTGTGTTAGAAGACACTTCACACTTCAGCAACATAAGTGTTTTGGGAGAGCAGGAGCAATAATTATGAATAGTCTTTCCGTGAAAATAAACCTAAAAAAATTATAAAACCTAATGCTAAAGTTGATTAGACTCAGGGAGGAATTTCATTCATGTATATTTATCCCAAGTAAAATAACCTTTCCTGTATGGAAACCATTTTTTTTTTTAAACGAAAGCAATAATGATACAGAGAGCCCGCTTTCTAATTTTTGAGCAATACTGAAACGAAAAACTGATTAAAAGTGACAGGTTGCTTGAGACTGAATAAAGAAGTGTAATCTTGGAACCCTGATAGGAGACATTTATGGTAATGGAAGATGAAATGGTTCACAGTGTGATCAATAAAAAATTAGCAGCATTTAATAAAAGGTTTCTGCTTCATGTTGACTAAAGAACATCGAGAGCAGTTTGAAATCCGAGTTAAGTGATGGTTTGAGGATGAGCCTGGGGGGGGGCGCGAGTAGGGTGTGGGGTGTGCGTGTGCATATAGATCACTCGGATATTGGCCGTTGTGGAGGAGCCGGCTGGGCCCCTGGGGTGGTCTGGAAGTGTCCTTTGCATCTGCCCACTTGATCTTTGATCTGTGGTTAGCCTTCCCCCATCTCTGCTGAGAGCTCCTAATTGTGGAGGAATGTGTCTCTGGGGGTCCAAGGCCACCGGGCAGGCTGCTGTCCTTGGGGGGTACAGTCCCATCTCAGGCCGTCCCCTGGGAAGGGTGCCCCTTCTGAGGGCTTTCCGGGTTCTTGCTGCGAAGGCCCTTCAAGTGTCGGGTGGAGGAGGCTGTGCTGCCTGGGCTGTTGGCTTTGTTCTGTCAGCTGCCTTAGGAATCCAGGTTTCTGGAGACTTCCAGGATGTCTTACAGCCTACTTGTGGGACTCCAGACACCCTCTTGGGGACGGGAGGAAAATCAGCAGAAACCCAGCCGACCTTAGCAAGTGGATGAGGCTAAGCGGTAGGGGGACCTCTGTGTTCCCGGAAGAAGCCCACTGCTCACGAGGCCCTTGTGCGTGGGCTAGGGGCTGCCACCCCTCCCTCGGGGGGGTGGGGCTGGACAAGGGTGTGATCAGAGCCAGCCTCTTGGGAGCCAAATGTGTCACCACTTCCCCCCCACCGCCCGCCAGTGGCAGCAACATGGTGAAAACGGCCCATCAGACACGCTCCTTTTCTCCACCCATGTGCAGTATTCCTCAGGACGCAGCCGCGCGCCAGGCTGTCTCCACGCCAGGCAACTCCTTGATTCCTAAAGGCTTTACGCAGCCTCTCAGCTGTGGCTGACCAGAGGGACCCCTGGCCTCCCAGGCCCTCCAGGGCTGGACGGGAGAGCCCGGCTGGAGGGTTGTGGGGTGCGGGAGCAGCTGGCCTCCGGGTAGTACTAGAACCCTGGGAAGCTGGGCTGCTGTCTGGGTACTAAGGGCAGGGGGGCCTTTTACTCCGTGTCCTGGGGCGTCAGGCAGTTCCGGGGGTTTGTTCCTGGCTTTATTTCCCCCCAAACCTTCCACAGAGGCTAGGTCTGTGGGAAGGGCCCTTCATTCATTCATTCATTCATTCATTCAGCAGTCACTGAGCACCTGCTGTGTGCCAGGCCCTATGCTGGGTATGGGGAGTGGGAGGGGTAGCAAGGGAGCAAAACTGGCATTGACCCTTCACCTGGAGCTTACCCACCAGCCCGGGGGACAGTGGATACCCCACAGGTAGAGCACAGCTAGGGCTGTGATGGAGCAGGAAGGAGGGGGCCCAGAGAGCCCCTGGCGGGGGGGTCTCAGCCGTGGGGAGTTCAGGGAGGCCAGCCTGGGGAAGTGAAGCTTCACTGACCTGAGACCTGTGGTCACACAGGAATGGACTTGAAGTGGGTGAACTTTTTTGTTGTGCTTTAAGTGAAAGTTTACAATTCGAGTTAGTCTGTCATACAAAAATTAAATATATACATTGTTGTGTGATCCTAGTTGCCCTCCCTATACTGTGACAGCACACTCTTCCTTTCCACCCCGATTTCCAGGTCCATTCAACCAGCTCCTCTCCCTCTCTGTCTTCTCATCTCGCCTCCAGACAGGAGCTGCCCATTTAGTCTCATGTATCTACTCGAGCTAAGAAGCACACTCTTCACAAATATCACTTTATGTCCCACAGTCCAGTCCAATCTTTGTCTGAAGAGTTGGCCTCGGGAATGGTTTTAGTGCTGGGTTGACAGAGTCCGAAGGCCATGTCTCCCGGGGTCCCTCTAATCTCAGTCAGACCATATAGTCTGGTCTTTTTACTGCAGTTTGAATTCTGCACCCCATGAAGTGGGTGAACTTTTGTGAACTTTCTTAGTTTACAGAAAACTCTGCCGAAGCACACCTGCGCGGAGCCCTGGCATGTGAAGCAGACAGCACAGGGCTGGAGTGTGGAGGTGGCCTGTCTGAGGCTGGGCCCTGGCCTGTCCCTGGCACAGCAGCAAGTCACTAGAGCACCGTCTTCAAATGGCTGCCCACAGTCCACGCCTTAATTTACAGACGGGGCAGCGAGGCCTACAGGGGTCTGGGCAAGCCAGGACCCCACCGCAACGACAGCGCGGCCTCGAGGCTCTGGGCTCCGCCTTTGCACCCTCTCTTTGACCCCAGCTTGCTCCCTTAGCCTGGCCACTGGTTCTGTCTTTAGGGGTTCAGACGTCTCCCCTGCCACCTATTCTTCTCCCCACGGGTTCCTCTTTCCTCAGCAGCTGCAGGCGGTGGTTTGCACCCCGACATCCTCTCCTTGACTTCTGCTCTGGGACTCGAGTAATTAGGAGCACCAGGCCGCAGCACCGACCACAATTAGCTGGATTTATTGAGCACCCCTTGCTGCCCACCACCCTCCCACCCTGCCCGGCCCCAGCCCTGGGCCTCCACCTCCTCCTTCCCGGCGGCCATCAGAGACGGAGCATGGCCGCACGGGGAGGGCCGAGTGGCTCCAGCCTCAGGAGGTCACGAGGAGGGAACAGCGTACAATTTTCATGGTTCCAGGGTGGCCTTGTCCGACTGTTCTTCATTACTGCACGCAGCGAGATCAGCTTTGTTAAGACGATAGGGCTTGGAGGAAGGATACGCTAACTAATCGCTGGAAAAACAGATTTAGTTTTTCTATTTTGGGGAGGGGTGTCTGTGATTGCTTTTTCTGTCCGCTCCCTGCTCCTTCTCCTTCCCTTCGTTCCTGCCTCCTGGCATCCTTTCTTTCTGCTCCTTCCTTATCTGTCCGAGCTGGGAGCCGGCTCCAGGTATGGTGGGGTGGGAGCTGCTGTCTCTCTGTCTCTGTGGGTTGGCTCTGCTCTTGAACAGCTCTGGGGAGGCAGAGTTGTGTATCCGTCCACAGTATTTGTGGGACACCTGTTAGGTGCCGTTGAGTCAGTTCCGACTCACAGTGACCCTAGGTACAACAGAACGAAACGTTACCCGGTCCTGTGCCATCCTGACAATCATTGTTATCCTTGAGCCCATTGTTGCAACCACTGTGTCAATCCATCTCGTTGAAGCTCTTTCTCTTTTTCACTGACCCTCTACTCTACCAAGCATGATGTCCTTCTCCAGGGACTGGTCCCTCCTGATAACATGTCCAAAATATGTGAGATGAAGTCTCGCCATCCTTGCTTCTGAGGAGCGTTCTGGCTGTACTTCTTTCAAGACAGATTTGTTTGTTCTTTTGGTGGTCCATGGTGTATTCGATATGCTTCAACGACACCATAATTCAAAGGCATCAGTTCTTCTTCGGACACCTACGCAGAGCAAAAAGTTCTCTCGGTGGTGCAAACGGTTTGTGCTCGACTGCTAACTTAAGTCTGGGGGTTCAAATCTACCCAGCGGTGCTGCAGAAGAAAGGCCTGGTGACCTGCTTCCATAAAGATTACAACCAAGAAATTCCTATGGAGCGAGTGGTTCTACTCTGTAATATGTAGGGTCGCCATGAGTTGGAATGGGCTCGCCCACAGTGGGTCTGGTTTTGTTGGTATGCAGAGCAGAGGGCAGTGATAGAGGGCTGCTTCCTGAGGACAGGGAGCTGTGCTGTGTTCAGGAGCTTCTGCAGCACCTAGACCAGTGGTCGACACAGGTGGGTGCCCACAGCTGTTTGTTGAGTGTCTGCAATGTGGAGTATTTGGTCTAATACGACTCCAGCCTTTGGGGAGCTTAGAGCCGAGGTCACCTGGGGCCCCCGAGGAACTTCCACAGCCTGAGCAAAATGTGGTGTCATCCTCATTTTCTAGGAAGAGAAACTGAGGCTTGTCAGTGTGAGTAGGGTGCCCAAGGTCACACAGGAGAGGGCTGGAACCCAGGCCATAAATCCTTAAGAAGAGACCCTCTCATTCCCGACCAGCTAGCCTTCCGGCCTGGTGAGAAACTGGAGATGCCCGGGGCTGGAGGGCCTGCTGGCTGCTGGACCTGCCCCAGGCGGAGACCCCCAGTGCATGTCCCCCAAGCTGCGTCTTGCCCTGCAAGGCGTATTGCTTGGCCCACGCTATGTTTCCTAAAACTTGGAGTCAACATTTAAAAATCCAAATTTCACATAAAAAGATGGATTTCCTCCTTTAAAAAAAAACAGCTTATCTGGTCTCCTGGGGTCTTGCTTTTCTGTATGTCACCATTAGAGGATTTAAACAGGGGCCACCCCCTTGGGGTGGGCATGTGCCCCTGTGTTCACCACCGCCCCCTTGGGGTGGGCGCGTGCTCCCCGCCTTCACCACCGCCCCCTGGGGGTGGGCGCGTGCCCGCGCATTCACCACGGCCCCCCGCCCAGCTCTCTCTGGTCATCATCTGAGGGACAAGAGCTGGCCATTTCACCCACCTGGGCCTCCGTTTGCTCCCTGCAAACAGGTCTAACGGTCACGTGTCCCTTCCTGCAGCGTGGGTGACGGAGATGTGAATAAGGGGAAGGTCTGGTGTCAGGGAAGTTATTGCCATCACCTTGCTAACTGGTATCAGGTTGTAGAATTCCCGACAACTGAAGAGATATTCTCTGGGAGGGCCTAGTCACTTCCATGGCTCACCGTGGGCCTATGAAGAGGGGGCCTCTGAACCCCATTCTGCACCTCCAGCCAGAACGCAGGACCCCGGGAGGCTTGTGTGATGCAGCCAAGGTCAGGCTCAGCACCTCTGACTGACCACAGCTTTGAAATCAGATCCACAGAACCTCTAGCACTGACGGCACCCCCAGACAGCCGTCGGAGGGTACTTCCTACTTAAGGCGCGAAGCTTGGACAGCAGAGTCTGTGTTCCAATATTTGCCTACAGCTCTGCTGTGGAGGGGCCCTTCAGGCTGTGATCAGTGTTACCCTGCTGCCGTGCATGGCAAGGGTGTCGACCTGAAGATAAATATGGCTGCCTCACGGAATTCGGGCCCAGCAGTGGACGTCGCGGCAGACTGCCTGACTGGGCCAGCCCCTCTTGTCTTTCCATCCCCAGCAGCCGACCCTTCCCCATCCCACCAGCCCAGGAGAAAGTGTTCATGGGGACCCTTCCTTCTCTACAAGAAGGACCCAGCAAATGCCAGACTGAGGCTGAACTAAAGGTTTGACTAGCGCCCCGGTTCAGAAAGCGCTTCCCCCAGCATGCCTTCGGGCATGGGCTGCTAGTTAAGCTGTTTGTAGGAAACACTTGGGCTGTTAGGAAGGAGTATACATTTTTATTAACAAAATACTGCTCCAGGGTAAAACACTTTGGACAATTTGTTCAGTCAGAAGGCCCCCAAATACGTTCAGGGGTGAGCTAGGAAAAGTGGGCTTGTGAATTGTAGTGTGAACATCATCATATTGTCTCCCTTGGCCTCGGGTGCCCGTCCTGACAGAAGCCAGGTCCCAGGTTACACTGTGTCCTGGAGGGTGCTCCGAGGGCTTAGAACTTAACACACAGAGGAGGGGAAGCCAGGACTTGAATCCAGGCCTTTCCTTTCCTGGTTTAGTGGACTTTTTAAATGCCCTTCAGCGGGGCGTGTCCCTGCCATTCCTGTCCGTCTCCATCCTCTGGAGCATCTGAGGCCTCTTGACAGAGCACCCCCAGTGGGTAGGACGTCTCCAAGTCTTGTGAGTGTCTTGATGCTGCACGTGTAACAAGACAGGAAGAGTAGCTACTGTTTTCTACAGTTTTATCCTGGGCCGGGTATCGGGCTTTATCTGTACTGCTTCGTTAAAATAATCTAACTTAACCAAACGAGCCTCACAGACAGTAAATGACTCAGCCAAGGTCCTCCAGCTGCTAAGTGGTGGAATGTTGATTTGAACCCAGACAGGCTGACTCCAAAGTCTGAGATCTTTTCCTGTTCTTCCTCTGTCATCCCAGCAGCCCCTGGAACATGAATCCCGCTGTCCGCTGCTTGTACGTGTCGTTACTTAACAGGCAAACAAACAAAATCGGTTGCTGTCAAGTCAGCTCTGACTCACGGTGACCCCACGTGTGTCAGAGCAGAACTGTGCGCCGTCGGGTTTTTTTCTGTGGCTGATTTTTTTGGAAGTAGATTTTCAGGCCTTTCTTCCGAGGTGCCTCTGGGTGGGTTTGCTGGTCAACGTTTTGGTTTGTAGTCAAGTGCTCGACTGCTTGCCCTGCCCAGGGACTCCCCATTACTGAACAGTCATCTTTATTTCACCACCGTGGCTCCCCGAGGCCTCCTGTACCACTAGGTTCCCTGGTCAAGGCCCGGATGTGCCGAAAACTCCATGTCTGGGGCTCCGATTTTTGTGGAGGTGGACAGCGAGGTCTCCCGGCCAAGTCCAGGTGGGAGAGGTGAGGAGTGTGGACACCTCCCTCCTCAGGACCCCCTGGCTGTCCTGGGCTGCCCCTCGCCCCCCACCAGCACCGTTTCTGGCACCCCTCCTCTCCACTCCACAGGTTGCCCTCCCCGGCACCCCTCCCTCACCCCTCTGCCCACACCCTCCTCTTTCTTTCTTTTTATTGTACTTCAGGTGAAGGTTTACAGAACAAATAGTTTCTCATTAAACAATTAGTACACATGTTGCCCTATGACAATAGTTAACAACCCCACTACACGTCAACACTGTCCTTACTCAACCTTGGGTTCCCTATCACCAGCTTTCCTGTCCCCTTCTGCCTTCTAGTCCTTGGGCCTCGACTGCTGTGCCTCATTAGCTCCATTTTGTTTTATGGGGCTGTCCAGTCCCTGGCTGAGTGGTGAACCTTGGAAGTGACTTTATCACTGAGCTAAAAGGGTGTCAGGGGGCCATACTCTTGGGGTTTCCCCAGGCTCTTTCAGGCCAGTAAATCTGGTCTTTTTTTGTGTGTTAGAATTTTGTTCTACATCCTTCTCCAACTCTGTCCGGAACCCTCTGTTGTGATCCCGGTCAGAGCAGTCAGTGGCGGTAGCTGGGCACCATCTAGCTGTACTGGACTCAGTCTGGTGGAGGATTTGGTAGCTGTGGTCCCCACACCCCCCTCTTGCTGCCTGCTCCTGCACCTGCCTTTTCTTGGCCCCGGGAACCCCGCGAGGCTCCTGTGCTTCTTACACGTAGGCCGCGAGAAGCCGTGTGCACAAAATTCCCCATCACTGGCCGCACATTCATGTGAGGCTCACTGCCACCTTTGAGGTAGGAGACAAGAAAAAACCAAACCAGTTGCTGTCAAGTCAGTTCTGCTCAAGGTGACCCTGTGTGTGTCAGAGTAGAACTGTGTGCATAGGATTTTCATGGCTGTGACCTTTGGAAGCAGATTGCCAGGCCTTTCTTCCAAGGTGCCTCTGGGTGATTTGAACTGCCAACCTTTCTGGTGGTAGTCGACCACTTACCTGTTTGTGCTACGCAGGGAGGATTGGACGGTATTTCTCACCGTCAGACTCCGTGTCTACCTGTTAGGAATCCCAGCTCAGGCAGGAGGGCTGACTTGCCCAGAGTCACTCATGGGGGCAGGGGAGGGGTCTGAGGCGAGGACTGGAGCGTGGCCCTTGACCTGAACCTGGCCTGCTCTACAGGCACTTGCACGCCACCACTGGTTGGCTTATTCATTTGCTCAGTCACCGCCCGCCCTGCGTCAGGCTCTGCGTGGGCTGCGAGGCCTCCACAGCCCCTCAGGTGGTAGCCAGTTACCGCGGGCTGTGCCCGCTCACAGCAGACACTCCCTAAACCCCTGTGGGGTGAATGGAGGAAAGCGGGGGGATGCGTGTGATTCCTGGCACGGGTGGATCTCTCGCTTCTCAAACCCTGCGCTTGCTTTCTCTTCCTCGGGTGTGTGGAGGTGCTCCTGGTCCCCGCCTTCACTGTGGGGGTGCCCAGCCCTGGGGCTCCAGAGGCCACAGCCCCCATGGTTCCGGGGAGGTTCCTAGAGGGCCAGCTGATTTCCATGGAACCCCCCAGGAAGGAGAAGAGGCAGCCTTCTCCATGAGATTGTCTCTGACCCTCCTGCTGGCTGGGACTGGGGGCTGGGGGTTGGGACCCGGTGCTGGGGGCTGGGGGCTGGGACCCAAGGACTGGAGGCTGGGACCTGGGGCTCAGGGCTGGGGGCTGGGACCTGGGGTTGGCAGCTGGGGGCTGGAACCTAGGGCTGGGAACTGGGCACTGGGACCAGGGACTAGGGGCTGGGGGCTGGGACCTGGGGCTGGGGCTGTGACTAGGGGGCTAGGGGCTGGAACCCGCACCTGGGGGCTGGGACCCAGGGCTGGAGGCTGGG
>NW_004443950.1:27799787-27802753 GCF_000243295.1 Trichechus manatus latirostris | reverse complement strand
CCTGGGGGCTGGGGACTGGGACCTTGGGGCTGGGGGCTGGGACCTGGGGGCTGGGGACTGAGGGCTGGGCGGAGAGGGAAGGGACACTCACTGACTGTCCTCTGGCTGAGCCTCTCTCAGCCGGCCCTCTGGAGGGGATGAGGCTCCAACATCCTGACTCATGGGCTTGAGAAGCCTTGCTGAGAAGGTAGAAAATGTCCTGTTCCCGGACTTGGTTGCCCGGGGCAGCCTGGCCCCCTGGGCCTCTCCCCTTTCCCTTTTTCCTGGCACTGGACTCAGCCAGCTGTCCCTGCCCGGCCCTGTCACAGACATTCCCTCGTTGCCCTCCCAGGTGGTGGCTGAGAGTGGGGATCTGGAGTCAGAAGACCCGGGTTCGAATCCAGGCTCTGACCTTCCTTCCACGTGGTCTTGCATGTCTGTGAGCCTTGGTTTCCCCATCTGCAAAGTGGGGATGCCACTGGTTCTACTGCGTAGGGTTACCACGACGATGGAAATTGGATGATGTAAGGAAATGGTACCAACACATACGCAAATCAAATCACCTTGGGGTGTGGGGGAGGCTGGGCCACCTCCCTCCATCCCTGGCAAGGTCTCTGCTGCCCCTCCTCAAGAATGTGGGGCCACTGGTCTCCCCAAGCTTCCCTTACCACATCCCCCCTTCTGCAGGGTCCCGCCGCCCTGCTGAGTTTTGGCCTGGAATGAAAGCTTTGTCAAGAGTAGCGGCTCAGTGGGGCTGGTGAGGCCTGGGATGGGGAAATCCCCTACTTCCTAGTGAAAAGCAGCGAAGGCTGAAAGTTGTTATTGCCTCTTTGCCCATAGAAAGCTTCCCCCGACCCATGTCTTGGGCTCAGGGATTCTGGGGTGCAGTGAGTGTGGTCTAGTAGGGTGCACTGTTATAGATATGCCCTCAGCCTCCTGGTTTAGGAAAGAAACTCGTGGGACAGAGAGGCCCCATCATATGTTAGGGCGAACCATTTGAGATTGTCAATATTTGACTTTTTTGACCTACAAAAAATGTCAACTTCATATGATTCAACCTAATAATTCTCATCGGGCAATAAAGACCCTGTACGAGCCCCCCGCAGTGGGGGTATTCAGAGACCTGATTCTTTGAAACCAATTCATTCATTCATTCAACACTTACTGCACCCCTACTGTGCGTCCGTCTCTGTGCCAGGACTGGGGAGATAGCACTGAGCAAAAACAAACACAGCCCTCCTGGAGCTTACAGTCTGGTGGGGGAGTTTCTAATTATTACTGTGTGACAAACCATCCCGAAACTTTAATGGCTTAAAAAAAAACAAACCAAACCTATGGCCGTCGAGTCGATTCTAACTCATAGTCGACCATATAGGACAGAGTAGAAATGCCCCACAGGGTTTCCAAGGCTGTAATCTTTATGGAAGCAGACTACCCATCTTTCTCCCAAGGAGTGGCTGGTGGGTTTGAATTGCCGACCTTTAGGTTAGCAGCCGAGTGCTTAACTGCTGTGCCATCAGGGCTCCCTTAATGGCTTAAAGCCACAAGTTATTATCATTTCTCACGTTTCTGTGGGTTCTGACGGCCCCCAGTTGGTGGTTTCACTTGAGGTGTCTCAGACAGCTGCAGGCAGATGCTGGGTGGGACTACTGTCATCTGAAGGCTCAGCCGGAGTGGAGGTCCACGGTAATTTACCCTCGTAGCTGGCGGATGGTGCTGGCATCTGGGGCTCAGCTGGGGCAGTGGACTGGGGTGATTCCTCCGTGTGACTTGGGCTTTTCATGTTGTGGGAGCTAGGTTCCAAGGGGGAGACTCCCAAGAGACAAGGAAACCCGGACGGAAGCTGCCAGGCCTTCTTCGGACCTGGTGGCCCCAGAGTGCCGTTTCCAAAGCAGTCTGTTAGTCAAGTGGGTCATTAAAATCAGCCAGCCCAGGGGGCACTGTGGCAGGGAATTAGACCCTACTCTGGATTGCATTGTGTCCCCTCAAAAAGATATGTTGAAGTCCTCATCCCTGGTATCTGTGAACATGACCTTGTTTGAAAATAGGGTCTTTGAAGAAGTTACCAGTTAGACTAACATGAGGCCATATGGGAGGAGAGTGGGTCCTAATTCTGTATGACTGGTGTCCTTATGAAAGAGAAGACACTCAGAGACCAGGAGGCCGAGGAAGGACGCCATGGGACACTACAGCCTTAACCCAAGGAATACTTGGAATCACCAGAAACTGGGGAAGAAGCATGGAAGCTCCTGTCAGAGCCTCAGAAAGAATCAACACAGCTGACACCCCAATCTCAGGCTCCTGGCCTCCAGACTGTGGGACAACACGTGGTTATAAGCCACCTGATTCATGGCATTTGTCACAGAAGCCTGAGGAACTAAGATGGACCTTCCCCTTGATGGGAGCAGGGGGTGCAGGGCCTCGCTCTGGAAGAGCTGCTGGGATGAGAGGTGTGGGGTGGCCATCTCTGCAGACCGAGTGAACACGTAAGCCCACAGAAGCATGATTACGCATTGTGCCAAGGGCTCTGAAGGCAAAGGGGAGGTGCTATGGAGAAAGAACAGTGGGGGCCTGAGGGCAGTGGTGGCTCAGGGGTAGGATTGTCACCTCCCATGCGGGAGGCCCAGGTTTCATTCCTGCCCAAGGCACCTCATGCACAGCCACCACCCGTCTGTCAGTGGAAGCTTGCGTGTTGCTATGTTGCTGAACATGTTTCAGCAGAGCTTCCAGACTAAGTTGGACTAGGAAGAAAGGCCTGGCTACATAGGTCTGATGAACAAGTGATCATGGGGATGACGCAGGACTGGGCAGTGTTCTGTTGTGCGTGGGGTTGCCGTGAGTCGGGGGCCGACTCGGCGGCAGCTAACACCACCACCACCAACAAACTGACGTTAGTGCTGCGGGTGAGCCTGTTGGCGAGGCCTTCAGGTGAGGCCCTGGGGGAGGCCTGTGGGGAAGGCTCTGGGGGAGGCCTGTGAATGAGGCAG
>NW_004443950.1:27796118-27799354 GCF_000243295.1 Trichechus manatus latirostris | reverse complement strand
TGGGGGAGGCCTGTGAATGAGGCTGAGGGGGAGGCTGTGGGGGAGGCTGTGAGTGAGGCCTTCAGGTGAGGCTGTGAGTGTGGCTGCAGGGGAGGCTTTGGGTGAGCCTGTGGGGGAGGCTACAGGTGAGCTTGTTGGTTAGGCCTTCAGGTGAGGCTGTGGGGGAGGCTGTGAGTGAGGCTTTGGGTGAGGCTGCAGGGGAGGCTTTGGGTGAGGCCTGTGAGGGAGCCTGCTGGGCAGCCCTGTTGGTGAGTGAAGAGTTTGGGGAATCTTTGCGGCAAGGGAACAGGTGTGTGAAGCTCTTGGCAGAACACACTGGGCAGTTTGAGGAACTGAAAGAAGGCCTGTGTGGGTGGAGAGATCAGAGAGGTCGGCAGAGACCTTGCTGGACCTTGTGGGCCGTGGTGAGGACCCTACAGATGACTTTGAAGTGGGTTAGGAGTTCCCGGACACGTTTTTCATAGTCTCTGCTGTGGGGAGGCCGTGGTACACGGTGGTCAAGAGTCAGACTTAGCTGCACTTCACACCTTGCCCAGACATTTCTCTGCATGCCCTAAGCATTGTCACCTCACAGGCCCATCTTCTCGCCTGGAGAGCGGGGGTATGACAGTGCCCCGGTCACCGGGCTGCCTGGCTGGCTGTGGGAGGTTATGTGTGTGAGGTGCTTGGAAGGTGCCTGGCATACAGCAGGGGCCCAATAACTGTGCGAGCTGCTCTTGGTGGGTGCCTGGGCACTGGATGGAGGTGTTGGGGTTGGAAAAACCCACACTGAGTTGTCCAGGGTGGAGTGTGAGGTCGGGATTGGGGAGCTTTGTTGCCTGCAGGGAGAGGCCAATCCAGGTGCCCGTCCAGTCCACATAGCCACAAGACAGAGGACCCCGATTTGAAACCGTTTAGCTTGGGCCTCCCCTGGGCAAGCTCGGCTTCAGGGTGCTCCAGACAGCCCCCAGGAGGACTGGGGGGTGGGGTGGGAGAGGAAGGAGCCAGCCAGCCAGCCCCATTTCCGGAAGTTCTTCCCAGCCCTCGGAGGTCTCCACAGAAGAAATGAGCTAGCTGTCTTCTCATCAGCTTCGACTTTGCTTTGTTGGCCCCTGGGTCCATGGGGGCCCAGTGGGTCAGTTCAGGCCCAGGTGACACGCCAGGTGCCTGCCCTTGGGGTGGGCGGTGTCTCTGGGCTCTGCCTCCCTACTGCTCACTCAGGCTGCTTCCAGCATCAGGTGGGGACCAGCAGGGGCCTCAGGCTGGACATGAGTGGGACTTGGGACAGGGAGGGCAGCCCTGACTAGACGCAGCAGGGTCAAGGGGGCAGGAGAGGCTCATTCAAGGACTTACGAGCAACTGCTCAGGGTGGACCCTGGGAAGAAGGGGCTCCAGCGTGCTCTGGCGAGGACCCGTACTCTCAGGGCTCCCGCGTCTGGCCGAGGGCTGGCAAGAAGGGTGTGCTGCTAACACCAGAAGAGAAACCAGCTGCCTTAGAGCTGACCCCGACTCACAGTGACCCTTCGTGTGTCAGAGTAGGACTGTGTTTCATAGGGTTGCCAATGGCTGGTTTTTCAGAAGTAGATCACCAGGCCTTTCTTCCGAGGCACTTCCGGGTGAACTCAAACCTCCAACCGTTTTGTTAGCAGCCGAGCGCGTTAACCATTTGCACCACTCAGGAACTGCCGCACCAGAACATGTAGGCTCAATTCCCTGCATGGTTGGGGTGAGCCCTCACAGCCTCAGTATTCTCATCTGCAGATGGGAAAATAATACCATTTCCCCTAACTTTGGTTCCTAGTGTGAGGCTCAGATTCTGCTCAGCCTGAAAACACCCAGCAAAGAGTAAAGTCCAACCCGGGACAGAGTTCCTGTCCTCGAGATCATGATTCTGTGTAAGTGGCAGAGGGCACTTGGCGACTAGGTCTGCAGGAGGTCCGGCTCCCCCAAACATCTTCAGGCCCCTGAGTCATCTCTGTCTGGCTCGCTGTCCTGTGGGTCAGGCGGGCCACCCGTGCCGACTCCCTACGACCCCAAATGTTAAGGTCCGTGCCTCCTGCTGCCCTGAGCTTGGGGCCTCTGCCCCGCGTCCCCTCCTCTCCTGCCCCTTTCTGCGCAGGCACCCCATTAGTCGACAGCGGCAGGGGAGGTGACGGTTCCTTAAAACAGATTTATGTTCTTGGATGACTTTATGGGTTTTTGCCTTATAAAAGCCCGAGAGTTGACATTCTGATTTATCTACTCCCGAGTCAACAGGATGTACCAGATTTAAAGAGATCAAATGCATTGTAATGTTTGTGGTTCCAGTTGTGGATTAGATGAGCTATTATAGAAAGTGCTGCCAAGTAAATATGGTAAAAAAAATAACAAGGGGCTAATTTAAATATGTCTGTTAAATTGTGTGTTAAGTAAGTAGCCTGAGCGTGGTGCTGAATGTAACCTATTATCTAGAGAGCCATGTGGTAGACAAACCAGAGTTGTGGCCCGTTTTCCCTACAGACAGTTCTTTATTAAAGGAAAAGACTGTAAACTAGGAATTTCAGAGATGGGTGCTTGACGCTGTAAGCCTGGTTGTGTGGTGAATTATAATATTGAAGGCTCCAAATGATATTTCTCATTGCTTTGCTTTCTGCTTCTTGCCGTTGCTGCAGCAGCAGATCAGATTTCCTGAGGTAAATGCACTGCCTGGCTCTTAATGGGATTTCTGTATTGCCAGGAGTTGGCGTGTTCCGATAATAAAAGAACCTAAAAATTGTACATCCCTTAATTGGTAAGAAGAGAGATGTTTTGATGGGCCACAAATGGAAACATTGATTTTTACTGCCTCCGTGCAGTTCCAAGCCGCGTGTCATGCCACGTTCCCCGCCACGGAAGGCAGCAGCTGGCTTTCCGATGAGCTGATTTGTGCTCCCAGGTTCTTGATGTCGGGTGCTTGGAAGTGCTTGTTCTGGGCGGCCGGGAGAAGTAGAGCCCTTATAACATTATCTCTTTCTAAATTGAAATATTTATAGGACTGTGGTTTCCACCTTGAATCAAATGCATTCTTAGTTTTGTTTCTCTCTTTCTTGCTTTGGCGACCAGCCCCTGGGGTTTAAAGTGTGTGTGCGTTGAAGACTTTTCCCCTGACTGCAGTGCTATGTGCTTATGTGTGTACACACACAGGCACACACACGCACACACACGCACACAAGCAAACACATGCATACCTACATATGCACACAGATACACACACACACGGGCACACACACACACACACA
>NW_004443950.1:27778989-27796018 GCF_000243295.1 Trichechus manatus latirostris | reverse complement strand
CACACACACACACACACATACACATAAGCAAACACATGCATACCTACATATGCACACAGATACACACACACACAGGCACACACACGTGCTTTTGCATATGCATATATGTTTGCAGAAATATCTTTGCAGATAACAGAGATCTCTTTCTTTGATTTAAATAGCGATGCTGGTTTCTGGACTGGTAGATCTGTTTTTCCAGGACAGACTGTGGAAATACACAACGTGCACCCTGATTTTCAATCCAGGGGTCTCTGTATTTTAATGGGCAAGCTTAATCCACTGACATTCTTTAGGATCATTGATATTTACCTTGCTTTTTTTTTTTTTTGCACTTTGGTTTACAATTTCTTCGCATGTCCTACGAATCTCTAAGATTGAGGCCGTGCCCATTTCCCACGCATCTGCAGACACGCGTGCTAGGCAAGGCATCAGAAGATCAGTTAAACGCCTTCAGGGTGTTGGTGTGGTGTTCTCCCTAGCTGGACGCCAGCTGTGTTATCTGTGAAATGGGAGTAACACCACTGTCCCTCTCTGGGGGCAGGCGCCTGCACCACTGGATCTCTTGCGCTCCTTTTAGTTCTAGGATGTGCAAGACTGTGAAATGGGGCCATGTGTATGTAACCGTGACTTTGAAAAAGCTCAGAATGCTACACAGACGTAAGGCATCTGTATCATGATCATGAAGAGTGCAGAGCATAGAGCAGGGATTTTAAAGAAGTTGGTCGAAGGATCCCAACGCTGGTTCCTAATTTCTAGGCTGATACCAGGTCACAAGTGGATGACTCAGATGCATTTCAAGCTTGTGATTTGACACCTGTGGGCCTTCAAACACCTGTGCTCCCTTTATTCCAGAGTCGGGACCTCTTTGCAAAGAATCGAGCCAACACCACCACATTGGGAGGCTTGTTGTGTGGAAGGCGACCGTGGCTAAAAGAGTTCCCAGCTCTAAATTGCAAAGCTGTGGGGAAAGCCAAAGGTTTAGATGGTTAGGAGCAGAGGGGAAGCTGGCGGAGGCCCGGGAGACGTGTGGAGCAGAGCTGGGTTTTTAGGAGACAAAATGCCAAGGCAGTCTCACCTGCCTGATGGGTCATGACCCCCAGCACCTGTGCACACAGGGAAGATGACAGGAAATCCCCCCAGAAGGTTTACACCGAGAACTAAAGAATCTAGTTGAGAATTACGGCACCACACGCCGCAAAAGAACATATATTAATATACTGAGATGTGTCGAGAATAAGGAACCCCGGGAGGTGGAGTAATTAAATGTATCAAAAAATGCTGGGCAATTCTTTTAAAACCCCTTCCCAAGCCCCCGTCAGCTGACGTGGACTGTATTCTTCCTGTTGGCAGGAGGCCTGGAAGGAGAGCCGGAGTGTGACAGGAAAACGAGCCGTGCGCTGGAAGATAGGAACAGTGTGACAAGTCAAGAGGAGCAAAATGAGGATGATGACGACATGGAGGACGAGTCAATTTACACCTGCGATCACTGTCAGCGGGACTTCGAGTCTCTGGCAGACCTGACGGACCACCGGGCCCACCGCTGTCCTGGAGGTAATGCTAAGTAGCACCGGGATTCTGACAGGTGGTTACACGGATAATTGGACATAGCAACAGCTTGAAGCCTCAAGTGAGATTAAAGAATTAATAATGTAATTTTACAGTTAATGTCATTTTATTGTGGTGTCTTGGGTACCCTGCATCCGCTTTTTAAATACAATTAAAAATAAATGCAATGGCTTTCCAAGAGACAGGAATTAAGTAGAGGCGCCCTCAGCGTACTCTGCCCCTAAACTGTACCCCATAGCACATGGGCCAGAAGCGGGTGGGTTTGCACCCGCGTTTCTGGAAGGCTTTTTGGAAATCCAGCAATTAAGAGGTTGTTAGTGCAACGTTAAACAGCTTAAGTGTGGCAAGCTGCGTGAAGGAGTGAGCTTCGAGGCAGGGTTCGTGCTGTGACCGGGAGGATTTCAGAGGCCCAAGAAGAGGCTGTGCAGAGAGGGACCCAGTTCCGCCTCGGTGCTTGGCCCCCGTTTCTAGATGTGACTGTAGCCCTATTCTCCATTTCCTGGGTACCTCTGAGAAGGTGTGCAAGGCCACACCTTTAGCAGGAGCAATTTAAGACGTCACCAGTTATGTGCATGTCCTTCTAGGGACACAAGGGGGGTGAGGGGAGGGCATACATATTTCCTGGGGTGTGGCAGCCATGCTCTAGGGCATCATTCGCTTGGTGGGCAAAGAGGGGCTGACACGTTTCAAGGCTCTGAGATATGCGGAGCAGGGGGTCTAGGGCGTTTGTGTTCCTTACACAGCCACCTGAAGGCCTCCTTCTCCATCACGGTTGTTGATGAAGGAAACCCTTTGGATGCTGGTTTGCGGGGAGAGGGCCTAAAGTCTCAGAGCAGGATTCCAAAGGCAGCCTGTCACTTATTAAAGTTAGTTCCTGTTTTGGGGGTAAGTTTGCTGATAGGAAGTAAATTGGGACTCAAAGCTCTCGCTTCTGCCTCTCATGCCTCTTGGACATTTGAAAGCCAAATGTTGGGGAACTGCTATGACTTTGCCTCTAGTGGTATCCATGCCTGCACAGCCCTGGCTGGACCAAGTCCCATTTCAGCCTCTGGGGGGAGCAGATACCAAAAACATGACCAAGAGGACTCTTAACAGTTTTGGACTGTTTGGGGCCCAGTAATCCAAATTCTAGTCATTTGGAGTTTGTGATGTTTCAACCAGAGGCAAAGGTGATGGTTAATTTATAATCCTAGAATGAAAATTGGAGGGGACCTGTGAGGCTAGCTTCTCTAGTCCTCTTGTTTCACAGAAGGAAGTACCAAGTCTTCAAGAGGAAAAGGTGATTGATTGACCAAAGTCACATAGCTATTTGGTGGCTGAGCCAGGACCTCTTCAGGACTCTGGGTCATTGACTCTCATCCAATTTGAGATGTTTCTTGATTTAGCCAAGAATTGAGGTGGAATCTTAACTATAAAAGAAAAAAATAGTGTCATTTACTTTAAAAATAATTAGTTAATTGATCTTGTAATTAAAAGCTATTCTCGTTATTTTCTAAATGTAAAAGAACATCCCATTCTCATTTATTCGTTAAAGCAGGGCTCCCCAGGACCTCTGCTAAGAAGTGCTTTGTTGAATCTCTGCAGCTCTTGACCTGAGACCATAACCTGTCATAATGCAGGCTTCCTTTTCCTCCAAATCTTCAGAATCCGGGAGATGTTCATGTCTCTCCAATACTCTCTTGAGAAAGGTGGCACAAGTCGGGGTTTCAAGGTGGAGAAGGAAAAACATGAGGCTTTGGGCCGTACGCTGGGGTCTGTGTGGGAAATCAAATGGTAGCTCATTGTCCTTTGTTTTGGGGAGGACTCTTCCCAATGGCATACTCCTCTCGTCAGCCTCAGCTGAAATCCATGG
This sequence comes from Trichechus manatus latirostris, assembly GCF_000243295.1. NCBI lineage: Eukaryota > Metazoa > Chordata > Mammalia > Sirenia > Trichechidae > Trichechus > Trichechus manatus. Next base: position 27,792,600 of record NW_004443950.1, on the reverse strand, counting down.
CAATCTGTTGCGGGGCCCCCAGCCATGCTGATTGATACTGGTGGTATCTACCAGTACTGCTGCCCAGGTCCTAATGTGACCCTACTAATGGCCCCCACAGGGACACAAGAGCCAGGAATATCCCCAAACCTTGAGCACTGGGAGGGAGTCGGAAATTCGTTGAAAGAGTGCAGAACAAACTTGCCTAATAGCATCCCTGAGAAATTCATTACCGCCTGGTGAAGGTGTGGCCCAGTCTGGGAGTTTCCCCGACCTGGACGACATGTGAGGAGTTATCCATCCCCTCCCGACTTGGGTTCTGAGGATTGTCCAACCACAGAATAAACCACTGGGAATTGTGTGCATATTATTCAAAGCAATTCCTTATCTAGGACACCTCCACACCCTTGATCTGCAGTGGTTTTCAAACTGGATTCCTAGAGGGGTCTTTAGGGGTACTGTATGTGTGTGTGGGGGGGTAGGTGTTGGGACCTGCCAGCCTGAGGGGGTCTGACACCCACTCCAAACAGAAATGTTCCTGTGTGCCGGTGAGTCGACTCTGACTCATCGTGACCCCCATATGACAGAGTAGAACTCATAGAGTTTTCTTGGCCATAATCTTTACAGAAGCAGATCGCCAGGTCTTTCTCCTGTGGAGCTGCTGGATGGTAGAACCATCTACCTTTCGGTTAGCAGCAGAATGCTTAATCGTTTGCGCCACCAAGCCTCCCTCAAACAGAAGTATTCACCTTAAAAAGTCTGTGTTGTACATTGGGCTTAAGCATAAGCTGTTGTTTGAAGATGTCTTCTGCTTTGAAAGATTAGAACCCATATAGTGATACAAGAGGCAGCCCTCCCAGTCGAGGCTCCTCGGTCTGCTTGGCGCTCACCAGCTGGTCATTCAGTAGAAGCTTCGAACGCTGTACTGGGGGCTGGGAGGCCACACAGATGGACATTGCTGCCCTTGTGGAGCTCACGCTCTGGACCTTACAAGCCAACAAAGGTACCGCAGCAAGGGCCAAGGCTGGGCTGAGTCTGGTATGTTTCTGAAAGAACAATTGTGCCTGGTTCAGAGGACAAGTTTCCCTGCCCGGCTGGCCCACCCGGCTATTGAGTTTGGGACCAGAGGGCGGTGACCCGTTGATCTCGATGTCTCCTCCTTCTGGAATCACGGGCCTTGGTGTGAACATTTGTCTCCTGCAGAGATGATCACTGCTGGAAGGTGGAGGTGAAACATCCCTCCCTGACAGATGTGTCCTATGAAGGTCGGCCCTTCCATGAGGTGGCCTGTCCAAGCAGGTCCGCCTTTTGGGAGGAGGGCTGTGTGGTGGGTGTGGTGGGAGCTGTTCGTGTGGGGATAGTCTTGAAGGGGTCCCTGGGTGGCACAAACGGTTAAGTGCTCCACTACGAGCCAAAAGGTTGGTGGTTCAAACTCACCCAGAGGTGCCTTGGAAGACAGGCCTGGTGATCAGCTTCCAAAAGGTCACAGCTTTGAAAACCCTGTGGAGCAGTTGTACTCTGCACACGTGGGCTCTCCATGAGTCAGAATCGACAGGATGGTGACTAACAGCAGTGATCTTGAGTGTGGCTCTTATAGGGTGGCCTTTGCCGCGTGCCCTGCTGGCTCTGTGTCATTCTGTGGCATTGGGGGGGTGGGGGTAGTGCCTTGTTCCGTGAGAGTCGGGAGCACGAGCTCCCTGGGTCTGTGCAACTATGCCCAGGCCCCCAGAATGCACGTGGCCTTCCACTGATATTTCTGCCCCTTTACTCTGGGCACCATGGGCTTCTGTCTCAGATGTTTGACTCCCTTGAACCTGAAGAAGTGGACCTTGGTGGAAATCTTCAGCCGTGAGGTTTGGGGACTTTCTGAGGTGGGGGATGTGCTCCCTATGTAAGGGAGAGCCTCACCACAGATAGTGGTGATGGTATGTATATGGAAGAACCCCCACCTGGAGCCTGGACCTCTCTGCACTGAAGGCGCCTTCGTTTCCAGCTGGAAGCCTGAGAAGGCGTCTTCCCAGACCCCTGAGCAGGAGGGGCAATGCTGGGTCCAGGAAGTTGTCGAAACACAGACTTTGAGAACGCCACAACTCCATCAAGTCCTGTTCATACGTCTTTCTCTGTTTCTCTCGTTTGCCGCCTGAGAAACCAGCCTCAAACCCCAACGTATCAGACGCTGCATCTTCATGACACGAGAGGAAACAAGCAAAAATCCACTCCGCTCTGTCAATTCTCACGCTCCCAACAACTGTTGGATTTTTCTTTGTTTCCCTCCAGCCTCTGTCCACAGGATAACAAATGTTTACATGCTTGGGGTTGAGAGCACATACCATTTTGTATTCTGCGTTTGTCACTTAACAGTTTCTGAATGGACTCCTGTGTTGCTGCGTCGTCTTCTCTGTGAACATTTCTTTTGGAATCCTCCTTTTTTCACACAGCAATACTCGAGGGGATAGAGCTGTGCCCATATACTATACAAATATCGAATTTAGGCTAAGATACCAGTGGATGAGGAGTTCTGTAGTGGTGTAGATAAAGGCTGACTTGAAGAGTGACAGGCTTGTGTGTTCCTAATGGATGCATGGTTTGTGGGCACAAAGTCAGGAACTGGCCAAAGGATTGGCGGTGGCCGTCTGAGTTGTTGATGCTAGAAAGCCCCCGTTGGTTCAGGTCCCAGTGACTCAAATAACGGAGGAAGGAGTGAGCTGAAGTTGGCCTTGACAATTTGTGAAGTGTTGGCCGAGCAGATCTGCGTCCTGTATGTGGTTGCAGGGGTGCTTCTCATCATCTTCTAGAAGCCGGAAGAACTTCGGCTTCTTTAGAAATGTCTCTGGGAATGGCCTGGGGCGCCGCAGAAACAGGTAGAAGAGGTTTGATTTACGCATGGGCTGATTCCAAACCATTTTTTATGCGCTCATTGAAGCAGGCCAGCTGTGAACCTGTAGTCTGGACTCAGATGGAATGTTATGGCTCCTGGTACAAATACTGCCTTTTTAGGACACTCTGTGATTTAGACGGACCGCTGCTTCGGCCCAGTTAATGAGCCTGACGGCTTGAGGACATTCGGGTGCTCCGTCCGCGCTGCTTTACTGTCTCAGAGCCGCTTTCCTGGTGATGCTCCTGATGGTGTCAGCCGCAGGCCGTCCGCAGGGCTTCTGCGCGGGGCCAGGCCTGGAACGCCGGTTTTGGGGGTCCCTGGCCGCTTTGCTTAAGGGCCCGCCAGCATGATTTGGCTTCTCATGATGGGCCGGAGGGGCAGATGGAACCTCTTTAGAAAGGCTGAGTTTTCTGACTCTGGGCTTAGGTGCTTGCTCCCTGGAATGGACATCAGTTTGGGGTCCAGCGTTGGTGTCTTCCCTTCAGCAGCTTTTCCCTGATCTCTGACTCAGGCCAGGCTCCTCATGGGCACAGAGGGGCAGCCCTGAGCCGGTCCCCACTGCCCTCAAGGCCTCGCGGTGTGGGGCCTGCGAGATGGGTAAGCAGATACTTCTCAGCTCTGCAGCAGGGGCTGTTGTTGTGAGCTGCCGTCCGGTTGGCCCCCGACTCATGGGGACCCCGTGCACAGCACGACGAAAGCTGCTGGTCCCGTGCCATCCCCCTGGCGGGTTGCAGATTGGACCGTTGTGATCCACAGGGTTTTCACTGGCTGATTTTCAGAAGGAGATCGCTGGGTACTTCTTCCTAGTTTGTTTTGGTCTGGAAGCTCTGCTGAAACCTGCTCAGCATCCCAGCAACACACAAGTCTCCATTGACATTCGGATGGTGGCTGCACACGAGGTGCTTTGGCTGGGAATTGAACCCAGGTCTCCCGCATGGAAGGCAAGAATTTTACCACTGAACCGCCCATGGGTAGTCCCAACCCACTTGGTGCACGGAGCACCTACTTTGTGGCAGTCTCTATGGGGCACTTTGCCTGGAACACCCTCCCTGCCTGTGCCCCCCGAGGCTGCCCTTCCCGGAGTCTACAGCATCAGCACGTTCTGTCATTACACATGTTGCTTTTATCGTCCGTCTCCCCACTACAGCTGAGCTTTGTGAGGACAAGATCCGTGTCTGCCTTGTTCCCTCTTATGTCCTAGCCCGTCACCTCACACACAGTGGTGCTCAATCGATGAGCTTCGCCACCATCCCAGCAGGGAGGGACTATTTTTTAACATTCTTCCCCATTTTACACATTGGGCGACTGAGGCCTAGAGAGTGAGGGGTCTTGCTGAAGGTGACAGCTTGTAAGTAAAGGAGCCAAGATTCGAGGCCTGAACAGCTTGCGCTGAGAACACAAACTGGGGCTGACGAGCAGTTTCAAACTGAACTCCGGACAGACGCAGGTTTTCTGAACACGCAACTTAAGAACAAGGGAAGGAAATTTGTTCAAATAACAACAGCGAAACATGCGTTCCCTGTGGATTAATTTTTCTGCCCTCTCCCCGCCCGCTGCCCCCTTTCTGAGGACGGGGAGCAGCCTTCTGAAAGCAGACCCTCCTTTCCTGGCCAAGGCGAAGTGCTGCTGTGTAAAAAGCCGGGGGGAAGGTTAATTACACCCTAGTTCGTCCACCTGTGGCCGGAGTGACCTGTGGGCCCTGATTACAGGGCTGGGGCTGTGAACGCGGGTGCCTTTGCCAGCCCCATCCCTCCCTGCCTGCCCGGCCAGAGCCTGTCTTCGTGTGCTAGCTCAGGCCTTTCTCACTCTAGCCGTGTGGGTGAGGGTCCTCGCCACCTTATTGGCGTGGGGCGCCCCTCACACTGGCTCTGTTTGGGCAATGCAAGGTGGGGCGTGGGCCAGACACGGGGCGCTGTGCTGCCAAGTGCACAGGTGCAAGGCTTGAGTTTCTTCTGCCCGTGTGGAACGCCATGGCACCTTGGGGTTGGCTGGTGTCCCGCAGTGCAAAAGGCCTTGAGGCGTGAGCACAATTAACCCGTTGGCATCGAGTCGATTCTGACTCATAGTGACCCTACAGGACAGAGCAGAACTGCCCTATAGGGTTTCCAAGGCTGTAAAGCTTTATGGAAGCAGACTGCCACATCTTTCTCCTGAGGAGCGGCTGGTGGGTTTGAACCACCGACCTTTCAGTTAGCAGCCGAGCGCTTAACCATCATGCCACCAGGGCTCCTGTTAATACTCCCAAATCAAGAGCTTTTCTGCATACAAACAGTATCTAGTTAGAAAACAAGGAGCAAGAAATGGTCCTATTACATTAGCCACAACGGGGTAAAAACCAGGGAACAAACCCAGCAAGCAACATGCAAGTGTGGAGGAGCCGGGATAGACTATGTACTGGGAGACACGAAGAGGCGGTCACGTGAAAAGACAGACCGTATTCTTGGACAGAAGGATTCAATACATTAATTTCCCTAGCTTAACATTAGCTGAGTGTTGGTGTTGGGTGCCGTTGAGTTGATTTTCGACTCATAGCGACCCCGTGTGACAGAGTAGAATGCTGCATAGGGTTTTCTTGGCTGTAATCTTTAAAGGAGCAGATCTCCAGGTCTTTCTCCATGAAGCCGCTAGGTGGGTTCCAGCTGCCAACCATTTGGTTGGCAGCTGAAAGTTAGCCAATAAAAATGACAATCAGATTTATTTAGAAATGGACAAGCAGATTCTAAAGCTCATAGGAACAAAAGCAGGCATGCAAGGATAGGAAGGGAAATTTTGAAAAAGAGGAATGATGGGTGGGGGGCAGTAACTGTATTGGATTTTTTTTCTTGTTTATTGTGGAGAATGTATATGGAAGAAAACATTTGCCATTTCAACCTTCTTCACATTTATGGACAGCTCAGTGACAGTCACTTACGTTCGTCATGTTGTTCAACCATCGCTCTCATCCGTTCCCGGTTTTTTCCATCACCTTTAACGGAAGCTCGTTGTCCCCTAAGCAGTGAGTCCCCCTTCCCCTTCCCCCCACACCTAGTAACCATTAATAAACTTTGGTCCGTGTGCACCTGCCTATTCTAGATATTTCATATAAGTGGGATCATCCAATGTCTGTCCATTTGTGACTGACTTGTTTACTCAGCAGAATGTTTTCTCGATTCATCCTTGCTGTGAAATGCATTGAGACTCCATTTCTCTTTATGGGTGTGCACTAGTCCACTGTATGTGTGTATCGCACACTGTATGTGTGCACTAGTCCACTGTATGTGTGTACTGCACACTGTATGTGTGTACCGCACACTGTATGTGTGTACGGCACATTGTTTGCTCATCTGTTGATGGGCATTTGGGCTGTTTCCATCTTTTGGCTCCTGTGAGTGGTGCCGCAGTGAACATTGGTGTACGGATTGACATTCCTGCTTCCATATCGGATTTTAAAACATGTTCTGCAGCTGTAGGAATCAAAGTGGGTGGCGCTGCTGCAGAAATAGGTGGACAGACCAGTGGAACAGAAAGGAGAAGCCCCAAATGGACCCATATACAGCTGGACATGTAGCATCTGAGAAAGGTGTCACTGCATTCCGCAGAGGACGTGTGGGTTACTCAGTGGGACTGGGATGGAGGTGGCTGTCTTGAAAAAAAATAAATTGGATTCCTGCCTCACGCCTAACACCAAAATAAACCCCAAATGCATCAGAAATCTAAACGTAAAAAAAGGAACTTAAAAAATACTAAAAGAAAACACAGGTTTTTTTTTTTTTTAATTTGATAATATCAGAGTGGGGAAGGCCTTTCTAAATATAACCCTGAACCCAGGAGCCGTAAAACAAGAGACAAAACATTCAACTACATGAAAATAAAAACTTCTGCATTGCAAAAGCTACAATAAATCAAGTCCAAAGACACATGTCGTAGGCAAAATATGTTTTCCTTAATGTGTAAGGAGCTCCTACAAACACTAAGAAAATGACCAGTAAATCAACAGTAAAGGGGGCAAAGGTCAGGCTGGGGCTCAGCCAGCCGGCAAAGGATCCCTGCTCCCCGCCCCCCGCCCAGGGCCCTCCACCCTCAAGGCCAGCGCCTGCCCTGATTGGCTAGCATCATGCTGGTCATTAGGTATTTGGAATCTCTCCCAAGGCAAAAGACAGAAGTGGAACATAAGTGGAGTCTTAAACACGTGAAAAGATTCAAAACCTCTTTACAATAAGAGAAATTGAAATTTAAACCACAAGATTGTAACCCACCAGACTGGCAAAGATCAGTTTGCCAACCCACTGTGCTGGTAAAGGTGTGAATTTCTTGGTGTCAGGGCCTGGGGTCTTATTCCACTTTCAATCTCCGGGGTAGCCTTGCCTATGGCAATAACCACATGGTAAACCAAAAAAACCCCAAACCTGTTGCTGTTGAGTTGATTCTGACTCATAGTGACCCTATAAGACAGAGAAGAACTGCCCCATAGGGTTTCTAAGGAGCGGCTGGTGGATTTGAACTGCCCACTTTTGGTTAGCAGCCGAGCTCTTAACCATAGCGCCACCAGGGCTCCGAAGCGCCCTGGGTGGCCTTTAAACAACCGTCTTTGCTAGTGGATTTCCACCACCCGTCTGTCTGTCAGTCTGTCTGTTAGTGATGGCTTGTGTGTTGTTATGATGCTGGAAGCTGTGCCACCAGTATTTCAAATACCAGCAGGGTTACCTGCGGTGGACAGGTTTCAGCAGAGCTTCCAGACTAAGATGGACTAGGCAGAAAGGGCTGGCAAGATCTTCTTCTGAAAATTAGCCAGTGAAAACCCTGTGGATCACCACAGAACATTGCTTTGGACACGTAACCAGGAGGGATTAATCACTGGAGGAGGACATCATGTTTGGTGATTAGGGGGCCAGTGAGGACAAGGGAGACCCTTGGTGAAGTGGATTGACATGACAAACCTAATGATGGGCTCGGAACATGATGGCTATCATGAGGATGATGCAGGACGGGGCATTGTGGCATTCTGTTGTGAACAAGGTCGCTCTGAGTTGGAGTCCACTTGATGGCGGCTATCATGATCATCATCTTGTGTGCTGAGATGTTGAGAAGGTGTTTCTATTTACAGAAACATCACTCACCACAACTCCTCAGGAAGACAGTGACTGTGTGTGCTGGGCTGCTGGTGTGCCGCCATTTGGGAGGCAAGCTGATGACATTGTGGGTGATCAGCCACTCTGGGTTTGCCTGGCTGGGGCGGGGGGCAAGTGTTGACACCTCCCTGAAATTGCCTGCCCTCTGGGTTCCCCATTTAGAAGGTGCCTGGGAAGCCAACCAGCTGCAGTGGGACTGTGGTTCTGAATCTGGGCTGGACAGCTGCGCCCAGGTTCTTGGCAGTGATGTGGAGAGAAGTTGTTTTTCAGGTGCCGGCGTTGTTATTCACCAGCTGTGAAGTCTGCAGGTTTACAGAATGTTCCCCCCGACTCGACTACCCAGAGTGAGCACTGCCATTGCGTTGTTCGACCTGTACGTCTCTCCAAAATTGGGTAATAAATCTAACTGTATGGAAGGCAGGGATCAAGGTGGGAAGAACTCACATGTCTTTTAATTCCCATGGGAAAAATGTGTCTATGCAAGTCTTGAGGTTCCCGAGGACTCTCCAGAGTGGAAGACTCTTTCTTTCTTTCTCTCCCAGCGGGCTTGACCGCCTTGATGACTTTCTGAATCACTGCACTGCCCAGGCTCTTAGGTGACCAAGGATGGGCCAGAGTAGACCAAGTATGGTGCCCGATCTTGAGCGTTTCTGTTGTAAACACCCCTGGGATGAGCCTCAGTGAATAGATCTGTCCTGGAGACTGCTCTTGGGGAGTGAGTGAGGTGGACTGGGCTGCTGCTCCCAGGCTGGGCCTGGCATCCCCCACGCTTCCATTGGCTTTCTGTCATTGGCCCCAGGACGTATACCAAGCAGGACCTCAGAGTCCTGGAAGGAAGAGAAAAGCTCCTAGCTGGCTTTCAGGCAGCTGCACATACATTTCTGGCAGGATCTGGGCCCAGCCTACTGTTGTCTGTTTCAGCTTGTAAGTTTCCAAGGGCAGACACATCACACTAGCAAGTAGTGATACCACACCGACTGTGTGCGAGGGGCTGTGGGAGTGTGGGAGTGGGGACCGTGGGTGTGTGTGTGTGTGTGTGTGTAAGCTCCTGATCAGCGAACATAAGAGCTATAGGAAGATGAAGTCTCCAGGACCCTTTTGGTTGCCTGGCACATAGTAGGACTTCAGTTAACATGCAATGTGTGTAGAGACTCAACCAAGCAGAGTAAAGAGGAACTGAGAAGTATAGGAGTGAGGCTGGCTCCAAGCATGGCCCTCCAGGGTCTTCAAGGACACTGTGCCAGGCCTGTCCCCACAGATACCATCGCCACGCGCAATAGCAGAAGAGACCCCAGCTCCTCCAGCTCTCACCCACCCGACTCAGCGGCACCAGTAGAAAGAGCAGCCTCTTTCTGTTCACCAAAGTTGAAGTCCTGAGGTTGACTTCTGGTGAATCAGCCAAAACCAAGACTCACTCCTGAAGCCGTTGCTGTGTCCAGGGGAGATGAACACGCATGTTAGCTGGGCTCAGGGTAGTGGGAACTGGGGGCAGCTCCATACACACTACTTGGACTAAGACTTGGGCTTCCCAAGATGGTGGCTAGGAAACACCTTCTTTAGGAGGTAAGAACTACATACAGGCAAATACTAAGGAGTAAAATACTTAATCAGATGCCAGTTGTGGGGTATAGATGATCAAGTCCATTTAAGCTGCTTTTCACGGGGTCTAGTCATCTAAAGGAGTTTTAGGGAGGCAAAGTTCTCAAAGACCATCCAGCTTTGTGGTTTCTAACTGTATTCTCAAACGCTTTTTGGGCTGGAGAACCCTTCTTTCAAACACAAACCAGTTTTGCTGTCAAGTCCGCTCCGACTCAGGGCGACCTATGTGTTGCAGAGTAGACCTGTGCTCTATAGTGTTTTCAGTGGCTGATTTTTTGGAAGTTGATTGCCAGGCCTTTTTTTCTGAGGTTCCTCTGGGTGGACTTGAACCTCCAACTTTTTGTTTTGCAGCTGAGCTGTTTGCACCACCCAGGGACTCTTTTGAACACAACCAAGGCATAAAGCGGATACAAGCAGAGCTGCTCTATTAAGAGTTTGGGAGATTCTAGGCTCCCCCTACTTGCCTAAGACACCCTTCCCATCCACTCTACCTCAAGGAAGCCTCAGGCAGCTCTTCAGAAGCCCCCCAAGCACCTCGGGAAGTTTGAAATCTGATAGCCCTGCATTCATGAGTGAGGTAGACTTGTCCAGGGTGCCACAGGGAGGTGGTGGCTTAGCTGGCACCCACATGGTGATCTGCTTTCGTAAAAATGATAGCCGAGAAAGGAGCAGTTCCACTCTGCACACATGGGGTGGCCGTGAGTCGGAATCGACTCGGCGGCAACCAGCAACGATGTACACGCCCAGCTTTAAACCCTCAGTGTCACTGAGCAAACTCGGTGTCAGCTAACGTGGAGCTTTTGTCAAGAGTCACAGCTCTCTCTTTCCCCTCCAGACCCACTCTTCATCAGTCCAGCCCGCCTCACACTTCTCACTGCCTTTGTCACCCAGGGTCAGGATGAGCAAAGGCCAGAGCCCCTCGGGGAGGCCCCATTCTTTTCTCCTGGAGGTGATGCTCCTAATTCAGATCCTGCTTGAACATGCCTGGAGAAATGCCTGTCGGGGAAGATGGGAATAGTCTCCAGCTGGGATCCTGACCCGGGTTTGGGGTGAAAGAGGCAAACGGAGGGGAGTTGTTCCACGAGCGTCCTTTATTGTAGCTGAAATCTATCGCCGAGTTCTTCCCACATCCTATTGTCTACACCACCACCCACCCACCCAAAGGGACAAAGTGATATAGATCCAAGGAAAAGCTGTGTTTCTTGGAACCACTGCCTCCCCTGGCATGCCTGCATTCGTTCACTCACTCGTTTATCGAATGAACTTTTTTAACCACCTGCTATTGCTGGGAGGAGTCCCTGGGTGATGCGCATGCTTAATGTGCTCGGCTGCTAACTGAAAGGTTGGAGGTTCAAGTCCACCCAGAGGCACTTTGGAAGAAAGGGCTGGCGATCTGCTTTTGAAAAATCAGCCATTGAAGACCTTGTGGAGCACAGTTTTACTCTGACACACATGGGTTGCCATGCATTGGAGTTGACTTGATGGCAACTGGTTTGGTTTATGTGCTAGGAACTGTTCTAGGCAAGGAGATAGAATAATAAGTAAAACAGACAATTCCTGCCCACGTGGAGCTTACATTTTATAGTACCTGGCCCTTTGCTAACTTTGGCCAGTGTCGTGGTTTGAATTATGTCTCCCCCAAAATGTGTGTATCAGTTTCGCTAGGCCATGATTCCTGGTACTGTGTGATTTTTCTGTATGTTGTAAACCTGCCTCTATGATGTTAATGAGGGAGGATGGGTGGCAGTTGTGTTAGTAAGGCAGGATCTGATCTACAAGACTGGATTGTGTCCTGAGGCAATGTCTTGAGATATAAAAGACAGAAGTGAGCAGTGAGACAGGGGGACCTCATACCATCAAGCAAGCAGTGCCAGGAGCAGAGCGCATCCTTTGGACCGGGGTCCCTGCGCAGAGACACTCCTAGTCCGGGGGAACACTGATGATGAGAAGGCCGAGAGAGAGAAAGCCTTCCCCTGGAGCCGACGCCCTGAATTTGGACTTTTAGCCTACTTTGACTGTGAGGAAATAAATTTCTCTTTGTTAAAACCATCCACTTGTGGTATTTCTGTTATAGCAGCACTAGATAACTAAGACAGCTGGGAAATTATTATTATTATTTATTTATTTAGTTGTTGTTGTTGAGAACATACATCGCAGAACATACACCAAGTCAACAATTTCTAGGTGTACAATTCAGTGACACAGACTGCATTCTTCCGGTGGTGCAACCATTCTCACCCTCCTTTTCCAGATTATTCCTCCTCGTTAACATTAACTTGCTGCCTCCCAAGTTTTCTATCCACTCTTTTAGTTACTGTTGTCAATTTGATCTCATATTGATAGTTCTTAAAAGAGCACAATGCTCAAGGCAGACATTCTTTACTAATTAAATTGCCAAACTATTGTTTGGTTTAAAGAAGACTTAAGGGGATATTTTTTGTTTAAGATTTAAAGATTGTCTCAGAGCAATATTTTCAGGGGCTCATTCAGCCTTCATGGCTCCAGAAAGTCTAGATTCTATGAGAGTGTGAAATTCTGTTCTACATTTTCCCCCTTTTGATAAAGGTTCTTCTGTAGCATCTTTGATCAAAATTTCCAGTTATGGTAACTGGGCACCTTCTAGTTCTTGTCTCCCGGCAAGGAAGCAGTTGTTCATGGAGGCAATTAACCACACATTCGGCCAGGAGATTCTTAAACTAACTCTTCTGTAGTTATTTTTTGCTGTAAAGAATGTGTTGGTTCCCTCTGTGGTGTACTTGAGTACTGTCTAAGGCCCACATGGGCAGTATGGCAGGGAAGAACAAATAGCCATTCACTGCCCAACAGGTTAACGCATGCTTTGGCTGCATTAGAAGCAGGATGAAGAAAAAATTGTCCTGTTCTGTGTGTTGGTGGAGAGACTGCACAGGAGAGGAGAGAGAGTTTGGGGGACAAAGTCATGTTAGCAACTTGGGAAGCTAGGCTTCTTGGTGGCCAGTGTCAGAAAACCAAACCTAACTTGCTTCACTTAAGAAGGGAATTTATTGGCTCACGTACATAGAAATTTGAGGTGTAGAACTAGCTTCAGGTGCGGCTGCATCCAGGGATTCCAGTGAAGGCCTCAGAACCCAGGTTCCTGCATCTCCTGGCTCTGCTGCATGCAGACTTTTGGCTCAGGCCAGGTCAAGTGCTCTGAATGGAAGACCCAGAGATATTCCCCAGAGGAAACTGGGGTGCTGCTAGCAGCAGAAGAGAGGAGGCTGATAGGCAGAAACAATCCAAAGAGGAAAGGAGGTTAGGCCATATAACCAAACCAGCAAAGATGCTAACCCAGGGATAGGCAAGAACTTGGCTAGCTGTCCACTCGTACCCCCAGTTCAGCCAGTGTCTGCCCTATGATGGTGATGGTATGGTTCCAGCAGTTGATATTTTTACCATTACCTCTGGATTACTGCAGGGGGCTGCCCAGGGGAAGCTGTGGTCATGGAAGGGTCCAGCCCCTTCTGGAAGCATGGTAGCCAGGCAGTAGGGGGCTGGGGATGAAATGCCTAGGCCCCTCTCTCCACTGATCTTGGTACTCCAAGGGACAGAATCCGGGCTAATTCTAGAAGCCACAGGGATGCCCCTTCTGGCCCACAGCTCAGGAACAACTCGCTGGTGGCAAAAGCCTTTCACGCCTGGTGCTGATGCATTGGAGGATGGCAGGGGTGGGAGTGGTGTGTGGGGTTAGGGGTGGAGGGCTTCTCACTGGCTGATTTTTAGGGTTCCTCTAAACCCCAAGATCTGGTGATTGGCATCTCTAAAATGAAGACACCCTGATGCAGAAAAATAAAGAACATCCTCAAACAAAATGAGAAACCAACCAAAATTATCTCCTGCTGACTGAGATGTGAGGTTCAAAGAGTGCAGGCATCAGGAGACCAGCCTGCACATGCCGTTCCACTTTCTGGGCTCTGAGCCCTTGACTTTCTCACTTGCCTCCTCACTGCCTCCTCACGCCTTCTCAGGGCCCCCTCACAGTGATTTACTCAGACTCATGGCCTCCTCACGCCTCCTCACACTTCCTCA
>NW_004443950.1:27777743-27778611 GCF_000243295.1 Trichechus manatus latirostris | reverse complement strand
CGGCCTCCTCACGCCTTCTCAGGGCCCCCTCACAGTGATTTACTCAGACTCATGGCCTCCTCACGCCTCCTCACACTTCCTCACGGCCTCCTCACAGCCTCCTCACACCTCCTCACGGCCTCCTCATGGCCTCAGAGCTCAGGGAGGGAGAGGAGGAGACGCCACGCAGTGCCGCACAAAGCCTGAGGGGCGGAGGGGGGGCTTGGAACAGGAAAAGACCAAGGAAATGTGAAATTCAGCTCTGGCACTGGTCTAGAATAAAGCTGAACTATTGGTTGAATTTTTCTGGCAGCGCTTTTTAAACACTCTGTATGCCAGCTCCAGGAAAAATGTACAGGGGATTATAAAATGCCTCATTTTTATAAAATAAACAGTGTTATTTTGGAGTCGACTGGCTAAAATTTGGCTCTGTTTGGAAATGACATCAGTTTTCCAGGGAGCTTCTGCTTGATTACAAGGGGAGGCTAAGGCTGACGAGGCAGCTGTGCAGGTGGGTGATGGTGGTTGCCTTGGGGATCAGAACCCCCAGCCCTGACTTTGGATGCTGGGAGTCTTGGCCTTGACAAGTGTTTGGCTGAGCATGTTGGCACTGCCGAGTGACAGGGTTGACCAGGTCAGATCTGCTGGAGCAGGTCTGACCCCTCTAAGGGCGTGGGCAAGGGCCACACAGGTTAGGAGTGGGAGGAAGGTGGCCTAGGGGCAGGCGGTCGGGAGACTGGGGGGAGAGACAGCTGGCATCTGCCTGTGCCTCCCAGCTTCTTCCAGATCCTGTTCTCAGCTGTTCCCAGCTCAGGAGACAGAGACCTTTGAACAGCTGAAATGAGACTGTGGTCCTTTACCCGGGCCGCTCCTCCCTCCCCACCCTCCC
>NW_004443950.1:27771005-27777145 GCF_000243295.1 Trichechus manatus latirostris | reverse complement strand
GGGGCTGTCTCTCCCTGGTGCCCCTTCCACTCGATGCCTCCCCCTGAGCCTTGGACAGGCGACGCTCCTTCCGGCTGCAGGGCCTCTGCCCAGTCTGTCCCATCTCCCATGTTTTTTGGGTTTTCACCTGGGTAGCCCTTTTGCTTCCTTTTGAGTCTCAGCTACTATGTCACCTGCTCAGAATGGTTCTTTCTGACCCCCCAACTCAAGTCGCCCCCCTATCAAATGATCCCAGGTGGCTTCCTTCATGGGTTACTGCTGTTTGAAATTATCTTGCTGATTAGCTGTTTCAGCCACTAGGAGGTGAGCCTCCTGTGGACAGTGTCTTCAGTCTTTATCTGTCTCGGCCTAGCACAGGGCTGGGCACATAGCAGGTGCTCAGGTAATATTTATTGAACAGCTTGTTGGAAGTGGCCTGGGTGATGCTGAGTTGCTCCATTTCTCACTTCCTGGGTGGTCCAAGGGCCAGAAATTCCTGTAGGTTTGTGGCTGGGCTGTTGCCTCTGGTCTGGAGAGAAGCCCCCTCCCCCTCAAATTTCACCAAAACAAAGCTTCCCCTACGTCCCTCTTGCCCACAAATGTCCCACCTGCTGCCTGGGGGCTGGGGAACAGGAACCAGAGAATGGACTAGATGGGACAGTGTGCTTTTTCCACGAACAGGCGTATTTTGCATTTTGGACCTTCAGTTTTTTATTAAGTGCCTACTGTGTGCCAGGGGGCAGTGGTAGAATTCTTACCTTCCATTTGGGAAACTCGGATTTGATTCCTGGCCAATGCACCTCATGCACAGCCACCACTGTCTGTCACTGGAGGCTTGTGTGTTGCTGTGATGATGAGCAGGTTACTGTGGAGCTTCCAGACTAAGACAGACTAGGAAGAAAGGCCTGGTGATCTGATCTGAAACTCAGCCAAGGAAAATCCTATGGATCGCAATGTTCCGATCCACAACTGAACGTGGGGATGGTGGAGGACCAGGTAGCGTCTTGTTCCATTGTGCATGGGGTCACCATGAGTTAGGGACTGACTCAGTGACACCTAACAATGACAGCTATGTACCAGGCCCTGGCTAGGTGTTTGAGACATAGTAGGGACCCAGCTAGATGCATGGGGGAGACTGACAATAAGGGGTAAGGAGATAAACAACATCGAGGCAGCCTGCGACGCATGTGGTGATGGGTAAACAGAGCTGGGGTCCTGTCCTTCGGGCATCCCGTCTCATGGGGGAAAGAGAAGTTTGTGCAGAGCTCAGGAAGGTTCCACGGTTCCTGGGGGTGGATTTGAGGAGCACCAGTGGAGTGACAAATAAGAGCCAAATCTGGGCTTAGAAGTGATGGCACCTCATGGGCTCCCCATCCCCGTCGTCCCCTCTCTTTCCCTTTTACCCAACTGCAAGTGCTGGCTTGTTTCCACGTGGAAGGAGTGGCTGTGTTGAGCGAGAAGAACAGCATGTGTCACTGACACCCGCACAGCCAGGTCACAGAGGGCAGGGGCAGGCGCCTGGGTGGTGGGGCTGTTGAGCGGGCTCTGACGCGTGGTGGCCTGTGTACAACAGAGCCCAGTGTTGTCCTGTCTGATGGCATTTTCATGACTGTTGGTGTGCTGGAGTCCATTGCTGCAGCCACTGTGTATTCTGAGTGTCTTCCAATCTCAGAGGCGCATCTTCAGCACCATATCAGACAATGTTCTGTTGTGATCCTTAGGGTTTTTAAAAAAATATTTTATTTTTTGTTGTTGACATAGAGGTTTCATTGGCTAATTTGGGAAGTAGCTCTCCAGGCCTTTCCTCCTAGTCTGACTTAGTCTGGAAGCTCAGTTGAAACCTGTCCATCACGGGTGACCCTTTTGGTATTTGAAATACCAGTGGCACAGCTTCCAGCATCACAGCAATATGCAAGCTAACACAGTCGGACCAACTGACAGACGAGGGTGGCATGGCAGGGCTTGACTTTTAGAAAGGCTTTGCCCTTTGCCTCCCTTCTCTGCTGGCCTGGTGTCTGATCACTGGCTCTTCAGTCTCATATGGATCTCTCTGGTCCCTGACTCTATCGCGCTTCCTCTGACCTCTCCTTATCACAGTCAACAAACATCTCGTTGACATATTTACTTACAAATGTTTCAACGACACCCCCTTAGTCAGGGTCCCAGCAGAAAACAGATGGTGTGCGCAGACAGGGTGATTGAGAAGCCTTTAATAAGGGCCCGTTTATGAGGTGGGCAGGGTGAAGGGACTACACCCGGGGCTGGGGGAGCACCTGGGGGTGTCCTGGCAACATTGGAGAACCCACAGGGCAAGGGGAGGAACGTTTGTGGGGAGGGAGGAGGCTGACCCAGTGGTGACTTTTGGGAGAGGCACACGAGGGACCCTGTGACAGTTCAGCAGGGAGGGAGACAGAGGAGTAGGTACCCGAGCCTTTCTCTGTCCACCCTCCCATCTCTGCCAGTGCCTCCCGCGGTCTGAACCCAAGAGGAAGCCAGAAGCCAGAGGAGGCTGCTGCTGTGGTTCCTACAAGCCAGCCTCCCGGGGCCCAGAGCGGGTGGAGATGGTGGAGGGTCCAACGGGAAATACCCATTACAGCACCCCGGTTCCCAACAGCTGGCACCCTGCTGAGGATCCCATGCTCAGATGCCAAATTTCGAAGATTAATAAAAAATCCAGTTGCTGTGGAATCAGCTCCGACGCCTGGTGACTCCATGTGTGTCAGAGTAGAGCTGTGCTCTGTGGCGTTTTCAGTGGCTGATTTTTCAGAAGTAGATCACCAGGCCTTTCTTCCGAGTCACTTCGGGGGGGGCTTGAACTGCCAATCTTTCGGTTGGCAGCCAAGCACCTAAGCACTCGCACCAGCAGGGACTCCCTGGGGACGAATGTCAGTTTATAAGAGGGGGAGCTTCCTGTGTAGATTTGTTTGGGGGGAGCAGGAACCATGCCATTTCTCTTAGATCGCAGGGCTATCAGGTTGCTGTAGGGGTTTTGGCTTTTGGTCTCCTTTTCTGGGACATGCTAATAGTCAGAGATTTGGTCGTGAGCCGTAATGCCACAGATTATGGGAACAGAGAAGCGAATTTGTCGGACGAAGGCCTGGCTCCTGGCAGGTGCAGTTGTTCAAATCACCGCCCATGCTGCCAAAACTTTGTTATTTGCATAAATGGAGAATTGAATAGGTCATCATGCTGATTGACGCCATTTACTGCTTAACTACTGGAGGAATTTGGCAGCGGAAGGCACTGTGTGGCTGTCACTCCCTTTGACAGTCGTTCCATTTATGGCTTCACTGGGGATCACGGCTGCAGAGAAGTCAAGAAGAGCAGGAAGGTCAAGGATGTCTCGGTGCAGCCTCTTTGTTCATTATGTATTTATATCGTACGTGGCTTCCATTTGCCGATTGCGCAGCTCCTGGGACCCCCAGAGGATAAGACCAGGAAACCTGCGCTCTGAGCACCGAAACTATTTTTATTTGCGTGCAGGGCAAGGTGATGCGGCTGCTGCGGGCCGAGGTGCAGCTCTCCCTGACACACAGAATTGAATATTAAGGCAGAATTAGAAACTCGGGACGGGGGAGATCCCCTGTGAGTGGTGCATTAAGGATGGCTTTATGGCGTTTCAAACTGCTTCTGCAGACAGCAGTGAGGGGAGAGGAAGGAGCCATTTTGGGGGACAACCCTTGGCCCCCAAGTAGCCCTGATGCTAGTGTGTGAGGGGATTGTTATTCTTTGCTTCCCCAAATCAAATTCTCTTCCTGTTGTTTCTTTTTCCCAATGACACTTCCCCCACCGGACGCTCAAAGAGCTTTCTTCTCTCCTCACAAAGCTCTGCAGGATCTCACTCGCGCCTCCACGCCAGCCCCACCCAACTTACCACCGTGGAAAGTGCCCTATTTCCCCCATGACTCACTGCGGCTGCTCTAATATTATCAGCATTGCTTCACCTTTGAGTGAGGAGCAGATGAAGCATCCAGTCGTTCTTAATTAAAAAAAATTTTAGACAGTATTAAATATCACAGTAACAAATAAGGAGCCGTGGTGGCGTGGGGTTAAGCGCTCAGCTCTGAACTGAAAGGTTGGCGGTTCGAACCCACTCATCCGCTCCATGGGAGAAAAGACCTGGCGATCTGCTCCTGTGAAGATTACAGCCAAGGAAACTCTATGGGGCAGTTCTGCTCTGTCACGTGGGCTTGCCAGGAGTCCAGATCGACTCCACAGCACTTAACAACAGCAACGCATAAATGTATTCTGTTTGTAAACATTGGGAACGTTGCAGATAAGGCTGCCGTCCCCTGTGGCTGCCGTCCCTGCCCTCGCCCCCGCCTGGGTTAGCTGCATTTCCGTTTTCGCTCTCTTGCTTCAAGACCTTCTACTGCAAATTTGCATCATACCGTATCTCGCAGATTCTAAGACACGCCTCACCACCTCTGCCATCGAGATGCAGCTTACAGTTAGTGGCTTGTCCTGGTTTAACTGCCAGTGTCATTTTCTTTTAGTGGTACATAAAATAATGGTGCATTTTACAATCCATGGCGTCTTAGATTCGATGAACTGTAGTGTATGTGTATCCATAGAGATAATGTAGTATTGATTTTTGATTAAAAAAAAAGGATACCATATTGGATCTATCACTCTGCAGCTTGCTTTTTTTCAGTCAATGCTGTGCCTTGGAGAGCGTTCCTCCCACGTTGGTGTGTACATCTCCTCTCGTCTTCATTAACTGCTGATGCATAGAGGTACCATGGTTTATGCAGGTGGTCCCCTGCTGACGGGCATTTACGTTGTTTCCAATCGTTTGCTGTAGTAAGCATTCTTGTAGGCGTCTCCCTGTAGGAGCACTGTCCATGGCTGGTATGGAGAAAGGGGGTTGTTGGGCCCAGACTTTCTTCCATTCCATTCTATTCCATCCCATTCTGTTCCACCTCATCCCATTCCATCATCCTATCTTACCCATCTCACGTCTTCCCTCCCTACCCATCTCATCCCTTCCCACCCATCCTATCATGTCCCTCCTTGTCCAGTCCCACCAGATCTCATCCATCCCATGCCACCCGTCTCATCCCATCCCATCCCACCCATATCATCCCATTTTATCTCACCCATTTGATCCCATCCTACCCCACCACATCACACCCTACCCAGCCCATCTCATCCCATCCCATCCCACCCATCCCATCCCATTTCATCCCACTCATTTTATCCCATCCTACCCCACCCCATCCCACCCTACCCATTTTATCCCATGGCATCCCACCTCACCCGTCTCATCCCATCCTATTCCATTTCACCACCCATCACTTGGTACTGGAGACTCTACCTGGATCAATCTGGGGGACTGAGGGAACCATAAAAGGGAATCAGAGCCTGCTCCCTTGGAACTTACAGTCTAGTTGGGAGAGAAGGCATGAACAGAGACTGGGATCACAACCGCAAAACATCCCCAAGTTAAGCCTGGGGGTGGGGGCACGGGTGTTGCTGCAGTTCTGAGAAGGGAAAGGCACAGTCACCCTTATTTCCCAGGGCACTGTCAGGCGGGTAAGCCCCTCAGGAAAAACAAAGTACTGCCTTTGGGTTTACACGGGTCACCTCTTGACTTATCTGGGCATAAATGCAAATTTTCTGGTTGGGTTCCTTAAGGCTGGACTCCTGTTTGGGTAGCTGTGGTGGTGCCCCGGCTTATTTTCCCTTCTGTGAGCTGAGTAGGGAGAAAGGGCCTCCTGCCAGGCCCTGAGGCTCTACTGCCTGGCCTGCCGTACCTGAGGGCACTGTGCAGCCTTGCACAGGGATGCTGACACAGGGAGCCAGGCCAGGGAGTGGATGGACAGAAAGTGCCCTGGAATCTGTCCTGGACTGGGCTTAGGCAGGGCTTCTCAAACTGTTCAGTGGGTACAGGTCACTGGAGATCTTTTTAAAATACAGATTCTAATTTAGCAAGTCTGGGGCTGGGGCTTGAGACTCTGCATTTCTTACTAGCATACCAGGTGATGTGGACTCTGCTGGTCCATGGACCACACTGGGAGTCTCGAGGGCTGTAGCTATTGCTTAGGGATTGTGAGTGAGGACGTGGGAGGGCTGTAGGAATTAGGGATTGTGAGTGAAGAGGTGGGAGGGCTGTAGGAATTAGGGATTGTGAGTGAGGATGTTGAGGGCTGTAGGAATTA
>NW_004443950.1:27753872-27770584 GCF_000243295.1 Trichechus manatus latirostris | reverse complement strand
GAGGGCTGTAGGAATTAGGGATTGTGAGTGAGGATGTTGAGGGCTGTAGGAATTAGGGATTGTGAGTGAGGCCACGGAGGCAGGGCTGACCTAGGAAGTCGGGAAAGAGTGTTTGGGTGGGTGTTCTAGGGGCCAGAGCTGGACACATCCGGCATCTCACTTTTTGAGACGACAGATTATTTGACTTTACATTTTTGGCTCACTCTCCCCAGCTGTTTTGTGTACACCAAGGCCGAGTTTGTTGGTTTGCTTTCAGCTGGTGGACTTTGTGCTAGAGTTTTTAACTGCGAAGGGGCAGTTAGAGTAGGATAATAGTTCATTCTGAGGGACCGTGCCTTGCTTTGCAGGGCATTTGGCACCCCTGGCCTTGCCCACTAGATGCCAGTAGCAGCCTCCCAGATCACTGTAGTACTTAAACAAACACCCCTGCAGGTTGAGAACCACTGAGCTGGATGCAGCCCTCATTGAGGGCAGGGACCCTGGCCTGGCCACCATGTTCCCAGTGCCTGGTCCCATGCCTGACGCAGACCAGGAGCCTGGTGAGCGTGTGTGGTGGGAAGAAGGCAACATTCTAGGTGCTTGGAGGGATGTGGTTACACAAATAACCTGTGCTTCAAGGAAAGTTGTCTTTGTGAGCCTCTGCTGGTGGCACCTGATGAGGACGGCACCCTCCTGACCCGGGGACAGCTTTGAGGAGACAAGGCAGAGGAAACGATGGAGCAGCCTGACGCTCATCTCTGCCTCCTCGGCTTCCCTCAGCACTCAGGCTCTGTCTTCTCGTAACACGCTGCTGGGCATTTGGGGGTCTGACTGTCTCTTTTCAGGACTGAGGTGCTGGAAGACGAGGCCTGGCTTGGCCATCCTTGTGTCCTCAGGGCCTGGCACATAGTAGGTGTCTTGTAAATGTTTGCTGAGAGAACAGTGGGACTGCAATAGGGGTACAGGCTTTTCCCAGGAGCTCACCAGTAGGATCCTTTAGTTTGATTGATGAATGCATTTGTAATGTGAACTGTCACCCCCTGACTCATTCGTGTAGTTATTAGTCTATCCATTCATTCCACAAATATTTATTGAGCACCTGCTATGTTCCAGGGGCTGTGCTAAGGGAGAGGTGAGCTAGTGAGCAAGGCGGGCGTTGTCCCCATGGTGGAGCTGGTGGTGTGCTGGGGAGCAGACATCAATCCGAGAATCATGCCAGCAATGGGAGAATTACAGCTGTGATAAGTGCTTCTAGGGAAGGTACATGGTTCTGTGAACGTGCTGAGAGGGGCCCCTGCCTCTGCCAGGTGGAGGGAGGGTGAAGGGAGGTCAGGGAAGGTCGCCCTGAGGCGGTGACGTTGGAGCTCAGATCTGAATGAACCATGGTGCATCCAAGTCAATGCTCAGGACAGCAGCAAGGCAGAGGCAGTCCCACATGGGGAAGACTTTCTTTTGCAAGAATTTGATCTCGGGTATTTTTTTGTTTTGTAAAGCATTAGAGGCTGCATATGGGAGAAATAAACGTTCTGCCAAGTCTTCTTTACATTTATGGTTCAGTGTTCTTTCTATTTTGAATTATATGAGTGTGAGCATACTCTTTTCCCATGCACAATGGAACGGAATGCTGCCTGGTTCTGCGACATCCCCATGATCAGTTGCAGATTGAACCATTGTGATCGATAGAGTTTTCACTGGCTGATTTTTAAGAAGTAGATCACCAGGCCTTTCTTCCTAGTCCATCCTATTCTGGAAGCCTGGTGGGCACTTAGTGGGCACTTGGGACAGCTTTCAGCATCCTAGCAACTCACAAGCCTGGCAGACGGGTGGTGGCTGCACAGGAGGTGCATTGGCTGGGAATCGAATTTGTGTCTCCCACATGGAAGACAAGAATTCTACCTCTGAACCACCAGTGCTCTTTCTGTATGTAAGACCTCTAAAGGCCTTAATCTGGCCCTGGTTCAGGCATGAGTAAGAAATCAGTGGGCAAAAGCTATAGAGAAGAGGGCTTCAGTGAGAGGAGGAGCGTATGCAAAGGCCCTGGGGAAGCAAAGGCAATAGAGCATGCTGGGAGACCAGCAAGGAGGCAGGGTGGTGGGTACCCAGTGAGTGGTGAGGTGAGGGTGTGGGATCAGGCTGAGCGGCTAGATCATGCAGGACCCTAAGACTAGTGGGAAGTCACTGGAAAGGTTAAGCTGAGGGGTGACATGATCAGATGTGTGTTTTGAAAAGATCACTCTGTGGGTCATTCTGGGGGTTTGTGTATCGGCAGTCACATGACCGAGTGCCACTTGTGCTGTGAGGCCCAAGATGCCATTGTGTCCTTGGTGCCCCCGACCACAGCCCCACTCTGGTCTGAATTTCTGGGCTCCCTCTTCCCTTTCTGGGTCAGCAGACCTGGCCTTCGGAAGCCAGATGGAGTCAGAAGAACTTCGGGTGATGTTTACATTTCTAAGTCACTGTAAATCTCACTGAAGTGACCTATTTTTCTTCTGCTTTGCTCTTGCATATTTTACGAATGGATGATAAAAAACGTGGCAAGGTCATTTGTTTTAATTTCCTCCTGACACCTGGGCTTGTGTTTGGTGGCAGCCGTCCCACCGGCGGCTGGAAGTCGGCCTCCAGGTGGTAAAGTGCCCGTGGTCCTGATCCACACCTGGCTCTGTTGGGAAAGACAGGACAGCTGAGGCAGCATGCTCCAGCCCGCATGAGGCAGGGAGCCGTCCAGAACGTGGGGCCGGAGGCTGTACGAGGGGCTGGGACCAAATCCAGTGTGCTCGTCTGCTTGCCCAGGCAGCTGTGAAAATGACTGGCTTGGAGGTACCAGCTTGAAGCCTAGGTCTCATGTGGGACTACATCCCCACCCATTTCATTAAGGATCTGCTTGTTAGATAAGGGGTGCAAATAGTTAAAGCTCTCAGCTGCTAACAGAAAGGTTGGAGGTTTGAGTCCCCCTAGGGGCTCCTTGGAAGAAAGACCTGGCAATCTACTTCTGAAAAATCAACCATTGAAAACCCTATGGAACCTAAAGTGATCTACAGATACAGTGCAATCCTGATACAAATCCCAACAACATTCTTTACTGAAATGGAAAAACTAATGACCAACTTCACATGGAAAGGAAAGTAACCCCAAATAGCCAAAGCAACACTGAAGAAAAAGAACGAAGCAGGAGGCCTCACACTCCCTGATATCAAAACACACTCTACAGCCACTGTAATCAAAACAGCCTGACACTGGTTCAAAGATAGACACACAGACCAGTGGAACAGAATTGAGAACTCGGAACTAAACCCAAACATCTATAGACAACTGATCTTCGACAAGGGGTCAAAGTCCATCCAGTGGGGCAGAGACAGTTTCTTTAATAAATGGTTCTGGCAAAACTGGATATCCACCTGCAGAAGATTGAAACAGGACCTGTACCTCACACCAAACACAAAAACTAACTCAAAATGGATCAAAGACCTAAATATCAAACCTAAAACCATAAAATTTCTGGAAGAAAATGTAGGGAGGAAACTATGAGACCTAGTTATCTGTAAAAATAGGATAACATGCATTACAACAAATACACAAATAAAAGAAGGCAAAATAGATAAATGGCATCTCATAAAAATTATAAACTTCTGCTCATCAAAAGACATTATCAAAAGAGTAAAAAGAGAACCTACAGACTGGGAAGAAAATCTTCGGAAACGACTTATCTGATAAGGGTCTAATCTCTAAAATCTATAGAAAATAACAACTCAACAACAGAAATACAAACAACCCAATTATAAAACGGGCAAAGGACATGAACAGAACTTTCAACAAAGAAGACAGCCAAGCAGCCAACAGACACATGAAAAGGTGCTCCTGATCATTAGCCATTAGAGATGCAAATGGAAGAAGCAAACAGAAAAACAACAAATGTTGGCGAGGATGTGGGGAGATTGGAACCCTTACTTATTGCTGGTGGGACTGTAAAATGGTACAACCACTATGGAAAATGGTCTGGCAATTCTTAAAAAAACTAGAATTAGAGCTACCTTATGATCCAGCAATCCCACTCCTAGGAATATACCCTAAAAAAAATAAAAAACAAAAAACAAATCCGTTGCTGTGGAGTTGATTCCGATTCATCGCCACCCCGTAGGACAGAGTAGAACTGCCCCACAGAGTTTCCAAGGAGTGCCTGGTGGATTCGAACTGCTGACCTTTTGGTTAGCAGCCGTAGCACTTAACTACTATGCCACTAGGGTTTCTGGAATATACCCCAGAGACCTAAATCTACTGACACGACTGGATACGTGCACTCCTACGTTCAGCCATTTCAGGAAGTAGCATATGATCAGGAACCAATGGTATTGAAGGAAGAAATCCAAGCTGTGCTGAAGGCACTGGCGAAAAACAAGGCTTCGGGAATTGCCAGAATACCGACTGAGAAGGTTCGACAGATCCAGCCCTGGAAGCGCTCAGTCATCTACGCCAAGACATTTGGAAGACAGCGACCTGGCCAACCAGCTGGAAGAGATCCATATTTCTGTCCATTCAAAAGAAAGGTGATCCAACAGAATGCAGGAATTATCAAACAATATCTTTAGTATCACACGCAAGTAAAATTTTGCTAATGATAATTCAAAAATGGTTGCAACGGTGCATAGACAGGGAACTGCCAAAAAGTCAAGCTGCATTCAGAAGAGGGTGTGGAATGAAGGATATCACTGCTGATGTCAGATGGATCTTGGCTGAAAGCAGAGAATATTAGAAAGATGTTTAACTGTGTTTTATAGACTATGCAAAGACATTCGACTCTGTGGATCATAACAAATTATGGATAATATTGTGAAGAATTAGAATTCCAGAACACTTAAATTGTGCTCATGAGGAACCTGCAAGAGGCAGTCGTTTGAACAGAACAAGGGGATACTGTGGTTTAAAATCAGAAAGGTATGCGTCAGGGTTGTATCCTTTCACCATACTTACTCAATCTGTATGCTGAGCAAATAATCAGAGAAGCTGGACTGTATGAAGAAGAAGGTGGCATCAGGATTGGAGGAAGACTCATTAACAACCTGTAATATGCAAATGACACAACCTTGCTTGCTGAAAGTGAAGAGGACTCGAAGCACTTACTGATGAAGATCAAAGACTACAGCCTTCAGTATGGATTACACCTGAACATAAAGAAAACATAACTTCTCACAACTGAACCAATAAGCAACATCATGATAAATGGAGAAATGATTGACGTGGTCAAGGATTGCATTTTACTTGGATCCACAATCAACACCCATGGAAGCAGCAGTTAGGAAATCAAACTGTGTATTGCATCAGGCAAATCTGCTGCAAAAGACCTCTTTAAAGTGTTCAAAAGCAAAGATGTCACTTTGAGGACTAAGGGGAGCCTGACCCAAGCCATGGTATTTTCAATTGCCTTATGTGCATATAAAAGCTAGACAACGAATAAGGAAGAAGAATCGATGCCTTTGAATTATGCTGTTGGCAAAGAATATTGAATGTACCATGAATTGCCAGAACGAACAAATCTGTCTTGGAAGAAGTACAGCCAGAGTGCTCCTTGGAGGTGAGGATGGTGAGATTACGTCTCACATACTTTGGACATGTTATCAGGAGGGACCAGTCCCTGGAGAAGGACATCGTGCTTGGTAAAGTAGAGGGCCAGCGGAAAAGAGGAAGACCCTCTACGAGATGGACTGACACAGTGGCTGTAACAGTGGGCTCAGACAGCAATGATTGTGAGGACGGCGCAGGATTGGGCAACGTTTCGTTCTGTTGTACACGGGGTCGCTGTGAGTCAGAACCAGCTCGATAGCACCTGACAACAACAGTGTTGATTACAGCTTTATTCCCAACAGGAAAACAGTGGAAATGACTGAAGTGCCATCAACGGATGAATGGATAAGCAAACTGTGGTGCATACACACAATGGAATACTAGTAAACCATAAAGAACAGTGATGAATCAGTGAAACATATGATAACATGGATGGACCTGGAGGGCACAATGCTAAGTGAAATAAGCGAAGCATGTAAGGACAAATGTTGTATGATCCCTATTTTGTAAGAAGACAAGAACAGATCAGTGTAGAGAGACCAATATTAATGGGTGGCTACCAGGGAGAAGGGGGGGAGAGGGGTAAGTATGATTTAGAACTTGGATGGAGACTTGTTACTCCTGGCGATGGGAAGTGTGGCTCCAAGTATGGAAGTAGTGAGCACAGCACAACCTTAGAGGAGACGCGTGAGTGTTTGAGCACAAACAGAAGGGTAGAGACACCATTAAAGAGAACGCTGGCAAACTGTGATAAATGTAACTAAGGTCAATGAACAATTTATGTGGAAATTTGTAAAAAAAAATTCATTGGAGGATATACAATTTTGCAACAACGGTAATAACAACTAAAAAATATGTGTTTGGTGACATAGATATATAAGCATGCATAAATATGTACAGGAAGGCATATATGAATAACTGTAGGCATATGTATGTTCAGGTTTGTGTGTGCTGCATACATTTTAAAGTATAAAATAAATCTCATAGAGGGCACAGTTACGGATACTTCCTAGACACAACCAAATACCTCATGGAATTGGTCTACAGGGTTTGAGGGCCTAGGACCATAGACTCATGGGGCAACTCTGTTAATTGGCATAATATAGCCCATAAAGACAATGTTCTACATCCTAGTTTGGTGAGTAGCATCTGGAGTCTGAAAAGCTTGCAGGCAGCCTTATAAGATACAACTATTGGTCTCTACTCCTCCGGAGCTAAAGAGAAAGAAGGAAACCCAAAGACACAAAGAAGAAGCTGGTCTACAGAATCAATAGTCTACATGAACAACATCACCTTCCTTGAGACCAGAAG
The DNA here is from genome assembly GCF_000243295.1 of Trichechus manatus latirostris. Classification (NCBI taxonomy): domain Eukaryota; kingdom Metazoa; phylum Chordata; class Mammalia; order Sirenia; family Trichechidae; genus Trichechus; species Trichechus manatus. The sequence goes on along the minus strand of NW_004443950.1, from coordinate 27,763,738 downwards.
AACTACGTGGTGCCTGGCTACTGCTACAGACCATTCTGACAAGGGACTCAATAGATGGTCCCAGACAGAATGGGAGAAAAATGTAGAACAAAACCCAAATTCCTAAAATAAGGCCAGCTTACCGGACCTGTAGAGACTAGATGAACTGCCGAGACCATTGCCCTGAGAGACTCTTTAAACTTGGAGTTCAAACCACTCTCAGAGGTTAACTTTCAGCCAAGTGACAGATTGGCCCATAAAATAAATCATATTGCCCGTGAGTACTGTGCTCCTCAAAATAATCGTCTAGATGAAACCAAATGATTAATGTTTACTCTGGACCTAAGATGAGAAGCAAGGGGGCACAGGGAAGCTAGATTAATGGAAACAGAACTACCAAAATGGAAATAATGAGAATGCGGATAAATATTGTGAAGAATGTAACCAATGTCACTAACAATATGTATAGAAATTGTTAAATGAGAGCCTAGTTTCCTGTGTAAACTTTCACCAAAAACACGATAGAATATTAACAAACTAAACAAAAAAAGTCCTATGGAGCAGGTTCTACTCTGACACACGAGGTCGCCATGAGTCAGAATTGACTCAACAGCAGTGGCTTCTGTTAGATGTAAACCATTTCTCCGAAAGCAAACTGTGGCCTCACATTTGATGGGGAGGGAGGGGTGATAGGTCAGATCCTTTGGGGACGCCAGCCCCCAAAGGCCCTGAAACCAAAATTCAGCTCTTCACAGTGGCCACCATGGACGGCTATTTTGGTCAGGTCTGTGCCTGTTTTCCGGCTGGTCCCACCACTATCCCTCTCGCCACTGCCCTTGGCACTGTGTGTGTCCTTGCCCATGCCATCCGCTCTGCCTGGAACACCACCCCCAGTTTGATTTCCTGGTGAAGGCATAACCTCCATTCCAATCTCCCCCGAGCCTTCCCTCACCTCCAAGCAGGCAGCCGTGTGCCTTTTCTGGGCCTTCAGGAGCAATGGATCCACTTTCCTGTTCATCAAAATACATTTTTTCCTATTTTGTGTGTGTTACATAAATTCGCTATAGAAGATGTATTAAATAAAGACTAGCCAAAAGAAGAAAATAACACCTAGCTATATTCCAAAAACTCAGCCGTTGAAAACCCTATGGAGCGCAGCCCCTACTGTGACACATGTGGGGTCGCCATGAGTTGGAGTTGATTTGGTGACAGCTGGCTTGGTTTTTGGATAATCTCATTATCCAAACATAACCATTTCAGCCATTTTGCCATCCATTCTTCTTGTTCTGCCATCTGCTTTTCTTCCCCCCACTTACCTGTAGACTGTAAGCAGGTTCCTGTTGAATGTTACTCTCAAGCCTGGTTTTAGTGGGCTTCATTGTATTCCCATTGCACGGTTGTGCTTAGGCTTCTGTTACAGTTCCCCGTAGTTGAGTGGGACACACCCGTCCCAGCGGTTCACTTCTGGTGCTGCAACGTGCATGGGCCTTTGGGCCTTTGGGCTGGGATGTTGACTTCTATCTCTGTTCTCCCAGGGCCTGGCATTTGACTGGGGGTTCCTGGGAAGTGCTTATTGAATGAACGAATCCTCCTTCACTCTCACCTCTCTCCTGAAATAACCAGAGCTAAGCCTGGATTTTAAGGAGCCCTGGTGGCCCAATGGTTAAGCACTCTGCTGCTAATCGAAGGGTTGGCCGTTCGAACCCACCCAGTGGCTACACGGGAGAAAGTCCTGGCGATCCGCTCCCATAAAGATTACAGCCTAGAAAACCCACTGATGCAGTTCTGCTCTGCCACATGGGGTCGCTATGAGTTGGAATCAACCCGATAGCATCTAATAGCAACAAGACTGTATTTGGGAGTCACTGGGTGGTGCAAATGGTTAATGCACTTGGCTGCTAACCGAAAGGTTGGAGGTTCAAGTCCACCCAGAGGTGCCCCTGAAGAAAGACCTAGTGATCTACTTCCAAAAAATCAGCCATTGAAGACCCTATAGAGCACAGTTGTCCTCTGACACACATGGGGTCACCATGCGTTGGAGTTCACGGCAACTGTTTTTTTTTTTTTAAGCCTGTATTTTAAAGCCCGTTTCCCATCCCAGTCCATGTACTGTCCCACCGTCTCCCAGAAAGGAGGCCCCACAACCCAGTCTGCTGTCATTTGACCTTCAAAAGTCAAATCCAAAGGCTTGGGCAGGGAAGAGGCTGGAAGAGTGGGGTGGACTGGGTGAACAGAAAGGCCATGCACAGGTGGCAGCAGTGCACCTGCTCAGAAGTGGCTTCCAGGCCGGGAGGGAGCTTGGGGCTCCAGGCGGCCCAGGGGCTGCTGCTGGGGGTGAGAAGGCGGGACTCTGGTGGCGAGTGGAGGTCCCCGTAACTGGGAAGTTTCCACGCCTGGCTGCGCGCTCTGACAGTCACCTATGTTTGAAGACGTCCAGTGTGGCCGAGGCTGCTGACTCTGGTGCCTGGTGTAGGTGCCCTGAGGAGGGGTCTCCTGACAGTGGAGCTTTGCCTGGGGTGATTAAACGGAAACTTTGGTACTCTCTTCAGACCTATTGGAACACAGGAACAAAAGCCTTAATTTATTCATACACGCATGTGCTCGTTAACCAGACGTTCATTGCACACTTGTTATGGATCAGGCTCTATGCTGGTGCTCATGGAGCTCACAGTTTGGGAGTGAAGGTGTAGGGTGACCCGTTGTCCCAGTTTGCCTGGGGCTGAGGGAGCTCCTGGGAGTGTGGAGTTTTTAGTGTTCCCAACAAACTGGGACAAGTTGGTCACTCTGGTGAGACATAAACATAGATTCTTGTTGTCCAAGGAGAAAAGGACCAGAACCCAGGAGGTGGGGCCGAGGGGCTCAGGGGAGGGGGCGCCTCTGGGTCTCACGCTGTAGGCCTGGTACTCAGTGGGAGCTTGACATGGGGTAGGGCTGTCCCAGAAGGGGTGAGGCTCTGGAATGGGGTTCCATCAGAGAAGATTCCTCTTCCCTCCCTCTCGTTTTTTGTGCCACCTCCCCACCCCCATGATCCCCCTCTGGGCTTGGCAGATCCAGGGTGCTTGATCACTGGGGCCTGGGTTCAGCCACCTTTATCTGCCTCCAGGACCAAGGCCTCCTCTTTTTTTTTTTTTTTTTTTAAATTTTTGTAGTTTAAGTGAAAGTTTACAGTTCAAGTTAGTCTCTCATATAAAAATTTATACATACATTGCTATATGACTCTGGCTGCTGTCACCATACTGTGACAGCATACTCCTCCTTTCCACCCCTGATCTCCCGTGTTCATTCAATCAGCTCCTAACCCTCTCTGCCTTCCCATCTCACCTCCAGACAGAACCTGCCCGTTTAGTCTCATGTATCTACTTGGGCTAAGAAGCACACTCTTCACGAGTATCATTTTATGTCCCATAGTCCAGCCTGATCTTTGTCTGAAGAGTTGGCCTCAGGAATTGTTTTAGTTCTGGGTTGACAGAGAGTCCGGGGGCCATGTCTTCTGTGGTTCCTCCAGTCTCAGTCAGACCGTTAAGTCTAGCCTTTTTCCTAGAATTTGAGTTCTGCACCCCACCTTTCTCCTGCTTCATCAGGGACTCTCTGTTGTGTTCCCTGTCAGGGCGGTCATTAGCGGTAGCCTGGCACCATCCAGTTCTTCTGGTTTCAGGCTGATAACAGTCTCTGGTCTATGTGGCAAGGCCTCCTCTTGGAAGAAGAGGGTTCCCCAAAATCTACTCTCAAGAGGAAACGTCTCTCTCCTTCCTCCCTTCTGGACTGAGTGGAGTGTACCTGCTGGGTCAACTTTGACAGCCTCACCCGTGGCCTTGCAGAGGGGTGGGGGGAGGGGGGAGCGGAGCAGGACACTTACCCCCCGGAGAGCAAGTCCAAGGGGGCACCACATGAGGTGGGGAATGACATTTCCAGGCACCACAAATATGAAAGCCACCTGATTGGGGCAGCTGGACAAGAGGGGGGAAGGCGTTTCTGCTGACGCATCAACATCTATTCATCTTGAAATTGGGGGGGAGGAGGTGCAACTTAAAGATTGCCCCTCAGCTCTCGAATGGGGGTGGGCGAGTGCTGGTTACCCTCGCTATACCCTGGGCCATGGGTTTATCATTCATCATGTCTTCATTCACTTCTTCCCTCAACACCTCGTTACCAGTCACGTACTGAGTGCCAGCACTGTGCTGGGCGCGAGCAAGTGCTACGTTGAGCCGAGGGCCCGGCACGCAGGAGCTGCGCCTAGCCGCCTGGGGGCCAGCCTGGGAGCCAGCCAGCTTCAGAAGCTTTAGCAGTTTCTCACCCAGGGCAGCTGATGGGAGGAATCCATTAAGTCAGCAGAGCCTTGTCAATCCCTGCCTGGCCTCCCCCAGGGCTGACGCCCCGGGGGCTCCCCTGCCGGGCAGCTCTCTGGAGCTTTTGTCCCCAGAAGTCTGCAAGGAGGCTTGGAAGAATGGAATCTTGCACCCTTCTCTTGGAAAAGCCATTTGTCCATTGAAATGCAATTTGCTTCTGAAAGGAGGAAAAAGACAAGGAAGGCCACTGGGGTGAGAATATGTTTCTGGTGTCCACCAGCCAGCTCCAAAGTACATTTCCAGCGTGGAGGTAAAGTCCCTGGAAAATGTCAGGTTGGGCTGGACACACTGTCACCATTCCCCAGGCCCCCCACCACCTCGATTCTAAATGCTGTGTGCCTAAGCAGAAATGATTTTTATTCCTTAATGTGCTTTAAAAATTCAATAAAAGCAAACCCAACCTGACAAGGTAATAGATAGTACCGTTCAAAGAAGATAAATATATTTTTAAAAAGATGAAATTTCTTGAGGAGGTTTCTTTGTGTGACACAGCGCGATGACACTGTGAAGCAGGTCTCTCTCATCCTGGTGCACGTGGGAAGTCCTAAAGGAAAAACAGAGCCAGGAGGAAGGAAAAGGCCCCGCATTGGAATGTGTGTGTGCACACGCGCGCGTGTTCTACCAACGTATACACACATTTATCAGATTACATATGCTTTTACCATTAAAATTTTATGAACGTGAGCATATGGCACATTATCCTGTCAGGGAGTGTGTGTGTCTGTGTGCGCGTGTGCGTGCGCGTACATACACACGCACACAGGCAGGCCTGCCTGGCACTCCTTGAGCGCACACATAAGTCTCTAGCCCAGAAACTCCTCTGCAGATGAGCGCCTGGAGCGCGTGGGCCGTGGGTGAGCCGATCTCCCCAGGGCCCAGCCTGGCCCTTGGCCCACCAGGCCGTGAATACATTTCCATCCATCTCCAGCCGCCATCACCTAGGCAGCTAACTCCTCCGAGCCCCTCTGCCTTTATTAAAGTCACAGATCACTTTCCCGAGCTTAACGCTGTCAAGACCAGCGCGCCCAGGTTCAAACCCCCTCCCCACCACCCCGCCTCTCCTTGCCGGCTGGAGGCGGAGGTGAGGGTCCCCTCCGCCCCCAGCCCCCGCCGCGCCCCCTGCTAGTTCTGATCGCCCGACGCCTCGCAGATCAGTGGGGTCGCCTCCGGATTCCTTCAGTAAAGCCCTTGGCAAGGATACAAGGGCCGTCACAGCTGCGCTGCGCAAACCCGCCGCACAGGCGAGGACGGGCCGGCCCACTCGAAGCGGCTCCGCGGCGCAGGGGTGCGAGGCTCGCTTCTGATTTGGAGAGCACGTCTGCCGTCCCCGGCTGCCACGGCCTCCCCCGTTATGAAATATGGATCGTACCGGTTCCAGCGTTCGGAGACTCGCTGGCAGCGCCGAGCGTCTCCAAAGGCCCGCCTTGTGCGTGCACCTAAACACTTCACTGAGCAATCTGTCAACATGTCAGCAACACATGTTTTGTAAAAAGCTTCCAGTGGGAGTAATGACTCCCACCAGGACTTCCAAAATGCTTTGAATTCAGCAGATTTCTATTGCGGGCATCCCCTGGGGTGCCTTTTACAATGCCTACATTTCAGAAATTTGAACCACAGACCCCTGGGGGTTTCCTTTCATAATGCCTCAAAATGTAGGGTTATATTGTTGGAAGTCCCCATGGGGTCTTTATTAATACCTGAATTCAGAGGAACTGGAAATTACACAGGGCACTGCAGGGGCCCAGATCCACACCAGGAAGAAGAGAAAAACTCTGTGGGGAGATTTTTTTCTTCATGCAAGAGTGAAAGAGAAGAATTTGCTAAAGGACAAAATTGAGTGTGTTTGAGCTTCCTTCATTTAATCTGCCTTCTAGAACGCTACAGCGAAGTCTGCGAAGGGGAAGGGGGGAAATGACTTTTCTATTTTTAAATCTCACTTTGATATTTTAGGGACTGGAGTCATTCTTTTTAAACACCCAGTGTAGAGGGGCTATTGTTTAAAAATAAATTATTTTTCTTTTTGGTAATGGAAAACACCTCTGCCGCGGCCCGTCGAGGTCTCCCCTCTTCCTCAGAGCGGTTAGACTCCTGTTGCGCACTCCTGTCTCATCATCATTAACCGTTTGGGGTCGGTTTGAGAGATTGGCCTGCTTGCTCTTCTCCCCTCCTCTCTCCCCTCTGAGCACTGAAGATGAGAAAATAAACCTTGGCGATGATCCAGTCCCCCGTGCAGACTGGTTTCAAACCCTCATTCCCAGTTGGTGCCATCAGAATAGCAAATATCGAGGTTACCTACTACTTTTTGCGAGCTTGTTGCTGCTGAAGTCTGGAAAAGTCAGAAGGGGTGCCGTCCTGCCCCCCAGCACACATACAAGCACACGCGCCCACGAGTACACGCACACGGCCCCGCATGCACACACACCTGTGTCTGTGACGTGTTCCAGCCTCCACCATCTGTATACTCATACTATTTTTTAAAAGTTACAATACTTAAGCGTGTTACACCTTAGGGTTAATTGAAGCTGCCTTCTTTTCTTTGTAAATATGGCACTCACAGGCCTGCTGAAGAGAGATCTCTCCATGTCTGTTACAGTCTCATTGACGGGGACAGGGAAATAACATTCAGAATTAACTTGCCGCCGCCAAGGCCAAGAAATTCTAAGTAGCTGATAAGACCCTCCCTCCTCCCGCCTCCCTTCCTTCTGCCAGAGTGAGTGGTTCACACAGGGGACGGGGAAGTCACATTTCCCCCCTCGGTGAGAATCCCAGACGGTGCTCAACCATCTGTGGTCCCGTGGGCCCAGCAGAGGGGGGCTGAGGAGGAAGTTTGCCCACCGGAGCTGGCTGGGTCAGACACTCACAGAGCTACTCTGCACCCACCCTGAGCAGGCTGATTAATTAAGCGATTGCATCATTGATTCAAGGTTTGGATTTGGTGCCAGGGTGCTGGCTGTCACGTTCCTGAGCTCTGCTTCCCTCCCCTGTACTAGGAGATACTGTGGGATCCCCTTCTTTTTTCCAGCTGGATTTTCCTCCTCAGGCCAACACTGGATGCTCTGTGGGTGAGGAACTGGGCCCCCCACCTGTGCCGCGCCCCTCCCCCAAGGCAGCCAGGAGGCCCTGGGGGTTGGTCAGGACCTGTGCCGGGGCGGGCCCCAGGGGAGCCTTTTCTCCTCCCAGCAGGCCCCGTGGGCGTCAGCGGGGGCCCAGAGATTGAGAGGGCGGGGAGCCCTGCTGTGCTGGTTTGACATTTTTAGCCAAAGACCTTTGTTCAGACCAATTTCCAAGTAGCTTTGGGTTGGAGTGTTTTCTGCTTTTTCCTTTTTCTCCTTCCTTTTAAAAAAAAAAAAACCCTGGGCCTATTTTTCCTTTTTCTTTCAAAGTGATGAAATAGAATCTGACCCTGGGAATCCCATTCTTGCCATCTCTTTTCTCAAGCTGCCCTTCCCAGCCTGACCAAGATGGCCTGAATTTCCCAGCAGCCTCTGGGTCTCAGGCCCTGCTCAGCCTTGAAGTCCCCCCTCCCCCACCCCTTGGTACTCAGAGGGCCGCAGATTCCCGAGGGAGGCCACTATTCCGGCCTGGGGCCTGGTGCGTGAGCTGCTGCCTCGGGTGGGAGAAGAGGTGAAGTCAGCCTAGACTCGGGCCTAGCCTCTGACCTCAGGACTGAGAGCCAGAGGTGGGTGTGAGTGAGTGCTATGCAGGAAGACAATTAAACCCACTTCCCAGGAATACAGACTTCCTCCAGGGGCGCCCTGAGCTATGCATGCAGCAAGAGCCTCTGAAATTTTCATTTAATGGGGGTGGCATTGTAAGACCCCCCCTAAAAAAAACAACAACATAAAAACAACCCCAAACCAAACAATAACAATTCCTTCCTGTAAGCCTCAAAGTAAACAACGAAGACACTGCTTTGGGGAAGAGGAGATTACAAACTTCGATTCTTTACAAATCCATCCTATTTGCCAGAACAGATGGCAAACCTCTTTCTAGCACTCAGGTACCTGATTCCAGAGAGGAAGGGGCTGGGGGAGGAGTCCTTGAGCCCCAACGTGACGTCCAGGGAGGGGAGACCAGAAGCCTTCCTCGGTGCCGTGATTTTGTTTTATTTTTTAGATCTATATGCGTTCGCCACATTTATTTATTTATTTCCAAAGGGCTATTTTTGGCATCTGCCTGGGCTCCTTTGTAGCAAAGCCCCCTTTTCTAGAATTTCCTTTCCTTTATTAGAGTTACCGCTCAGCTTTGTGCAGCCCCCAGGGGAGCCGGCCAGCCGCTGGCAATTTCTCTCAGACACCCAATTACCCCCTGACGTCATTGCGGCCTTGCCCTGCTCCCCTGGGTGCCTGCATTTTTTCCTTGGTAACACTAATAGCTGACTAGCTAAGTGCCTGTCGGTTCCTTGGCAGAGGAGTTGATTGTGTTTTCGGCTGGATACTAAATCCAAAAACTATGTAAAAATGTCAATAGGTGAGTGCACATTGATTTTGGTTAGTCACAGTGATATTTGAGCCCCTTTGGGGACTCTGTCTAGGGAAGTATTTTACAAGAAAGATAATATAACAGAAAATTACTGGAGCTCCGCAGGTCTCTGGTGGGTTTCTTAGGGGCCTGCTAAATTGCTGTAGAATCAACAAATGCTTTATTAATCTAAATTTGTGGTTTTGTTCTTTATTCTCTTCAGAAGGTTGCAGTTTTAATGATGCAGGCGGCTCTGGCTGTGAGGCTGGGCGGCGTGGCCCGCGCCCGTCGAGCTGGGCTACCCTGGCTGGGTAATGAACTCCCAGAGGATTCTGGGAGCAGGGCGGCTGTGTTCCCAGCCGGCTTCCTGGGGAATGTGGAGCAGGCGCTGGGCCCACCGCTTGCCAGGCCGAGGTCTGCGTGAGCAGATAAAGTGAGGGGCTGAGGGCCTGGAACAGCTGTGCTGGGCCAGGCTGACTGGGAGAGGCTGATAAGGGCCCAGGAGGGGCCCAGGCGGGCGGCGTGGCACTGCCAGAAATCTGACGGGGTATCACGACTGGCAAACAAAGTTAAACACTGCCGGTTCCAGGGGATGGTTGGCGGACCTGCGGAGAAAGATAATGGTAATTGATGGAATCAAAGTCGCAGCTCAGCCTTGTTTTTTCTTGGCAATTAATTCCCCCCTCCCCAGTTCCTAACCCCCTGGCATTCCTAGAGCCCAGGATGCCCCACGAGCAGCCTGCACACTCAGATAATCAGCACACACCCTCCTTGCTTTGGGGTTGGCCGGGGGATGTGGCCGAGAAAAGACACAATTAGAGACCAGGTTTTAAAAAACATATTACAAACAAACAAGTCAGAAAATAAAACGCCACCGAAAAGTTAAGGACACGTCACTCTGGGGGCTCATCTGATCTGGCTCTGGAAGGGAAGCAGGAAAATCAATGTCTTTGTGAGATAGCTGGGCGCTGCATCTGCTGGCTGGGCAGGACAATGTGGAGCCAGCCCAGCCAGTGCACACACACACACACACACACACACACACACACACACACAGACACACAGACACACAGACACACA
>NW_004443950.1:27734452-27753772 GCF_000243295.1 Trichechus manatus latirostris | reverse complement strand
ACACACAGACACACACAGACACACACACACACACACACACACACACACAGACACACACACAGACACACACACACACACACACAGACACACACACAGACACACACACACACACACACACACACACACACACCCCCCCCGAAATGATGCTGCTGGGGAGACGCTCTGATAATGGACCGCAGTCTATACCGTACACAGATGCACCTGCCTCTCCCGCACCTTTTGTCCCTGGAAAGGCATCTCTTCTCAACAATGAGCCAACCAGGCTGCTTCCTGTCACCTCGGGCTCACGCTGCTCCGTAGGGAAAGCTTTCAGCTGGCCTTTTGTGTGTCACGGACAACGTGCACACGCTGGGACCCACCTGCTTGCAGAAACACGCGTGAAGGCACAGTGCCGGCACACGTGCCTACCCCACGGCCCAGCCTGGCCTGCGGGTTCCTAAGTTAGAGCTGGTGTGCCCCTGGGAACCCCGGTGTCAGCTCCAGGAATCTAAGCAAATAAATCACTCCCAAAAATTCTCTCGCGTCTTCTGAAATTAAAATCAGCGTGCAATAAACTGCGTGTCAGTCCTGTGTGCGAAGCACTGGCGTCCAAATCATGTAAAGAAAGGCTTCTAGATGATTCCACCTAGTGCTCAGCATATCCTGCAGGATCCTACTTGGTGTGGGTAATTGGTATTTAGGAAGGGAGCTTAGCTATTGGAAGGTGATGAGGCTGGACGCCGTAGGGACTTTTTTAAAAAAAATCAGGTGCTTACTCCCCCTCCCCCCAGTTTCCTGGCTCTCTCTCTTGCTGGGGGCCCCCTGCCCCCAGGCCGTCTCTGTGTAGGTATCGTCATTTCTGACCCAGGAACAGGGTGACGAAGGACCAGTGGCTAGGACTGGTAGAGTTCCGATGTTCTCCTGATGGCCTGTTGTGCCCACACCCTCCCACCATGGTGAAGGGCTGAGATTAGCCCTGCTTGGAAGCAGGGCCTGGGTGTGGGGAGTTCTTCAAGGTCAGAGGGCAGAGAAGGGTTTGGGGCAGGCCCTTTACCAGCCCCTCCTGCGGCGGCAGCCCAGGAAGGCTCCCTCAGCTTTGTCTCTTCCGCCAGGGTGGGAAGAAGGAGCCCCTGGTGACTTCCGAGCCGTCACAGTGGGCTGGCCCACCTCCAGGCCCCTCAGCGCCCCTCCTCAATGGCTCCAGTCAGGCAGCTGTTTTGGGGGCCTGGAGAGGAGGAAGGGGCTGGTCCTTTGTCCCTCAGAGGAGGCCTCCCGGGGGCCGGGCTTGCATGGCGGGCAGCCACATTAACCTTCCACCCTGTGGAGGGGTCTTGCCTGAGGTCAGGCACATAATGAGGCCGGGTCCTGGCTGTCCCCTGCCAGGGCTTCGCAACAAAGGCCCAGTCAGGCTGCACAATGAGTGGGGAGGCGGCCGGGTGGGGGCGGGTAGGTGCCGCCACCGCCGGCCACAGGCTGGAGTTTCCTTCCAGTCTACCCCATGCGGGGCACTTCAAAGGGGCAAGGGGAGAGTCCAGGCGGGCCTGGGCCTCTGCTCCCACAGCCTTCAGGGGTGGAGAAGCACCGAGAAGATGGCTGACGGTCCGGTCTTTGGAATCTGGCACCACGGGGAGCCCCTGGAGTGGGGCCTTTCTCGGGCGGCCTCATTTCACTTCCTTTGTTCAGAGCAAGAGCTCTGTATGGCCCAGTTATTTAAGTCAGAGCCTCTTGACCTTTTGTATTAATAATAATAATAATAATAATAACTCTTGTATGAGGACACATGTCACCGAATTCAGAGTCTGTTCTCACCCCCATCTCAATGACTTTTCCAGCTGCTTGATGAGGCTAAGGGGGTCCCTGGGTGGTACAAATGGTTAAGGCTCTGGGCTGCTAACGGAAGAGTTGGAGGTTCGAGTCTACCCAGAGGTGCCTCTGAGGAAAGGCCTGGTGACCTACTTGGGAAAAATCGGTCATTGCAAACCCCATGGCACACGGTTCTGCTCTGACACGTGTGGGGCCGCCATGAGTCAGGGTCACTTCTCTTGATGGCAGCTGGTTTTCGAGGAGGTTGGGGGAGCAGGTTTGAGGTAACCCGTCTTTCAGGGAGAGGAGGGGGAGAAGGAGCAGTTTCTAGGATGCTTGACTTTTTTCATGGTCTCTCTGGATTCTCACAGGGGCCTTGAGAGGTGACATTCTCTTTGCATTCTACTGACGGGACTTGGAGAGGGTAGATCCACCTGCCCAAGATGACTTCTCCCTCTGGGGAGCCCTGGTGGCGCAGTAGTTAAGAGCTCGTCTGCTAACCAAAAGGTCGGCAGTTTGAATCCATCAGCCACCCCTTGAAAACCCTATGGGGCAATTCTACTCTGTCCTGTCCTATAGGGTTGCTATGAGTCAGAGTGGACTTGATGGCAACGGGGTTTTTTTTTGGGTTTCTCCCTCTGTCTCCACCCCTTGCAAACTTTGTGACTCTCGCCAAGTTATCAAACATACTCGTGCCTCAGTTTGCTCATCTGTAAAATGGGGATACTAATAGTACCCACCTCATAGGGCTGTTGGAAGAATGCATTGAAATAATGTATGCCAAGGGTTTGGAGCAGGCCTGGCACACAGTAAGCACTCAATAAATAACAGCTGTTGTTCTTCTTGGTATTAAAATTGTCCTGTCTGGATTTTAGTTTAGATCCTCCAGGCTCCAAAGCCAGTGCTGTTTTTGCTTCATGGCCCGACAAAATAAATCTGTAAGGCAGCTGAGGGATGATTAGTCTGATCTGCTGTAACAGTGCTGGGGAGGGGAGGCCAGGAAGGGGGAAGAAGTCTCAGGACGAGTGGGTTGTGGTCTAGGAGCCAAAATGGCCTCTATGCACCATACTGTCCTGTCTTTGGTGGGTGGAGGGGTGTGTGTAGCTGTCGGATGCATTTTGTTTGGTTGTGCTGAATTGCAGGGACTTGTTTCTTTGCGTGAAATTAGACCGTACTTTGTATCTTGGAAATGCTCATGAGAAGTTCCCAAAGTCCTTCCAGCCCTACCCCAGAAGCTCTTGTTGTTGGTGGTGGTTGCTATCGAGGTGGCTCCGACTCATGGCGACCCCATATACAACAGAACAAAAACTTTGCCTATTCCTGCACCACCTTCACAGTCATTGGTCTGCTCGAGTCCATTGTTGTGACCACTGTGTATTTTGAGTGCCTTCCAACCTTGAAGACTCATCTTCCAGCGCTATAGTGGACAATATTCTGTTGTGATTCATAGGGTTTTCACTGGCTAATTTTTGGAAGTAGATTGCCAGGCCTTTCTTCCTAGTCTGTCTTAGTCTGGAAGCTCCATTGCAACCTGTCCACCATGGGTGACCCTGCTGGTATTTGAAATACCATTGGCATAGCTTCCAGCATCAGAGCAACATGCAAGGCACCACACTAGGACAGTCTGACAGAGGGGTGGTGGAAGAAGCTATTAGAAGTAACCAAAATTTGGCTGCCTTGTGGCTGTGGCCCCGGGCGTACCTGCTGTGGCTAGAAGGTGTCAGGCCTTCCTGGAGGGAGGAGAGCACAGTGTCCCTTCCTTTCCCTCGGAGGCCAGCTTGGGTCCTGTGCGTGGAGAGCCTGGTGCAGGTGAGGAAAGTGCAGGGCGTTCAACCCTCCGAAGTCTGAGGGATGCACAGAGAGGGACCAAGCAGGGTGGCCCAAGGGCATCCGAGGGCCTGCACGTGATTCATGATCTCTCCTTGCTGAGGTGCAAACTTGGATGATTTTGCCACGTGGGTAAAAAGTGCCTAGTGCTTTGAGAAGTGGTGGGTGATGCAAAATTGTGTGTGCTGTTAAGAGTTTTTATAAATCAAATTCTCTTTGAAGTGTCCCAATTAATCAGGATTTAGTGGAACCCCCTCCATACTCATTTAGCAAAATGAAGACTCATACTTTGTTTTGTTCATTCATCTGCTCCTCCACTCATTGGATATTTTTTTTTTTTTTTGCGCGGGGACCCACTGTGTGCCAGGCGCTGTGCGTGGCACTTGGTAATACTGAGTGGAGTAAGGAACAGTCTTTGGCTTCCAGGAACTCGGTCTTCTTCCCTTCCTTCTTTTCTTTCATCAAATATTTATTAGGGATCCTTATTCCCTGTGCACAGAGGGGCCCATAGAAGCAAACAAGGCATGAGGAGAACTGTGTTAGACAAAGACAGGCGGAATGGCAAGGACACTGGCATACGCAGTTTCATGGTGCTTGGGCTGCAGTCCTGACACTGACTGTGTGAATTTGACAAAGCCACTGGCCACTCTGAGTCCTCGTTTACAAAGTGAGGTGTCGGACTGAATGATGGTGTTGGTCGGGAGTTTATCAGCAGCAAGTGACAGAGATACAACTCAAACTGGCTTGAGCATAAAAGCTTCAGGCATGGCTGGATCCAGGGTCTCAAATAATGTTGTCTGGAGTCTATCTCTTATGTTCTCCCGTCTCTGCTCAACTCTGGGTTGGTTTTATTCTCTGCCAGCCTCTTCCTAAGAGAGGGCGAGTTAACCTCTCATGCACCCCCAGCTGCTGCAGGCTCATACCCTCCTGCTTGCGTCCACTCCTGGGGTTCAAGCTCATACGCTCCTTGCTGAAGTAGAGTATTTCCTCCCTGTAGTGCCAGAGTCTCAGCTTAGCTTTGATTGGCTCAGACTGGTCATGTGCCTATCCCTAAACCAATCACCGTGGCTGGGGGCTGCAGTCTATTTGGCCATCCCTGGGGCCTGGAGTGGAGCCCTGGTGGTGCAGTGGTTAAGAGCTCGACTGTTAACCAAAAGGTCAAATCCACCAGGTGCTCCTTGGAAACCCTGTGGGGCAGTTCTACTCTGTCCTATAGGGTCTCTATGAGTTGGAATCAATTTGACGGCAACCTGTTTGGTTTGTTTTTTTTCGGGTACCTGGGTCACATGGACTGAAAGAGGGGGAGGAGTGTTTGCTCCAGGAAGACAGGGCTGCTGGTACAGAAGGCGGGGGGTGGACACTTGACAGGCTAAAAAGCAAGAAGCCCCGCACCACCGTCATCTGTACGCATCCTTCTAACTTTGTTCGTGCACAGCACAGGCTCTGGAGCCTGACTGCCTGAGTTCTAATCCCAGTCATGCTTCTTACTAACTGTGTGACCTTGGGCAAATTACTTAACCCCCTGTGCCTCAGTTTTCTCATCTGTAAAATGTAACAGTAGTACATGCCTCATAGGGTTGTTGTGAGAATTCAGTGAGTTAATCCGTGTAAAGCACTGACAGCCGAGCTTGGACAAAGCAGGCACTTAAATGATGGTGGTATTATTATTACTGTTATGTTCATTAATTCACTCATGTACTCAAGAGCTCTTATTCACTCGGACAAGCAAGTGTATGAACCACTGTCTCTGCCGTTATGGAACTCCCAGAGGGATTCTCTGAGTATTTTTCATTCATTTATTCAAGAAATATTTATTAAGCACCTACTGTGTGCCAGCTGGTGGTGCAGTGGTTAAGCACCGGGCTGCTAACTGAAAGGTTGGCAGTTTGAACCTACTAGCCCTTCTGTGGGAGAAAGATGTGGCAGCCTGCTCCCATAAAGATTACAGCCTTGGAAACCCTGTGGGGCAGTTCTACTCTGTCCTATAGGGTCCTTATGAGTCGGAATTGACTTGACGGCACTGGGTTTTTTTTACTGGGTGTGTGCCGGGCACTGCTCTAGGCTATGCTCGGGACACAGGGGTGAAAGAAACACCACAGCCCCTGCCTTTGTGGAGGTAGACAAGGTGTCCACTCATTCCTAGCCACTCACTAGACAGAGGGACAATATTATCTTCTGTGAGAGACTGCATAAAGAGGATAGGGGCAAGGTGCCTGCTGGAGGTGGCCACGTCTTGCTCCGGCAGAGGTGTGGGGTGGGTGGCTGCGGTCTCGGGGCTGGGATGACCCAGCACGGGGCATCTGTTGGACTGACATCGGTGCTGCAGGGTTTGCAGGCCATTAAACCATGAAGCATGTGGAGCCGCAAGTCAAACATGTTTTCAAAGTCGACCAAAATCTGCCTTCAGTGGTGGCTGTTACAGAGGTGGGTTTGAACCCAAAATGACAAAACGGGAAGCAGCATTAATACTGGGGTAAGTCCTGCTGCCATTGAAGGGAAATCCGGGGTACTCACTGACGGGTTGTGCTCTAAATCTCCCAGACAAGAGAGGACCACCTTACAGAGCAGCTCAAATCAAGGCAGATAACACTTTGCTGGAAGGTCAAGCTTAAACAGTAAAGGAAATGTATGTTGAATTTTCAAGTCCATATTAGTTTATGTATATGAGTACTGACTTTTTATAATAAAATGCCTCAAAGCTTTGATTAAAAGCTTTAAAAAGCGAGGGAGAGGACAAGGGTGTGTCTTAGGCATCTAGTGCTGCTGTAACAGAAATACCACAGTGGATGGCTTCAACAAAGACAAACCCATTCTCTCACAGACTGGGAGGCTACAAGTCCAAATTCAGGGTGTCATCTCCAGGCGGGAGGGCTTTCTCTGTTGGCTCTGGAGGAAGGTCCTCGTCATCAGTCTTCCCTGGTCGAAGAGCTTCTGAGGCGCAGGGACCTTGGGTCCAAAGGACACGCTCTGCTCCTGGCACTGCTCTCTTGGTGGTATGAGGTCCCTGTGTCTCTCTGCTCGCTTCTCTCTTTTATATCTCAACAGACATTGGCTTAAGACACCAATCTTGTAGATGTCATCAACATAACTGCCATTAAACCATGTCACTAACGTCGTCGTGCTGGGATTTACAACATACAGGGAAATCACATCAGATGACAAAACGGTGGACAATGGGAATCATGACCTAGCCAAGTTGACAGATATTTTTGAAGGGCACAACTCAATCCATGACAGGGTGGGACCGTTTTAAAAACCTAAATGGCTTTTTATCTGGCGCTGCAGATGTGGGTGGACAGCAGCCTGTCCTGTCAGGGGGTGTTTAGCCTTCCCTGACCCCTTCCTGTGCCTCTTCCCCCATGTGGCTGATCCCCTTGGCTGTGATGCCAGCAAGGATGAGGCGGTTGCAGGCTCCACAGCTCCTGCCCAGGCTGGGGGTGGCCCTGGTGAGGGAAGGTGAGAACCACTGGGTCCAGCAGATCCCAGTCCCCTGCCCTCTGCAGCTCTTGCTAAGCCTCCACATGGGGCTTCCTTGCGGGGTCTTGGGCCTGGGTCCACTGCCATCTTGCTGGGCTGTTTCCTGTGGTGGACCCCTTGGCACTGCGTACCAGGGAACCATACTGGGATCTTTCAGAGGAGCGGGTAGGGGAGGGGGAAACCTCATCGTTCTGTCTTTTCTAGCCCATGGAAGCGAGGCAGTGGTGGTTCAGTCGCAGGATTCTCGCCTCCCATGAGGGAGATCCGGGTGTGATTCCCGGACCGTGCACCTCATGCAGAGCTGCCACCTGTCGGTCGGTGGAGGCTTGTGTTCTGCTAGGAACGGGTTTCAGTGGAGCTTCCACACTAAGGTGGACTAGGAAGAAAGGCCTGGCGAGCTTCTTCCAAAAATGTCAGCCAAGGAAAACCCTACGGATCATAACAGCCCAATCCACCACCGATCATGGGAGCAGCACAGGACCAGGCGGTGCTTCCGTTGTGCATGGGGTTGCCGTGAGCTGGGGCTGAGTCGACAAGAGCTACAACAATAGCCCAGGAGAAGGGGCACTCACGTGAAGGATTCTGCATGAGAAACCTGTGGCAGTGGGACGGCAGAGATCCCTCAGCAGTGGGCGAGAGCTAGACTATGCTCTGTGCCTGTGGTTTTCACTGGCTGTTTTTTGGAAGTAGATCGCCAGGCCTTTCTTCCTAGTCTCTCTTAGTCTGGAACTCCTCTGTAAACCTGTTCAGCATCATAGCAACACACAAGCCTCCACTGACAGATGGGTGGTGGCTTCGAATGACATGCCTTGGCTGGAAATCGAACGTGGGTCTCCTGCATGGGAGGCGAGAATTCTACCACGGAACCACCACTGCCTCTGCTCCGTGCTTAGAGCTGGGTTATAATCAGGGGGCTATTTATGGGGTGCTGACCTTGTGCCAGCCGCCTTGCTGGTCCCTTCTCACATACCCCATCTTTTAATGTCCTCAGGGTCTCTTTCAGGAATGTCCTTGGGGGTCCTTTATTTTGATATGAAGAAACTGAGGCTCAGAGATGTCCAATAACTTGCCCAAGGCCACCTAGCCAGGAAGTGGAGGGCTAGGAGGCAAACCCTAAGCTGTCCTGTCCCCCAGAGTGAACATGTGTACAGGATCCATGTGTCCTGCCAGCTGGGAGCAGCACAGAAAGTGGCTGGTTTTCTCTCTAGAGGCTAGAAATCTTGAAGATGGGCGCAGAAATCGCCACGAGGGCGAGGGCCCTGGCAGACTGGTCTATCCTTGAATATGCTTTTTGCATATGTACATGCACCCTGAGTGCATCTCTGTGGGCTGTGCTGACTCCTTTCTGAAGGACCCCCCCTGACCTAGCTTGGCCAAATCCAGCCTCTTTCCCGACTAAGGAGCTGCCACCGCAGACCTCCTCCTGTCGATCAGAGGCTCCAAGTAAACAGCCCTGGGCCTGCTTCTGAGAAGGAAGTAATCAATGACCCTGATCAGATGCCAGTGCCTCCAGCTGGAGCCATCGGCTTGGGGAGGCTGCCCCTCCTGTCTCCACTGGCTCCCCAGGGCCCACGTCTGACGAGATAGGAATCGGCTGGCAGGAGCTCATTTAGTGCGCTGGAAGACCTCCTGGCCTCTCTGGAGGGCGCGCCTCCTCTGCTGGCTGCCTCCACCCCCACCCTGCCGTCTCCAGCCTGGAGGCACTGGAGGAGGCCCATCCCGCTCCACTCAGCCCGGCCGGCCACTCTGCCCAGGTGCCCCTCAGCCCGTGTGCCCCTCAGCCTGGCCAGCCCCTCAGCTTGGCTGGCCCCTCTGCCCGGGTGCCCCTCAGCCTGGCTGGCCCCTCAGCCCAGGCACCCCTCAGCCCAAGTGCCCCTCAGCCTGGCCCGCCCCTCAGCTTTGCTGGCCCCTCTGCACGGGCGCCCCTCAGCCTGGCCGGCCCCTCAGCTTGGCTGGCCCCTCTACCCGGGCGACCCTCTGCCCAGGCACCCCTCAGCCCGGGTGCCCCTCAGCCTGGCCGGCCCCTCAGCCCGGGTGCCCCTCAGCCTGGCTGGCCCCTCAGCCCAGGCACCCCTCAGCCCAAGTGCCCCTCAGCCCGGCCTGCCCCTCAGCCCGGGCGCCCCTCAGCCTGGCCGGCCCCTCAGCTTGGCTGGCCCCTCTGCCCGGGCACCCCTCAGCCCGGGTGCCCCTCAGCCCGGCTGGCCCCTCAGCCCAGGCACCCCTCAGCCCGAGTGCCCCTCAGCCCAGCCGGCCCCTCTGCCTGGGCACCCCTCAGCCCGGGAGCCCTTCAGCCCAAGTGCTCCTCAGCCCGGCCTGCCCCTCAGCCCGGGTGCCGCTCAGCCCGGGCGCCCACACAGGTCCCTGAGCTGCTGGGCTTCCTCTGGGCCTGGAGCAGCACAAGGCCAGAGTCTTGGGTGGTGGGGAGCATGCAGAGGAGGCACCCCGGTTATTCTGTTTTTTCCTTTGAAAAGCTAGTGGCTGAGAGTCCCTTCCTTTGGGGGAACAAGAAAGGCGCAGCCTTTTGGCTTCTTTGTTTCCAGTCTCTCTCCCGCCTGTCCTCCCCGGCCCCGCTCTCACTGGGGAAGCTCCTTAGTGCTGTCTTTGGGGTGCCTTGGAGTCTGCCTTGCGTTCTGTTTGGGACACAAACAACTCATCTGTTGTGACTTAGAATAGAAACCTCATTGCTGCCTCCTCCAGAAACTCTGTGGTCTGCACCTTTTCCCCAAAGGTATTTATTATTATTGTTGTTGTCATTGTTACCGATAGGAGTGGAAGATGTAAAGAATCTTTGGGAGGTGATGTCACACTGTAAAGAGAAAAGCACATGACTTGGATCTTGATGGACCTGTGTTCCAATTCTTTTTCTGTCCAAAGTGTGTGATCTTTAGCTGCTCACCTGTTTGTGAGCCTCAGTTTCCTCCTCTGTGAAATGGGCCCCCTGATGCCTTCTTTGCACGGTGATGGGGTGTGAGTGGGTAGTGAGCGTGCCTGCACGTGGTCTGGAACACTGTGGCTGCAGTCGTGAACGGAGGCCCTGTGTGGCCTGGCGTCCGATGGGGTGGGGGCGGGTGTGAGAGAGCACCGTCTCCGGTGCATGCTGGGAGGAGGGGGGTGAAGCCGTTAGGTGCCTGGACGGACCCCGGAGAGGCATCACCCACCATCCTTTGTGGCTGAGGCTGTCCAGCTGTCTGTGGCAGAGCTGTATCCCTGCCCTGGGAGTCCTTTGGGGCTTGTGGGGTCCAGGGACTTGGCCATTCTTGGGGAGGACCTGCCCTGGGTTTTCTGTTTGGGGAGGAACAGCGCCCCCCCGCCCCCAGACCCATCTCCAGCCTGGTTGCGTTCTCTGGTGACTGTAGTCAGGTGGGCTTATCAGCAAGGGGGCAACAAGCCTCTGGGAGCCCGTGTGTGCTGGAGCAGGTCGGTCACAGTGACTGTGAGCTCCTAGGGACTGTTGACCCCTTCCTGACATTCTAGAACAAAGGCAGAGAGAGGGCTGCCGCCTGAGTCCTCATCTCACTGACACTGGAGCGCCCTGACCCCTCCCCAAGGTCACAGGGAGGAGGTCGTCCTGGGGTGTGGACTTGGAGTGTTTCTGAAAATACTCTAGAAAAGCTGCATGTTCTCGCTTATCTCAGGCCCATGTCCTGAGCAGCCACTTTGACGAATAAGCACTCAAACAGAAACATCAGCAGGAACCCACCTCCATCATCCCTGCGCCCAGTCCTCCCAATCCTCACTGACGCCTGTGTTCACAGTCTCTTGGGGTCCCTGGTGTGCCTGCCCAGGTCCCAGTTCAGCCCGCAGGCATCTCGAGAACAACCCCTGGCCCCAGCCTCCGATCCCAGAGGGCTTCAGTGGGGTAGAGACTTGGGTGGTCATTGCCAAATAAACGGAACTCACAGCCACAGGGCTTCCCTGAAGGTGTCAGGAGAGGAGACTGCTCACCCTACAGCTTGGACCACATCGCCTCCGGGCTCCGTGAATTTGTAAGTTTTTTGTTTGTTTCAGACTCACTTACTTGCCACGTGGATAACAATTATGCTCCACTGTGTGTGGTTGTTGTTGGTGGCCGCTGAGTCCATTCCGACTGGTGGCAACCTCCTGTGTGCAGAGCAGAGCTGCTGCATGGCGTTTTCAAGGCTGTGAACTTTTGGAAGCAGATTACCGGGCCTGTCTTCAAGGCGCTTCTGGGTGGGTTTGAACTGCCAACCTTTTGGCTATTAGTCGAGCACTTAACCATTTGCACAGTTAGGAACACCAGTGTTTTATTGATTAAAATTATTAGACATTTTAAATGTTCGACTGTTTCGGTCCCCCTGGCTTGGCATTTATTTGTTTATAAGCTGTACCTGGAGCCTCATAAATTGCGAAGGCCTGAGCCTCATTCACCCCTTGGGATGCCAGCTGGCCAGCTAGCAAGGCCAGGTAAGCTTGCTAGCAACCCCCCTGGGCACCTGCTTGGGGTCTGCACTTGGCCTCCTGGGCCCAAGCCCTGCTTGACTCCCCTCCTCTGAGCAAGAGGGTCTTTTCTGTTGAAATGATCCCCCGGCTCCTCCCCTTGATACAAAGGACCAAGTCCGTGTCCTGAGTAAGTTATTTGTAATGCATTTTTAAAGTCCATATTGCAATGTTAGCCATGACTGTCTGCTGTGTAGAAAAAGGGGAGTCAGCGTTTGAAGTTTAA
Source organism: Trichechus manatus latirostris (assembly GCF_000243295.1). Lineage (NCBI taxonomy): Eukaryota > Metazoa > Chordata > Mammalia > Sirenia > Trichechidae > Trichechus > Trichechus manatus. Next base: position 27,742,002 of record NW_004443950.1, on the reverse strand, counting down.
TCCAGCTTCTACTTAAGCTCAGTCCCTGGGCAATCCTTTTTTCTGCTGCTGAGCTCAAACAGCCGGTCCTCAGGCTTGATCTGCTGCCCCACGGAGCCCTGCCCAATGTGAATTTGAAGAGTTTTTTTTCCCCCCTCTCAACCAGGGAGACTTGCAAAAAAAAAAAAAAATAGTGGTATGGTCTGCAGCAGTCGGTCCCACGGCCTGGGTCCCTCGTGGAGCGCCTCTGGCTGCTCTGGGAGAGGCCGGCGGGTGCCCACCCAGGCTCCCAGCCTTGGAGGGCAGCCCTGTCCCTTCCTTGGGGTCTCCCAGGAGCCCCTTCCAGCTCTCGCGGCTGGTGGAAGGCCAGCACTGGGGAGTCTGGGAGTCCTGTCCGGCATGTGGGGGGCCGAGAAAAAGGAGGGAAAAAAGGGAGGGAAATGAAAGGCACGAGTTTGTCGGGAAGTGGAGCTGGCGGGGGAACAGGGGCCGCGGCAGGACGGGAGCTGGCGGCCTTCAAAACTTTTCTTCTCCCCTCACCACATGACGCGGAGGACGCAGGCAGTAATTAAAGGCCCCCCTGGCTCCTCATTTTCTGTGCTCACGGCTTTGATCTGGCGCATGTTGAGCAGCTATTTTCATTGTTCCTGCCTTTCTTTCATTCTTTTTTGATGGCAGAAATGATAATCTTTGATTCCAGAGTCGGAGGTGGCCCGGAGAGTGTTACAGGTCTTACATAATGCATTTTTCACATCTTATTTTTAAACGCAGGCATGATCGGGGTGGGCCGAGGCTGGGCTTGATTTTAACCCATGGCCCAGGAGTGGTGGTTGCCGGCCCAGTGGTGCTGGACCGGCGGTAGGTGGGTCAGGCCGTCTGTGCAACTAATGAAAATTACTAGAGGAAGCTTTGTCCCCCTCCACCCCTTTCTAAATATAACCTGGAGGGAGTTTTTCCTAATTGTTCCCTCATGGCCAAGGATGTGCTGAGAGGGGACGGGCTGAGGAGGCTCAGCCAGCTTCAATGGGCTCCTCTCGGGCGCCGTGGGAGGCCCGAGCACTGTTTATTAGTGGATGTTAATAAACTATGAGGGACAAGCTGCAGAAGGGGGTGTATGACCCGGCAACTCAGGGAGCCGAGAGGAAACGGAAGCGGCCAGATGAAGATGAGGATGAGGAGGAGGAGGCGGGTGGCACCCACTGGCTCTTTGTACACTCTTCTTGGCCCCTCATCTCCTTCTGGAAGTTTCCACTTGCACATCCTCTCTTAGCAAAGCCGGACCCCTCTCAGCAGGGGACCCCGTGGATGTACAGAGACAAGAAGACGTGGTTCTGGTGCTAAGGGACCAGTGATCTGGGCCTGGAGTGGGTGTGGCTAACACATTGATGATGATGATGATGATGATGATGATGGGGGCCAGCAGGTGAGGGCTGACCAGGGCTTCAGAGAGTTGAGAGTGGCCCTACGAAGGGGCACAGGTGCTTGTCCGTCCCTCCGGGGGGCTGCCTTGCCGGAAGCTGGGCCTGGTGTTTCTAAGTGTCCAGATGTTCAAGAAACCCAAAACCCATTGCCATCGAGTTGATCCCGACTCACAGTGACCCTATAGGACAGAGTAGAACTGCCCCATAGTGTTTTCAAGGCTGTAATCTTTACAGAAGCAGACTGCCACATCTTGCTCCCTTGGAGCGGCTGATGGGTTTGAACTGCCAGCCTTTCAGTTAGCAGCCGAGTGCTTAACCACTGCGCCACTAGGGCGCCTTTGATGTTCCAGAGAAGCCAGCAATTCGGATCTTTATGTGAAATCTCTGGGAGGAGATGAGAAGGAATAGGAGTCTTTCTTCATCTAGAGGGCAGTCATGGCAAAGGTAGGAGGTGGAAGGCTCTGGCTGAGGTGGGCTGGGGGTGCTTAGAGGCTCATGGTGGGGTGGGACAGGAAAGCTGGGGGCCTTGGACGCCAGGCTGAGCGTGGTGTTCCGTAGCCCCTGTTTGGGGCCGATGTGGAAGGCCTGTGGCCGGAGAGTGGCCAGTTGGAGGGGGCTGCAGGGGTACTTTCTGGTAGTGAGTTCAGCTGGACGGGCAGGTTTCTGTACGTGAGGGCTGAGTCACCCCCGCTGAGTGTTTGGTGTTGGCGTGGACCCGTCCTGTCTCCGTGGGGGCCCCATCCTTGGTGCAGTGCTAAGGTGCACTTTCTGGGAGGGTCAGAGGCTGGCCTTCCTGCCCACCTACCCCAGGTTGAAGGACCAGGGTTTTCAGGCACTCAGTTCTTCAGTATTTATTGAGCATCTGCTGTGTACCAGGCTATGTGCTAGGTGCTGGGCATACAGTGGTGGGCAGCGCAGGCCTGGACTGTCCTCATGGCGCTTCTAGCCCTCGGGGAGATGGACAATAGATCAATGGTCATATAACTGCATGTATCATTATGGATGTGTAAGTGTCCGGAATGGAGCCTGTGGGGCATGAGGGGCAGAAGCAGAGGCTTCTCTGAGGGGTCCACGTTGGAAACGAGGGTTGAATGATGGTGAAGTACGAGAGAGGGTTCAAAGACCCCAAGGCAGGAGAGTGTTTGGCAGGTTGGAGGGGCTGTCAGCAGGCAGTGTTGGGGAGAAAAGCAGTGCACCCTGGAGGGGCGCAGGGCCTTGTGGGCCGGGGGGGGGGGTGCGATCTGTCCTGTGAGCAGTGGGGGCCTTGGGGATCTTGGCATCTTCATTGAAGAGCTCACACGGGCTGTTCTGAGGAGGATGGTTGTGGGGTGAGCCTGGGAAGCCGAGATGAGGGTGTGGGTGGTAGAGATAGAGAATGAAGAGCGTATCTGAGAGCTGTTGTGGATGGCCAGGGACAGTGGTGGTGCAGTGGGAGAGTCTGTGACTTCCACGCAGGAGACCGGGTTCAATGTTCAGCCAGTGCACCTCATGCACAGCCACTGCCCATCCGTCAGTGCAGGCCTGCGTGTTGCTGTGACGCTGAACAGGTTTCAGTGGGGCTTCCAGCCTAAGATGGACTAGTAAGAAAGGCCTGGTGATATACTTCCAAAAAGCAGCCAATGGCCCACAAGAGTCCGATCTGTAACCGATCACGGGGATGGTGCAGGACCAGGCAGCGTTCCGTTCCGTTGTTCATGGCTCCCCCTGAGTCCAAGTCTGACTTGATGGCAGCGGGCAACATACCCACTGCCGTCCAGTCCATTCCCACTCATGGAGACCCTGTAGGACAGAGTAGAGCTGCCCCACAGGGTTTCCAAGGCTGTAATCTTTACAGAGGCAGACTGCCACATCTTTCTCCCTTGGAGTGGCTGGTGGGTTTGAACCACAGACCTTCCGGTTAGCAGCTGAGCGCTTAACTCCTGCGCCACCAGGGCACCTTGACAACAACACAGATAGCGCAATTGACAGGACTTGGTGATGGATTGGGGGCAAGGGAGTGGGGGTGCGAGGATGACTCCTGTGTTTCTGGCGTGGGCATCAGGGTGGATGGAAGGGTCTTTCCTGAAGTGGGGAGCCCTGGAGGGGTAGGATGGGGTGGGGGAGAAATCCTTCCCTGCTCCAACAGCCCTGGGCTGGAAGAGGGACCTGGGGACAGAGGCTGGTGAGGACAGTGGGATGTAAGTCCATTGAGCTTGCTACTCAGCCCCCACAAGACCCTACACTGCATTGGGCCAGGGACTCCTCTTGCTCTGCCCCCATCTGAGCCCACCTAGCCCATGCCAGGCTTACAGGAGGTGCCCAATTAGTGTCTGTTGATGGGACCTGCTCCATGAGGCTGCAGAGCAGTTAAAGCTTATTGGGGTGGGGGTGCTCTTGACCCTGAAGATTTTGCCGTGGGCTTCTTCCTTTCATGCTTCAGACACTTAGAGCTTGGTGGCTAGCTGCCTTCTGGAGGGGACCCACCTGCCAGCCCTTGAGTCTGTGTACCTGGCCAGGCCACCTGATCAGCCCCAGGTGGAGGCAGCATGTCCAGTGTCCCCTGATTGTCCAGTGTCCCCTGATTTCTTGTAAAGTCTCTCCGCTGACTTGGCCAGGGCCTCTGAGGCCGGGAGTGGCCAGCAGCCAGTGCTGATGGCTCGCGCGCTGGTCTTTGCGGGCTGACTCGGGAGAGCTGTATACTTCCGCCTGCCGTCCAGGTTGTGCGCACATCCGCTTTGCTGGTGTGCGCAGAGCCTGCGGCCAGCCTCGGGACTCCCCGCTCCTCTCTCACCTGTCAGGGCCCCTTCACTTACGACCCACCACCTCTGGCAGCTCCGTCCTGCAGCTGAGATGGGTGGGGGTGGGGTGCGCGTTAGGCTGGCTGAGGGGCCTAGAGGCGGCTTGGGGTCTAGGGAGGACTTGTGGGTTGTGGCATCTCCGGGAAGGCGGGGCCTCCCAGACGGGGTCTGTGCGCTCCTTAAGCTGGAATCCTGCTCCCAGGCCAGTGCTGCTCCCTGACTAGCTACTCGGGGCTGAGGAGGCTGATGCCACCTGACCATGCCTGTCCTGACCAGCACCCTGGGGAGACCCAGCTCCCCCTTTCTTTTTATTGTGGTAAATATATACATGTAACAAATCTTAGCCTTTTCAACACTCTTCACATGTACGGTTCAGGGACATTAGTTATGTTTCTTATGTGTTCAGCCATCACCACTACCCGTTTCCAACTTTTCCCGTCACCTTAACAGAAGCTCAGTGCCCCGTAAGCAGTGAGTCTCCTTTCCTCTCCCACCCACCCTGGTAACCACTCACGAACTTCGGCCTCCATGCGCTTGCCTATTCTTGAGGTTTCACGTGAGTGGAATCAGACAATATGTGTCCTTCTGTGACTGACTTATTTCCCTCAGCACGATGTTCCCAAGGCTCTTCTATGTCCTAGCGTGGATCAGGACCGCATGTTCTTTCTGGCCGAGTAAGATTCCGTTGTATGCATGAACCACGTTTAGTTCACCCATTCATCTGTTGATGGGCATTTTGGCTGTCACCATCTTTTGGCGACTGTGAATCGTCCCACTCCACCTTTCTTCATGCTCATACAGGCAGCAGGCTTTTCCAGAGGGGCGTGACCAGGGCTGAGGAGGCAACACGGGGCGCATATAGCACCCCGTGGATGGCTTCCGGCTCGCGGCCTGGGGTCTTTGCATCCCTCCCCTGTTCCTCTCATCACCCAGGCCTTGGGGCTAACTACAGGCATGAGCTTCCTTGTAATAGTTTATAAATGTCTTTCTAGTTTCCCTGAAGGGCGGTATGAGAATCTAAAAATCCCTGATATCTGGATGTGCTATTACAGTTCTACAACCTAAGAATCCAATAAATGAACAAAAGACAACACAGTTAGTTGAAGTTTGAGAACAACGTCCTCATTATCCAAACGCCCTGTTTTTGCGTTGATATCTTTCCCCTCACTGGGTTTACAGGATTCTGTCAGAGGGTGTCCAGTGTATCCTGGCTTCCGCCCTGTGAGTTCCTGGCTGCCCTGCCTCTGTGATCCGTGGTCCTTACCGCTGCGGTTAGTGATGGTGGGAGCATCACACCCAGCACGTTGGAATGTCACGAGGACCTCTTCCTCCTGATTTCTCTGTGGACCCCAGACTCCCTGAGCAGCTGTTCTCAGTGTGCCCCTGGCAGCGCAGAAAGTGCTCTGACCTGGGAGTCGGGAGAATGAGTTCTGGCCCCGCATCACCACTGAGGGGCTGCGCGTGGACTTGGCCCTCCATGCCCTGGGCGTCGGTTTCTCTGTCCTCAGGGTGAGGGGTGCTCTCATCCACCTCTGCCATTCCAGGATTTGGGATTCCAAGAAGGGGAAGGCCTTACATGAAGCCCTTTGTAGCTCTCACCCCAGTGGTGACTTTCTACTTCTTTGGTCCGTGAGGGCCAACCTGGCCTCAGCCGCCACGGAGCCCAGGCTGACAGGAGAGCTTGGGGAAGGTGTGCTGAGTCAGAGGCCAGTGTCCCTCTGCCGCCTGCCACAGATTATGACTGGTGAGGAATGTGGACAGACGGCCGGGAAGATCGCACGCCTCCAGGACCTGCAGTCTGTGACTTGGAGAGGGACCCCTTCGTCATCAGGGTAGAAAGGCCGCCAGGGGCTCCTTCCACCCCGAGTGGGGTGCTCAGAGGGGCTGGGGGGCCTGGGTGGTGGTGTCAAGAGGGGCCTCCTAGACACTCACTCTGCTGAAGTCCCAGAACAGGGCACAGATGTTGACATAGGCCTGTGGTGATGACCGCCGTCAAGACACGGGAGCGGCTGTTTATGGAGTGCTTGGGGGCGGTCGTGGCTCAGTGGTAGGATTTTCGCCGTCCGTGTGGGAGACCAGGGTCTGAGTCCTGGCCGGTGCATCTCATGGACAGCCACCTGTCTGTCAGTGAGGCTGGCGAGTTGTTATGATGCTGAACAGGCTTCCGTGGGGCTTCCAGACTAAGACACACTAAGACGAAAGACCTGGTGATCTACTTCTAAAGATCGGCCAGGGAAAACCCTGCGAATCACAAGGGTCTGACCCACAGCTGGTCACGGGGATGGCGCGGGAGCCGGCAGTGCGTCTCTTCATTGTGCGTGGAGTGGCCACGAGTTAGGGGCCAACTGGACGGCAGCCACAGCAGCAGCACAGAGCGCTTACACAGGCAATACCCCGTTTCAGCATCTCAGCAGCTGTAAGGTGTGTTCTGTGACCATCATCTGCATCCTGCAGAGGAGGAACCTAAGGCTCAGAGAGGTTAGGTGGTTTGCCCAGGGTCACACAGTCAGGAAGTGTCAGGGCTGGTACTTGAACCTGGGCAGCAAGCCCTCAGAGCTCACACTCTCCACGACTGACCCCTCATGCTTCCATCTGCTCAGCACCCACAAGCCTTCTTCCCTCCTCTCGTCCCATCCCCCAGGCCCGCCTGCTGTGCTGGGGGCTGCCATCCCATCTGTTAGTGGTTCTGTTCTGGCCAGATGCAATGCCTTCCTGGGACCCAGGGCAGGGGCAGTTACTACAGAGGGAGGTGAAGGAAATTCTCAGGTCTCGTTGTTGCTACAGACCCTGGCATTGCAAGTATGGACTGCGAGGGTCTGGCAGCCCTTGGTTCTCCCCCCGGGGCTGAGTCATCTGTGAACACCATGAGACCCCAGCCCCAGGCCACCTTCATTTCTCCTAGCATGCCGGTTGGGATTTAATTGGCCCCAGAAAGCCCCAGTGACCTCATCCGTTCTCTGGCAACCTCGTCATTCCCTCACTCCTTTCTCTTTGTGGTTGAGGAAGGGGTCCAGAGGAGCAAGGTGGAGAGGGGGGTTGAGAGAAGAAGGGGCGGGATGAGGGGATGGAGGGAGGGAGACTGAGGAGAGGAGCAGTCAGGGCTGCTGAACCCAGACTTCTGAGGGTGAAGGAAGAAGGGAATGGGGTGAAGAATAAGCTGAGATGCGGAGCAATAGGTGGCTTGGAAGACAGAAGAGAAACAAAAAAGCTGAGGGAGGAAGGAGAGGGAGACACAGTGGTAGATGGAATGTGAGACACAAGAGGAGTGGAGAACGGATGAGGGGACACAGAGAGGGAAGGAGGAGAGAGAGGGAAGGAGGAGAGAGAGGGAAGGAGGAGGACGGAGGAGGGGAGGAGAGAGAGGGAAGGAGGA
>NW_004443950.1:27730841-27732978 GCF_000243295.1 Trichechus manatus latirostris | reverse complement strand
GAGAGGGAAGGAGGAGAGAGAGGGAAGGAGGAGAGAGAGGGAAGGAGGAGAGAGAGGGAAGGAGGAGAGAGGGAAGGAGGAGAGAGAGGGAAGGAGGAGAGAGAGGGAAGGAGGAGAGAGAGGGAAGGAGGAGAGAGAGGGAAGGAGGAGGACGGAGGAGGGGAGGAGGGGAAGAGGCAGAGGAAAGGAGGAGAAAGGCGTGCAGAGGTGGAAAGGGACCCAGGAGAGGGCTGGGGCAGGTCCAGCTAGAATTCTGTGATGTCTGAGAAATGTAAACAGACATAGACTAGAAAGCTCATTGTAGGACCCCTGCAGTGTCCAGGAACCCACGGGCAGGCCCTTGGAGGTGGTGGCAAAGGCCATGGGGTTGGCCAGGCACGGGCTCCCTCTGGGAGCAGACTGGGCTGGGGCCGTGACTCTGAAGTCCTGACATTTCTCATTAGCCCCTGCTTTGCCACACACCCATCATTTAACCCCCAGCGCATACTTCCAAGGCCAAGGCCTGTAAGTCCGCCTGTTTGCTTTATGCCACCCTTGGCCCCCACCTCCATAAGCACTTGATTACCAAATCTTTCCTGCGAGGGGGTTGGCGGGGGGTGGGGGGGCGGTCAGAGAAAACTGCCCGAAGAGAACCTGTGTTTCATTTGCCATTTAAACTTGAGAGCAGCTTAGTCTGCAGGCTGGGGGTTTTCATCTTCCTCAAGCTAGAGCCACCCACTACTGCTGCTCAGGATCAAGGAAGCCTTTGGCTCGGGACCGTGACCGTTTCCCCAAACCCCCCTTTTCCTCTCTGCCCCTCCCTACTGGGACCTGCACCAAGGCCCATGTGGTTTTCTCTGCTTCACTCGCCTGAGGCCGGAGCCCCTGCCCCTCACAGCTAGGTGAGGCTTTTGGTCTCCTCACTAAAGAGGCCTGTCGTCCCAGTGCTGGGGCTCCATGGACACAGACATGTCTTAGAAGATGCTCCCTCCCCATCTCTCTGTCTGGCTTTGATCGGCACAGGCTTAGAGGCTGTGCTTGTACCCGCGGCTGTTGTCTCCTGCCCCGTATCCTGCTGCAGAGACCCAGAGGGAGGCTGTCTGGGCTCCGGGGCAGCTGGCATTCTGGGGCTTGCGCTCGTGGGCGTCTCTGAGCTTTTCTGTGGAGTGAGAATTGACTTTTGTGTCTCATTTCAGATCCTTTAAACGCTTTGTTCATTGTTTCATTCATTTAATTAAAAAAAAAAAATTCAGACTGTAGTTCCCAAACTGTGTGCCGAGGCACCCCACAGCACCGCAGTGGACTCACAGGGGCTCTGTGAGATATTTGTAAAATTTCAAGGGAAACACAGCAATACTCAGACTTCTGTTGGATATCACACGGACTACTAGCTTGAGGTTGTCGACAGTTTCAACATTAACCAAACCCAAACCAAACATGCTGCCATTGCATCGATTCCAACTCATGGCGACCCCATGTGATCAGAGTAGAACTGTGCTCCGTAGGGTTTTCACTGGCTAATTTTTGGGAAGAAGTTTGCCAGGCCCTTCTTGTGAGGTGCCTCTGGGTAGACTCGAACCTTCAACCTTTCAGTTAACAGATGAGTGCGCTAATTGTTTGTGCGACCACCTGACCCGTAGTGGGTGGGTATGAAAGGAATGAGTGAAAGAATATGGGCTAACAAGGCTGTAAGGTCACCTCACAATCTGGGGAGAGGTGGCAGTTCATGGAGAGTGTCCTCTATAATTACTAATATGCAGAAATGCTGGCAGGAAGCGCCAGTGGAGCCCCCGGCAGCCTTAGCCTCGCCCTGCCCTGGACACCTGGCTGAGGCAGGCTGGACCTCAGTGAAGGTGTTCTTCCCAAGGGCGAGGGCTCTGTGTGATGTGTTTCACCTGGTCGTGCTGAGGGTCGGGGTAAGGGTCTGTCTCTTTTAACAGAGGAGCCCCTGATTCTTGCTGGGTCACGGGCATGGTCAGGGGCCTGGGAGCCCCCTGAGCCCTGACCTGTGTTTGTCTCCCCAGCCCCGACCTGTGTGTCTCCTGAGCCCCAACCTGTTTGTGTCTCCCGAGCCCCGACCTGTGTCTCTCTCCCGAGCCCCAACCTGTATGTGTGTGTGTGTGTGTGTGTGTGTGTGTGTGTGTGTGTGTGTGTGTGT
>NW_004443950.1:27726501-27730713 GCF_000243295.1 Trichechus manatus latirostris | reverse complement strand
TCTCCCGAGCCCCGACCTGTGTCTCTCCCGAGCCCCGACCTGTGTCTCTCTCCCGAGCCCCGACCTGTGTCTCTCCCGAGCCCCGACCTGTGTCTGTCTCCGGAGGCCAGGCTGCCCAGCTTCCTGGTCCGAGGCTGACCGAGTCATCTTCGTGGCATTCTTCAGGCCGTCTCCTCCCCTTACGTTGCTGACGGCTGGGGCCGACCCTGGCCCCAAGTGGATGCTCTGATGGAGGTTCAGGGACTGGCTTGTGGAGATGCAAAAGGCCTTCCAGGTGGCCTCACTCTGGTGACCTTGTCCAAGGTCACACTGCTGCTCTCTTGACTCGGAGGCCAGGGCTCCTTTGCAGTCCACAGCCCCCTCCGCTGGCAGATGCCCTTTCACGCCGCGAAGACCAGGCTTGAACGGGCACACGAAGACCCTGGGGATCTTGTGGACGTGGAGATCCTGATACAGCAGGTGGAGCCCGAAATCCTGCATTTCTAACACACTCCAGGCTGCTGGTCCAGGACCACATTTTGAGTGGTGACAATGCCAGTGATTGATAAGTTGGCCACCTCCGCTCTTAGCTTTTTCTGAACACCTCATCCGTTGTCTTTTGCTGTCTGGGGAGAGCTTCACCAGCCCCACCGTTAACTTAGAGGGATGGTTGTCCTTGTGATGTGGGTTGAGGTTCCCAGCACAGCTACCCCCATCTCTGCAAACAAAAATCCTCGCCCTGCCCCATCCGGGGCTCAGGATGTTTGATGCTCTTGTATGAGTGTCAGGTTCTCGTCAAGAGCGCGATTGCTCATGGTTTCTACCAGCAAGGGGGGTCTCAGCAGACCTGGAGCGTGCGGGGTGGCCGGCTGGGACCCACTTGCTCTTATGTCGGCTGTTTGCTCGACTGCAGTCACCTGTCTGTGTGAAGGCCGTGTATCCAGCCCATAGTGTCAGGAGAGCCAGTGGACTGCGGGACTACTCTCTGCTTCCCTTCTGGGAGCTGATCCCATTAAGGTGATCGCTTTCCGTCTCCTGGCCTGGAAAACCATGGCCCTCTCTTCCTAGCTCCTGCTTCTCATGGATGTCCAGATGTGGGAATGGGAATCTTCTGGTCTCATAGGCACACGTGAACACACATGTGCGTCTGTATGTACCCAGTCAACAGGGCCCCCCAAAGTAGGTGGAAGGGCAGGAGGATGTCCCTGTGCCAGTCCCGGCCTCGCTGCATTTCCTGTTCCCTGGCGAGTCCAGTATGTGCTGCTGACCTGTTGATCACACAGATTGGGCCTGTGGGCCAAAGGTGGGCTGGTCCTGCTTTTTCACTGCATTACTGGTTGATCGACTGATTGATTCATTCCCTCATGTTGCAAGTGTTCATTTACTAATCGTGACTGATATTCTGAGCTGGAGAAGACTTCCTGGAAGGAGGGCTATATTGGGTGAGTGTGCACATGTGCACTTTTATATACACGTACACGCCTGTGCACATGTGTATACACGGACACAGGTGTGTGCACGTGTGTGGTGCACTCATGGACGTGTATGTGTGCAGGAACACTTGTGTGCAGGTACATATATGTGCACATGTGTGCAGATATGTTTGTGTACAGGTGTGTGTGCACATAGGATCTTGTGAGCAAAGTCTTGATGCCAATCACGACACCTTTGGAAACCTCCCTGGCTTGTCTCCGTCCCAAGCTGGGTAGAAGGAGCTGCCATTTGGAGGAGCAGATTTTGTAGCTCAGCTTCGTGTCGTGTGAGCACTTGGGTGTGTTTTAATTAACTAGAACGTTTGCCTGGAAATGAGCAGCGGCAGCGGCAGGTGCAAAGGCAGCTGGAGAGGGGGTGGGGTGGTGGAGACCATGGCAGCCAGGCTCCTGAGTTCCAGTGTGCCCAGTCCCGGCTGATGACACCACTGGGGTGGGGGGTGAGGCTGGGGGAGCAGGCAGACCACTGGTGCTGGTCACTGCCGCAGCAGGGAGGGGATTCTGGGAGTGGCTGAGTTCTCTGGAATTCCCAAGACTTCTCCCCACCTAGTCAGAGAAGACCAGGTTCATGGTTCCAGCCTATGGGGGCGGGGGGGGGTGACGTGTGGGGACATGCAACTCCTGAAATGCATCCAAGGTGGACTTTGAACGGCTGCTGCTGAGGCAGACGTTACGTGCTTTGAGGAGGAGTGGTGGCTTTGTTGCTTCCCACCATCCTTCACTCCTTGGGTTCAGAGTGTGAACAACGAAAGAGACCAGAAGATGACTCTGATGGTCTAGGAGGTTTTGGGTGTGGTGTGCCTGTGGACATGAGATGACCTTTAGAGTCTGGGTGTTCCACACCAGCTGTGGAAGGGGCTGGCCAGTCCCGGGATGACCCACGCAGGCACACACATTCCGCACCCCCGGTCCTGGGCCCACGACAGACTTTCCTAGTGGGTCACACACATTGGTGGGCTCTGGTACATGAGATAGTGTGGTTCGTGCCTTCATTTCAGAGAGTAAGAATGGATGAGGCCCAGAGAGGGGGTAGGACTTGCCCAATGTCACACTGCAAGTTAGTGGCAGAGTTGAGACAGAACCCTACCAGGCTGCCTCTCCAGGAGCCTTCTCCTGGGACAATTGATGAGGCCTTTGGGGGTGAAAATGGCTGCAGCAAGCCTGGATCGTAAGTGTCCCCCCTCCCCATGCTGAGTGCTTCCTGTTTCCTTCAGCCCAGGTTACTCTCTGTCTCGTCTGAGTCCCGTCAGTGCTGGGGCCTGAGTCGTGCAGTGCTCACGTCCTTTCTGCATCCCAGCGCGTTAGTAGACCAGCTGGAAATTTGACTTTGCTTCTGTGCTCTTCACAGCCATGGAATGCTGGCGTGTCGAGCTGCATCGCGTCATCTAGGGGAGATGGAGACACACACACACGCACGCACACACACACACACACACACGCAGGTGTGCATGCCTCAACCACTGCCTTGATTGGTTCTTGCCATTGTCTTTCTGCCATCCTATCCATCTGGGTGGTGGGAAGGGTGGTCTTCCCAGGCCTTCTCAGTGTGGTAGAATTTTTTCCCATCAAGAGAGATGGAGGGAGGGGTGAGAATGGGAGGGGAAGGAGCTCGGACTGAGTCCTATCACCTTCCTAAGACACCAGGGACTCACAGGTTATAAAGTTATTGAGGGAAAACTCACTAAAACCCCAGGCCTCCCTCAGCTGTCCCATTTCCCACCATCTAGTCTGCCCTGAGCCCTCGGAATATCATCCATTGTTCCCACTGCAGTCCACCCCTTATTACCTCCAGAGTGGAGCATTCCAGTACGTCCTCACTTCGTTTCTTTGCCTCATTCCACCTCAGGTACCCCTGCCTGATTATTCTTCCTAAAATACAGCCTCGTTCACGTCTTCCTCCTGCCTAGCACTCCGGGGGGTGGACCTGGAGCCACAGTGCCTGGGTTCAGACACTGGCTACACCACATCACGTGCTGGCTTTGTGATTCCAGTAGAGTGACCTCAGTTCTCAGAGCCTCACATTCTTTTCTTGTGAAGTGGGGCAACGCACCACACACATGTGGCCAGAACTGGTGACTCTCGTTAAAGACGTACATCTGCCGCTCACCAGAGAGCACGCCCGGCGGTCTGCACGTACAGAGTTGAAAGGCCTCCAGGCACTGAGATGCATGTGTTCGGGGAGGCCGATGGGAGCAGACACGGATGGCCGGAACAGCAAAGTTCTGTTCTCACTGCGCTCTTTTCTGGGCTCGTGCTCATGGAAGGAAACGGCAGTGAATCACAGACACTGTTCCGATAGTTATTTCTCTGTACTTGTGCTGACCAATAGCCAAAACCAAACCGCTTGGCGCCTGGTCCGTTCCGCCTCATGGCAACCCCGCGTGTGTCTGAGTAGAACTGTGCTCTGTAGGGTTTCCAGTGGCTGATTTTTTGGAAGTAGATTGCCAGATCTTTCTTCTGAGGTGCCTCCAATCCTTCCATTAGTAGTCGAGCACTTAACCATTTGTGTCCTCCAGGGCCTTTTTGCTGAACACAGAGCTAAATTCATGTAGGTTAAAAGTGTGCATGATGTAACTTCCATTATGTCTCTATATGGACATAGCTGTATAATGATGTAACGCCCGTTATGTCTCTATATGGACATAGCGGTATAATGATGTAACTCCCGTTATGTCTCTATATGGACATAGCTGTATAATGATGTAACTCCCGTTATGTCTCTATAGAGACATAGCTGTATAAT
>NW_004443950.1:27710126-27725645 GCF_000243295.1 Trichechus manatus latirostris | reverse complement strand
TTATGTCTCTATAGAGACATAGCTGTATAATGATGTAACTCCCGTTGTGTCTCTATATGGACATAGCTGTATAATGATGTAACTTCCATTATGTCTCTATATAGACATAGCTGTATAATGATGTAACTCCCGTATGTCTCTATAGAGGCATAGCTGTATAATGATGTAACTCCCATTATGTCTCTATAGAGGCATAGCTGTATAATGATGTAACTCCCATTATATCTCTATATGGACATAGCTGTATAATGATGTAACTCCCATTATGTCTCTATATGGACATAGCTGTATAATGATGTAACTCCCATTATATCTCTATATGGACATAGCTGTATAATGATGTAACTCCCGTTATGTCTCTATAGAGACATAGCTGTAGATAAATACAACGGGTGATGTAGAATACACCCATTAACCCATTGCCGCCGAGTCGATTCCGACTCATAGCCACCCTATAGGACGCAATAAAACTGACCACAGGGTTTCCGGGGCTGAAATATTTACAGAAGCAGACTTCCACAGAGCAGCTGGTGGGTTCGAATAGCCAATCTTTCGGTTAGCAGCCGAGTGCTTAACTATTACGCCACCAAGGCTCCTGATATAGGTTATATATAATGTACTGTATCTATATCTATCTGTCTGTCTGTCTGTCTACCTATGTCTGTCTATCTGGAATAATTTGCAATCTCACGATGCCATCTGCCTTTTTCTGCCTTCAGCCTGGAATGTCCTCCCTAGCCCCGCCCTGCCTTTGGCCTTTGGCCTTTGGCCTTTTACGTTTCCTTCATAATTTAAGACCCAGCACAAGGCCCACCTCCCCCACGGTGGCACTCCTGGTCACGCAGTCAGAATCGAGCTGCCTGGGCCTGAATGGGACCCTTCCAGGTCTCTCACCAAGGCCTGCATTCCTTGTGCCCTTTCCTCGGCCTCCTGGCGACCACGGCTTCCTGAAGGCAGGGCCCTGGTTTCTTCCTCTTAGTCCGCACCTTGCCCAGCCCTGCGTGAGTCCACATCAGTGCTGATGGAATGGACGGACTGGGATTTGCAGCCAAGGCAGGGAGAAAATTTGTGTGCATGTGTGTGCCTGGGCCCCCAGCTGTGGGCACACACATGTGCATTGCATGCCTATGTGCGCCCATGTGTATGCACACGCATGCGTGTGTTTTGGCCCCTCAGCCCGATGCGCCCATTTAATTGGGTTTCTGAAGAAAAACGCCTGCTTTAATTTTTCATGAGAAATAAGAGCAGTGGAAGAACAGGCCAGCTGCAGCCGGAGGTCTTCTAGATGCTGGTGTTCTCCTTTACAAGCACCACTGTTCGGGGCAGCCTCTCCCTGGACCCTGCCACTCGCTGCTCTGTGCACACATGCTGGGAGTGTCTTCACGCCTACACAATCATCACGTAATTGTTTGGCAATGGAGCTTCAGGATTTTGCCTATCCAGCAATCTTTCCTGGCAGCTGAAAAAATTTGGTGATGAAGAGAAGTTGGAGATGGCCAGGGAGTGCCAGAGGCATTGTGGGGTTCCAGCATCTTTGAAGATTTGGGGTCCCTTTCACTCAGGGGCCCTCACAGACTTCTGGGACCCTGTGGAGCCTTGGCCTGCATCAGATGGGATTATCTGGGCCTGTTTCTCCTAGGCTGGGATGTGGTTAGCACATTTGTTACAGGTAAAATGATCTGTGCCTACTGTGTCAGGTGGGGAGTAGTTAGCGGGGCACCAGGACAGGGTGGCGAGCCTCACTTGCGGGTGCAAACCCGCCCCTGGGCTCCCGGGGTCCACACGTGTGGTGCAGGTACGGGGAAGCCACCAGAGTCTGTGTGGCCTCCGGGTGGGCTCCTCTGGGTGGGTGCTGCTGAGTGGACCTCCCACCATGCACCGTGGCCTGCGCACAATCGTGGGCGGGTGCCTGGGTCTTTTATCAGGAAGCTTTTAAGCTGCTGCTTCCTACTGTGGTCAACGACAGGACCTGGTGGGGATTGAGAGCACAGATTTGCAGGCGGGGCTGCTGAGGGTCCTGTTCTAGCTCTGGCACCCATGTGCTGTGTGATGGAGCGAGGCTACTTCTTCAATTCTCTGTGCCTCAGTTTCCTCCTCTGGAAAGGAGGAATAGCAACTGTACCTACCCATCTGGTCACCAGGAAGATTAAAGAGATGATACACATCCATAGACTACCATAGGTGAATCAGATCCACAGAATACCATAGGTGCTACAGATCCATAGAATACCATAGAATACCATAGGTGAATCAGATCCATGGAATACCATAGGTGCTACAGATCTGTAGAACACCATAGGTGAATCAGATCTATAGAATACCATAGGTGATGCAGATCCGTAGAATACCATAGGTGATACAGATCGGTAGAATACCATAGGTCAATCAGATCCATAGAATACCATAGGTGATACAGATCCACAGAATACCACAGGTGAGTCAGATCCATAGAATACCATAGGTGATACAGATCGGTGGAATACCATAGGTCAATAAGATCCATAGATACCATAGGTGATACAGATCGGTGGAATACCATAGGTCAATCAGATCCATAGATACCATAGGTAATGCAGACCCGTAGCATACCAGTACGTTTTGCCACAGAGATATCAACATGCCTGATTGTCTCTGAGGTGTTCCAGAACTTGGGAAATATACTGCTTTACTGAAAAATTCTGAATTCTGGAACACAGCTGTTTGCAAGTGTTTTGGGTAAGGGGTTGTAGACCCGCGTATGTAAGGCAGGTGGCGAGCCTCACACAGAATTAATGCTCAGTAAGCGTTAGACGCGGAGAGCGGAGGGAGGAATGGTGGTTCATTGGTAGCATTCTTGCCCTCCATGTGGGAGACCCGGGTTCGATTCTGCCCGATGCACTTCCTGCACAGCCGCTACCCATCTGTCAGTGGAGGCCTGTGTGTTGCTATGATGCTGAACAGGTTTCAGCGAAGCTTCCAGACTAAGATGGACTAGGAAGAAAGGCCTGGCGATCTACTTCCGAAAATCAGCCAGTGAAAAACCTATGGATCACAACAATCTGATCCACAGCTGATCATGAGGCCGATGCAGGACCAGACATTATTTTATTCTGGTGTGCATGGAGTCACCACGAGTCAGTGGCGCCTTACGGCAACAGATGTCAGGTGGAGCTGCCGCTCGGCCCCACCAACCCGAGCTGCATTGCTGACTTCTGCCTTCGCCTTTCTCCCTGTCACTCTAGAGTGGGGGGGGGGGGCTTGCTTCCCTTGAAGCCCTCATGGCAGGGCCGTGTGCACACTTGCATGCACACCTTGGGGAGGCGGGACCCACCGTAGCAGGTTGTTTGGGGCCAGGAAGAAGGGCCAAGGCCCGGCCTGGCCTGTGGTCGGCTGCAGATGCGAGGCTAGGCCTGTAGCTTCCTGCAAGAGCAGGACCAGAGGGATCCCTTCCCACATCGTCCCCAAGCCCCTCCACCTCCTCCAGGGCGAGTCCTCCTTGTGTTGGGGGACACTGCCGGGTGCATGCTGACACCATTTCCCGGGCTCATTTGGTGGCTGGGCACAGCTAATGGGGGATGCTTCCAAATCGCGGGAGTCCTGTCGGTGCCAATGTCACCTTCCCAAGGGGCCGCCGCATACAGAACCACATTTGCCTGCAAACGAAGGCAATCAAGAAAATTGGAAGTGAACCTTCCTTTCTTTATATATTTATTTTTCTCCCCAATGTGACATCTCGTTTGAGCTGTGTGCCCCCAGTGTTTCTGGCACGGCTCCCTGAGGGGACTGAGCATTTCTCACTGGGGTGATGCCTCTGCTGTGTCCTCAAGGCCCAATTCCAGCCATCTACACACACAGAAAGGGTGCTGTGGACATCTTGCCTCAAGCTGGCCTTGTCAGCCAGCTGTACTTGATCTCTCTGTTGGGTTGTCAAGCCCAGCAATTAAGAAAATCCCTGCTTCAGAGTAATTGTAGGCTGCATTGGCTCAGAAGGAGGCAGTGCGCTGTTTTGATTGGGTCTCACAGCTTTTGGGGACGGAGCTGGAGCATGTGGGGAAACTGAGTCTCAGGCAGGGGAATGTGCTTTCTGGAGGTCGCACAGCGGGACGGCGGGGAGTCTGCACTGGCTTGTAGGATGCCGGCTGGCCCCTTCATAACTTGACCCCAGGGCTTCTTCCTGAGTGTGAGCCCCCCTGCTGGCAGAGGTAGCCAGGTGTGGGGCCACCTGGTGACCCGTGAAATGGGCAGACCCTCGCTTCACCCTTCCTGGGCCGCAAAGCCTGGACAAGAGGAGATGCAGCTGGCTTTCTCTGGAAGGAGCCGTGGTCTGTTCTGGCTGCTGTCTCTGGAGTCGGTGCTGGCCAACAGTGAGACAGGCTGTCTGAGGTGAGGGGATGAGGAAACACTGACGTCCATCAGTCGGTGCTGTGCTGGGGAAGATGCAGGTAGGCTCTGTGCTACCTGCATTCCTCTTTGAACTTCACCAAATGGAAGTCCTGGCTGGAGCAGCCTCTGCCTGCACTCCAGGGCTCGGAGGGCACGTCCAGCCTCAGCTGGAGACCCCTCACCCGGTCAGGGGCCAGCTCTGGCTTGGCTGTCCCTCCCGTCTTCTCCTTGGGCTGCCACTGTCACTGTGCAGGGGACGGGAGGTTATACTTACCCTCGGCTTCTGTTCCCCGTCCTGTCCCGCTGTCCCCGTCACTGCACGTGCAGCAATGGCACAGTTTACAAAGCGTGTTCACAGCCTTGGTCTTCTGGCCCTCACCGCAGCCCTACGAGGCCAGCAGAGCCACTGCCTGGAAACTGAGGCCCAGCAGGAGGGAGGCTCGTATCCACAGAGCCAGGAGGCAGGGGGGCCAGACCCACAAGCCAGGGTTTGCCTCGTTGGTGTAGCGGGGCTTCTGTGTGGGTGGGGACACGGGGGGCGAGGAGAGGGTTGGGCGCGCCATCTTCCAAATCCTGATGGGAAGAGAGTGAAGTTTGAGGCTCTCCTCGGGGTCTCCAGACCCAACTCCTGCCTCCTGGGTCCAGATCCTATAAGGAGACGTCTGTACCCCTTGGTTCTGCCCGGACAGGCAACATGCTCTGGACTGCCCCGCCAGCCCATGGGTTCAGGGATGGCTGAGGAGAGTCCACCAGGGCCCCACCTGCTGGGCCGGGAAGAAGGGCCCATTATTCTGCTCGTTGACATGACGGCCTGGGCTTTGAGCGAGTCAGTATCAGAGACTAGGCGGATCTGAGGCCCCTTCTGCTGCACCCAACCTGTTCCCTGTGTTTACGAGGGCTCCCATTTTGGGGAGCGAGGGAGTTGGACACTGAGCTAAACGTTCCCAGTCGGAAAGGGAGGCACTTAGGGTCCTCATCCCATGTCATAGTTGAGGTTTGTGGCTCAGAGAGGGGCAGCCAATCTCCCCAGGCCACACAGCATGTTCAAACCAAGTCCATGCTCTTGACCTCCACTGCCTACCTTTGTTTCTCTCCACATAGTCTTGGCCTCTGGGTGGCCTGGTGCTTGGTGGGGTCTGTAGGCATTGGTGGGTTAGCAAAGGTCCTGCTGCCCATGCAGAGCTGCCACGTGCTGGCCTTCAGGGGTACCGGGGTGAGCCTGGGTCCTCTCAGATTCAGACATGCTGTCTAATAAGGTCCCAGGAGGACCCCTGGGCAAGGGAGGACGGGGAGTTGGGAGTCCCATCCTGGGAGGACCCACGATTGTACTCAGCTCCTGCCCTGAGCCAGGCCCTGAGCAAAGGCGCTGGAGCCTCCGACCCCCACCATCTCTGGGCCTTGTTTCCAAGTCTGCGAAGTGGAGACAGCCACCTTGGGGTGTGGGGCACTGAGGCCTTTGGGAGCCACTGCATGGGAAAGGGCTGCACTCGTGGGGTCTGTGTTGGGGAGGTGGAGGCTCTTGCAGTCCCAGGAACCAGGGGCCCCTAAACCCACTGCCATCCAGTCGATTCTGACTCATGGCGACCCCATGTGTTACAGAGTAGATTCATGTGGTTTTCTGGGCTGCAATCTTAATGGAAGCAGATCACCAGGCCTTTCTTCTGTGGTGCTGCTGGGTGGGTTTGAACTGCCATCCTTTAGGTGGGTAGTTGAGTGCCAACCATTTGTGCCATCTGACATTCTGCTCAGATGACGTTTCCTCTTCCTTCTCCCCCCTTCCCCGGGAGTCCTTCTAAAGGAAAATTTGCAGTTTGGAGACCAGGCTGGGCTGAAACCAGCTGCCCTGGGAACAAAGGCAGCCCGGCAGGGCTGAGCCAGCAGATCCGAGCCAGGCCGAGTGTCGCATGCTGGCTGTGCCAGCCACCACCTGGTGACACCTCTCTGAGCCTCAGTTTCTTTTCCTGCGATGTGGGAATAACAAGTGTACTCACCCCAGGTGTCCCTGTGAAAATCAGGTATCCGGGATGCAGAGTGCCTGCCCGGAGTAGGCGTTCACAGAGTGCCGTCTGACTCTGCGTCAGACTCCTTCCAGAGGCGTCCCGATTGGTTACTCTTGTGGTTAGTTGCCGTTCAGTTGGTTCCGACTCATGGGGACCCCAAGGACAACAGAATGAAACACTGTCCAGTCGCGTACCATCTTCACGGTCATTGGTGTGCTCAAGTCCTTGCGTGCCACTGTGTATTTTGAGTGCCTTCCAACCCAGGGGGCTTATCTTCCAGCACTGTATTGGACAGTGTTCTATCCTGATCTATAGGGTTTTCATTGACTAATTTTCAGAAGAAGATCGCCAGGCCTTTCTTCCTAGTCTGTCTTAGTCTGGAAGCTCCACTAAAACCTGTCCACCATGGATGGCCCTGCTGGTATTTGAAATACTGGTGGCATAGCTTCCAGCATCACAGCAACAAGCCAGCCACCAGAGCATGACAGACGGACAGACAGGTGGTGCTGTTTAATTTCTTTTGTTTCCTTCTTCCCTGCTCCATCCCTCTGGGGAAGTAGGGCCGGAGAAATTGAAAGGTATATTGTCTCCCGTCTGGCTGGGCCACTAACCCTCTGTTTGGCTGGCTTGTCTTTGGGTCCCCATGCCCACGTGCATGGATATGAACTGCAGCAAACGTTTATCCAGTTTCTTCTGTGCTAGACAATTTATGGGCCTTCTCTAATTTAATCAGCCATACGGGGTAAACCCATTGACCCAGTGCCCTCAAGTCGATTCCGACTCGTGGTGACCCCATGTGACAGAGTAGAACTGCTCCATGGGCCTTTCTTGGCTGTCATCCTTACAGAAGCAGATCTCTAGGCCTTTCTTTTGTGGCACTGCTGGGTGGGTTCCAAGTGCCCACCTTTAGGTTAATAATGTAGCACCCAGAGACCTACATTTACCTGCTGGGTTCTGTGCTAAGCAGTTTCCTGGCGCCTCCGATTGAATCAGCACAGGAACCCTATGAGGTAGGGACGGACACTGTTTACCATTTTATGGACCAGGAAGCAGAGGCTCAGAGAGGCTTTGAACCCAGTCTCTCTGACTCCGGAATTCACACGCTGTTTCCCTCCGGGATCCAGCACCTATGGAAGCTCTGGGCTTGAACACACACTGCAGGTTTGCTGCTCTGGCAGCTGCAGGAGCCGAAGTGGAGCCCAGCATTGGTGATGGACCAGCCCTCCGGCTTCCCTGCAGCCTGGGGGCAGCCTGGCTCTGCCTACCCCGGTGTCATGCTTCCCCACCTGGCCCCCAGCCCCTGCCCCTGGCCTCTCGCCCTCCCCAGTTGGCCTAATGACTTAGCCCAGGTGGCAAGTTTTGTGGAGAAGCTACTCCCAGGAAATAAGAGCCCTTGCTACCAGCCTGGGCCTCAGGTGTGCACACAGCGGCCCTCCCTGGGGTCTGGGGAGCCGGGCCTCCCCTGACTCCAGCTGTCAGACAAGCACCGGAGGGGCTGTGTGTGTTGTGTGGGTGTATCTGTGTGTGTGTGTACCTGTGTGTGTGCTGCGCATGACTGCGTGTGCGTGGCTGTGTGTTTACCATGTGTAAAGATGGTGTGTGTGTGTGTGTGTATACACGTAAGTGGTGTGTGTGTGTAGAAGTCTGTGTGCATGCATGTTTATGCGTGTGTCGGAGGCTGATGGTGATGGGGCAAGGGGAGGGGTCCACAGCCAAGCAGCTGAAGGCGTGGGGCTTGCGAGAGGGGCCGCAGGAGTGGGTGGTGGGGGCTGAGTTACCTCCTTTGCTGGTTGAAGTGCTCTGTGTAGAACAGAGTTACACACACGTTTAGATAATTAGAACAGAAGCCAAAAGAACAATTCCTTTCAAAGGGACGAAGCTGGGAGGCGGGGGCCCACCAGGACCTGGGGGGCGCATTCTGTCTCCCCAGCTCTCTGTGGCCTTCGCTGTGTTTTGATCGCACTGTTTAGAAAATCCCTTTGTTGTAGGATAAACTGACATTGGCCTGCGTGTTTCTGCGGTGAAGTTTGCTGTGTTCCCGGCCCACTCGGGACAGCCAGGCCATTAGGAACTGAGTAAATGAGCTCATTTTAACGTGTTCACTGGTTACAGATGCAGAGATCTTTCCCTGCCCTTTTCTTGAGGTTTTATTTATTTATTAACATGTTTTTCCCCCTAAAAAGTAAAAGGCCTTCAGGTCTCCCTTCTCTCTTCCCATCCCCCCTTAAAATAAGCACACGAAAACATTTTTAGCAAGAACTTCAGCTGGGGAAGACGACGCTCCAGCGTGGCTCCGCGGATTAGCCCCTAGAGGTGACAGTGGGGGCCCGTCCCTGTGAGGTGGGGCCTGTGCTGCCTGCACTGGGCCGCCCAGCGTGGTTGAGCGTGAGGAGCAAGACGTGAGTCTCACCTCTAGGCCTTCGTGCGTGCTGGGCCCCTCGTGGAACTCTGTTCCCGTTCCTGCTTCTTTTCCTTGGCTGGTTCTTACTCATCCTGCTCGTCTCACCATGGTGTTGATAGCTGCCATCGCGCCACCGCGGACTCACGGAGACCTTCGTACAACACGGCACAATGTCCCCCCGTTCTGTGCTATCGTCACGGTCCTTCCTGTGTTGGAGTCCATTGTTGTGACCACTGTATCCGTCCATCTCATCGAGGGTGTCCCTCATTTTTGCTGACCCCCCACTTTACCAAACATGACGTCCTTGCTAGCGATTGGGCTTTCCTGGTGACGTGTCCAAAGCGAGGGGACCGAAGTCTCGTCTTCTTCTCTTCTAAGGACCGTTCCGGTTGTGTTTCTTCTAAGACAGGTTTGTTCGTACTTCTGGCCGCCGACGGTGTCTTCGGTATTCTTGGCCAACACCACAGTCCAAGTGCGTCCGTTCTTCCTCTGCCTTCTTTTTCCATTGTCAGCTTTTGAGTGCATAGGAGGTGACTGAAAAGGTCATGGCTTGGATCAGGCGCACCTGAGTCATTAAAGTGGCATCTTTGAACACTTTAAAGAGGTCTTTTGCAGCCTATTTGCCCAGTGCAGTACATCATTTGATTTCCTGACTGCTGCTTCCGCGGGTGCTGGTCTTGACGCTGAGGTCACTTTTTCAAGGATGACCTTTCGCGCCCCCACCCCCACCCTGTTCTGCCGCTGTCTGGGCTTCTCCAGTCAGCCCAAATGTCATAACAGAGGGAATGGCCTCTCCCTCGCTGGGCTGTGGGCCCTGTGGGGGCAAGAACCGTGTCTGTGCTGTTCACCCTCATGCCCCCAGAACCAAAGTGCATGGTGGATCGTAAGCACATCACGAATATCTGTTGACTGACTGACTGACTGAATGAACGGATGGGAGAGTGGATGAAATCGCACTTACTGAACTTCTCTACACACCGAGCTCTGCCTGTCAGGACCCGGGGCCCCTGCCAGTCCCGGTTCTCATCCCACAGTTGTGTGGCCCTCGGCAAGCTCCCCTCTGATCTAGGCCGCAGTTCCTCACACTGGGAATGGTCTCCCAGATTTCCTCACTGATGTGAGGTGAGAATTCCACGTCAAGGGTTGAACCTCCAGAAACGACCACCTTGGGAATGGGGAATGGACCTAGGCTTGCTCGGCCCCACCTGACCCCCTACCTGCAGGCCCAAGATGCAGCTCAGGCCCAGCTCTGCTGGAAACCTGGCTGAAGGCCACCCAGAGGGACGCAGGGGAGGAACACTGTGCCGTTAGCTGGCGTTTCACATCACTTATGGGCAAGCTGGCCTGGGGAGTATAATGTGCCAACAATGAAGGGTGCCCAGAGCAGATCCCTCCCTGCCCTCCCCCATTCCCTTCCACACCGCCCTTCTCTCTGGCTGTGGCACCTTTCGGGCCTGGAGGCATTGTGAGCAGCCAGGGCGACCGGTGGGGTTTCCTGGAGCTGTGCTGCGGCTGAGGCTGGCCAGCTGGAGGCCTGGTTTCCATTTGCTGAGAGCTCCCCGCAGACAGCACCCCACCCACCCCACCCAGGGGCCTTTGAGGGGCTGTCCCCCACCCTGTCCTGGCAGACGGGCGGTGTCCGAGAGATCCTCTGGTCTCCCTCTGTGGTCCTCCCTCCAGCTGACGCCAGGGACAGGCCCTGGAGTGGTGCCTGTCCCGTCTCTGCAGAGTTCCAGCGCCAGCAGGGGAGGCCCAACTTCCCGTGCCTCTGGGGCCGGTGGCCCTCAACTGGGTCAACATCTGGCCGTGCGGCTGGAGCCGCGGGCCTCCTCTGTCCTCTCCCTCCCCAGCTGCTCCGTTTCCCACCCCTTTCCTTCCCTGAGGCCCTTCCTTTCTGCTAGCTGGATTCCCCGCCAAGTGCCGTAGGGGGGAGTGCACCCTCGGCCCATCCTTCCCTAGCTGAGTGGAGCGGGTGGGGATGTGGCCAGGCCTGAGGTCACTGGTGGGGCAGTGGGAAGTGCCTCTCCAGCCCGGGGCCTGCTCTGCTGCTGGGGGCCGAGATGGGGGTTCAGGCTCTTCACCTTGATGTGCCGGCCGCCTCGCCCCGGACACCCTGGTGAGCTGAGGGAGAGGTAAGCCAGGCAGGGCTGGCAATGAGGGGGTGCCATGCGCGGCCCTGGCAGGCCGGAGGGGGAGAATGAATAAAGCAGGCTGATGTCTGCACGGCAGCGCCCAGAGTCACGTTAGAGGCCTCGCTCTTCGGGAAGCCGAATGTTTGCTCAGCGTGCAGTCAGATCCAGGAGGGGAGAGGAAAAGCGAGGGGACCAGCTGCTGAGGAGGATGCGGTGGCCAGGGGTGTCCCCTGTGCTGGGCCCTGCAGGGTGGGAACGGGCTGGGGCCCCTGGGGAGCACCCCAATTTTGGGGGCTGGCGCTGCTCTCTGTTTCTTCCCCGTCTTTTGTCCAGCACCCTACGTGCTGACCTGTCTCCCTCATCTCTGGCAGGGGGCCTGGCTTGCATCCCCGAGTGCCTGCTCCCCTAGGCCCCGTGCCTCCCCGCCCCTCGCCCCCTCCCACCGTCTGTCCCACTTCCTGCCCTTTGTCCCCCTACTGGCTGGGAGGCCACCTGAGTCTGGGCTTCTGCCCCCCACAGAGCTGTCATGTCCCAGGCATTGGTCTCCCCTCCAGTCACAGAGGTGACGTGCCGAGAGGACACTGGGACAGACCCCCGGACATTCGTCACCAGATGGCGGTTCCTTGATGGATTCCGCAGGGCCTCGGGTTGGGGGGGCCCTCGGTGGTTCCCGTGGCCAGGCACTTGTTCTCCTTTCTGTTTATGTTGTAACCAGGCTACCGAGATAGCAAACTTGGGTTTTACAATTACACAGCGTTTCAGAAGCAAATTGATAGGATAACGTGTTATTATTGGCTACTGGGTTAATAGCTATTTTGGCAGGAGTACCAATCCTGCGTGGCGTTGCTGGCGCAGGGGTGAGAATGGTGAGATGGGGTAGAGAGGGATGGTGGGTGCATCTGGCACCGAGTGACAGACTCAGGAGGTCCCCCGGCGGCCCCCTCGCCTGGCAGTGCCTGCCTGGAGGATGCCTGGCCCTGATCAGCTGTTGCCGAAACCAAGACCAGAGAGGCTGAGAGACCAGCTTCAGGTCACACAGTGAGTGCATGCTGGGGTTGGACTTCAGGGCCCTGTGGGAGCACACAGCTCGGTCTCATCTGAAGGCAGGACACGTGCCCTTCACGAGCGTGAAGTCAGTGTCTGGGAAGCTGGAGATCTGGAGGCGCCCATGTGAGCCAGGCCAGCTACGGGGCTTTTCCCTGCTGGACCCCTGCCTGGAGTGTTCTTCTTCAGCCTTCGTCCTTGGCTTTGCTTCCTTGCTTGCTCGGGTCTCTGCTCAAGTGTCACCTGATCACGTGTGCAGGGCTGCGCCCACCTGTCCCTTTACCCCACACCACTTTCGCTGCTCTGCGTTTCTTCGTAGCACCTCCGACACGGTCTGTGCTGATCCTTTACCTTCTGATCACTTTCCTTTCGGTACCAGGTAAGCTCTCTGAGGGCAAGGACTTGGCTTTGTTCACTGTCGTATCCCCAGAGCCAAGAACACTGCGGGCACAGTGGACACTTGTTAGTATTTGTTGGAGGAGTAAATGAATATAAACTGATATCATTTTCAACGCTGGCTGCCAGGTAACAGGTGGCTACTCTTCTGTCCTCTCCTTGCAGTTGGGGGGCCCTGTTATTCTTGTTATTCCTGCCCCCAAGGAGTGGTTAGCAGGTCCTCCCCAAGAGCTCATGTGGCATCATCTCCTCTTGCAAGCTGTCAGTGGGAGGAACCAAACCTTGCTGCAGAGGGGATTTAAGCATTGGGCGGTGGTTGGGCTGGTTCCCCTCAAGGGCCTTGCTGAGTGTAGGTTCTGTGATGGGCTCAGTTGTCAGATAGTGGGGTCGGCGGTCTCATGATATAACATGTACCATTAACAGCTCCTTCTCCAGACCTGGGCTGGTGCAGGGAGGTGGCAAGGTGAGGATGCTCAGGGAAGGTGAATGAGGAGTTGGGTAAGGCCTGTGGTGAACCGGGGGTTTCCCCAGCAGCCTCCACTCTCGCCTCCACCGATCTGGAAATGACCGGCCGTGATAGGTTCACTGAGCATTCCTGTGTGCCAGGCACAGGGCCAGAGTGCTTAACCTGGGTTATCTGGCTAATCCTCCCTGCAGCCTAGGAGGCAGAGAGTATCCTTTGCCCATTTGTTCCCCTCGGTGAGGCTTAGCGAGGTTCAGTAACGTACTGGGTCACACAGGGGGTCAGTGGGGGAGCCGAGATTTGAACCCAGGCATTCTGACTCCAGAGCCTTCCTGGATACTCTCCCATGACCCCCAGCTCACAGCCCCTTTCAGGGGCTTTGCCAGGTGTGTGCTCTGCCCCGCACTTGGAGCGAGGCCTGGTGCATGGAGGAACTCAATGAGAATTCAGAGAGTGAATGAATGAATGCGTGGATTTTCAGAGAGTGAACAAATGAACCCATGGACTTTCCAGAGAGTGAAAGAATGAATGAATAGACTTTTCAGAGTGAATGAGTGACTGCATGGACTTTCCAGAGAGTGAATGAATGAATGAATAGACTTTTCAGAGAGTGAATGAGTGAATGCATGGACTTTCCCAAAGTGCACAGGGGGTGCTCACTTTCTGTTGTTCAGCAAACCAGAACCAGGTGCCATGGAGTTGCCTCTGACTCATGATGACCCCACGTGTGTCAGAGTAGAATGGCTGATTTTTTGGAAGTAGATTGCCAGGACTTTCTTCTGAGGCACCTCTGAGTGGACTTGAACCTCCAACCTTTTGGTTAGCAACTGAGTGCGTTAACTGTTTGCACCACCCAGGGACTCTGGTCTGCTGGGCAGAGAGGGGGCAACCCAGGACAGTGGTGTCCAGGAAGGGGTGACACTCATGTGATTTCTTCCCAGAAGAATTTACAAGGGGGCTGCTTGACTGTATGTTCCCAGTAGGAAGGCATACTTGTTCATGGGTGTTGGATGGTTAGTAAGGAGGGCCCTGGTGAGTTTCTTGGTGGGGAAAACACGCATGTGCACACACGCACACACACCCCTTTACCCTCCCATGAGTGGTGTGGAGAGAGACATCCGCTTGTTTTACCGCCAAAAATGCAGACCCTCCCCTGGCTTCCTCCCCAAAGCACATTGCTGAGTCTGTACCTTTAAGAGCGTGGAATTCCAGCTTATTACCTTATTAAATCAATCCATTTGTTCTGCTCTGGTCTGAATAAATAGAAGGCCCCCACCCTCCCTCCCCTCCCAGTGCCTCCTTTGTTTTAATGCCATTTCTCCAGGGATCAGGCTGAGGCGGGGTAGCTGAGCTGTTCCCTCTGCCCCCACCCCTGCATGCCCCCCTCCACATACCCCCCACCCCAGCTCCACGAGCGTCCTTCAAATAAAGGAATGCCAAGTGCTGGCTCTGCTGAAGACTGGACTAATTGCATTCCGCCATAATGTGTGGAGCCCCAGGGGCCCGAGTGACAGTGGACAGGCTCTGCGGGTGGCCCTTCTGGGCCCCGGGGTCAGGAGAGTGGCCAGGCTCAGTAACTCCTTTGCCTCCAGCTACAGCCTGCACCCCACCAGCCCCTGGCCCTCACCTAACAGGGGGCCCTCTAGTGGCTGCTTGCTCCTTTGTGATGTTGTGGGTCATTCATTCACTCACTCGGGTATTTATTCATCGTTACTGAGTGCCTTCTTTAGAACAAGTCTTGGGGCTTCAATATTTCATCCACCCGTCCACCCATCCACCCATCCACCCACCCACCCGTCTGTCCACCCACCCACCCATCCGTCTGTCCGTCCATCCATCCACCCATCCACCCATCCACCCACCTATCCACCCACTCTCCCGTCCACCCACCCGTCCATCCATCCATGCCACAGTTACCTGAAATGTGCCCTTGCGTCCACTGATTCATCTGGCAGACGTTGCAGGCCTGCTCTGCGCCAGGGTTGAGAGCAGCCTGGCCCTGTGGTGGACAGTACAGCTGGCCCAAGGAAGGTTGTGGGCCCAGTCTCACCTCGGGGGTGCTCTGTGCCCTCATGGGGCTGGGGGCAGCATTTCACCTTCCCAGATGCTCCTGGGAAGAGGATGCCAGTGCCTGCAGGGGTGGGCCCCGTGAAGACCCTGTGCCTCATGAGCAGGACCCTGGGAGGTGGCTCCCTTTCCATCAGTTCACACCGCTGCACTTTGTAGATCCACGGGGCTCCTCCTGGGCTTGTGGGTGTGTGTTGGGAGGAGGTGCTCCTATAACTCAAAAGATGCTGGCATTTTGTGCGATTTATGAGTCAGGTGGTCAGATCCTCCTTCTGGCTCTGCTGGATCTGCTTTGGGACAAGTCCTTCCTCAGACCTCAAGGGCCTTGGTGTCCCCATACGTCTGTGGGTGGTTAGACTGGGTGGCCCCAAAGGTCTCTTTCAACCCCCTGAGCCTCAGTTCCGTCATCTGTGAGACGTGTTTAGTGAAAGGATTATGTTAAATGCATGAATAGAGGTAAAACATGGGAGACGGTGCCTGGTACACAGTAAGCGCTCAATAAATGTAGTGATGACCACAAGGATGAGTTCTCAGATCTGTTTTGAGTGTGAGCACAGTACGGGAGGCACAGCACGGGAGAACAGTAAGGGAGCACAGTACGGGGACCACAGCACGGGAGAACAGTAAGGGAGCACAGTACGGGGACCACAGCAC
>NW_004443950.1:27708612-27709819 GCF_000243295.1 Trichechus manatus latirostris | reverse complement strand
ACAGGAGAACAGTAAGGGAGCACAGTACGAAGACCACAGTACAGGAGAACAGTAAGGGAGCACAGTACGGGGACCACAGCACAGGAGAACAGTAAGGGAGCACAGTACGGGGACCACAGCACAGGAGAACAGCACGGGAGCACAGTACGGGGACCACAGCACAGGAGAACAGTAAGGGAGCACAGTACAGGAGTATAGTACGGGGGGCATGGTACGGGGGGCATAGTACAAGGGCAAGGTACGGGAGCATGGTACGGGGAGCACGGTACGGGAAACACGGTACGGGGAACACAGTATGGGAGCACAGTACGGGGAGCACAGTGCGGGGAGCACAGTGCGGGGAGCATGGTACGGGGAGCACAGTACGGGAAACACAGTACAGAAGCACAGTACAGGGAGCACAGTGCGGGGAGCATGGTACAAGGAGAACAGTACGGAGAGCATCACAGTACGGGGAGCATAGTGCAGGGAGCACAGTACGGGGAGCACAGGACAGGAGCACAGTATGGGGAGCACAGTACGAGGACCACAGCAAGGAGAACAGTAAGGGGGGCGCAGTACAGGAGTACAGTACGGGGGGCATGGTACGGGAGCATGGTACGGGAAACATGGTACGGGGAACACAGTATGGGAGCACAGTACGGGGAGCACAGTACGGGGAGCACAGTGCGGGGAGCACGGTACGGGAAACACAGTAAGGAGAGCACAGCACTGTGGGGACTACACTATGGGGAGCATAGTACGGGGTGCATCATAGTAAGGGGAGCACAGTGCGGGGAGCATAGTATGGGGTACATCACAGTATGGGGAGCATGGAAGGGGAGCACAGTATGGGGAGCATAGTATGGGGAGCACAGTGTGGGGAGCACAATTCGGGATGCATCATAGTAAGGGGAGCACAGTACGGGGAGCACAATTTGGGGTGCATGATAGTATGGGGAGCACAGCATGGGGAGCATAGTATGGGGTGCATCACAGTATGGGGAGCATGGAAGGGGAGCACAGTGTGGGAGCATAGTATGGGGAGCACAGTGTGGGGAGCACAGTGGGAGCATAGTATGGGGAGCACAGTGTGGGAGCACAGTGTGGGAGCACGGTACGGGGAGCACAGTGTGGGGAGCACGGTACGGGGAGCACAGTGTGGGGAGCACGGTACGGGGAGCACGGTACGGGGAGCACAGTGGGGGGAGCACGGTACGGGGAGCAC
>NW_004443950.1:27698366-27708512 GCF_000243295.1 Trichechus manatus latirostris | reverse complement strand
AGCACGGTACGGGGAGCACGGTGTGGGGAGCACGGTGTGGGGAGCACGGTGTGGGGAGCACGGTACGGGGAGCACGGTGTGGGGAGCACGGTGTGGGGAGCACGGTACGGGGAGCACGGTGTGGGGAGCAGAGTACAGGGAGCACATGTGGGAGCACGGTACGGGGAGCACAGTGTGGGGAGCGATGAGGGCCTGGTGCGAGTGGAAGGAGGTGATGGCCACTGAGGCTGAGAAAGCAAAGGCAACAAGGCAGGGTGGGCAGGGCAGGAGTCAGCCATGCTGGGGAGGGCCGCCAGCTGCCCGGCCCCACACTTGGAAATCCAGTCAGGAGGATGCCCCGGCCCCAGCTGCCCGACCTGCCAGCCCCAAACACCAGGGCTGCTCCTTCTCACTGTGGCCCTGGACCAGGTGGCGCCTCCCCCTGCCCCTACTCCTCCCCTCAGAGCCTTCCCCAAGCTTGACAAGTCGCTTCAATCTCTTCTTCACAGCTGACGTGACTGGGGAGGCCTTCAATCTTTGAGGTTCAACAGCTCAGCCACAAAGCCCGTGGTGGCAATTTTTCTGGAGGCTGCAACATGAAAATCCAGGGAAAATTGAAATTTTCTCTGCTGCATTGTAGATTTGCAGGAGTATAAAAGTTGAGCGGGGCCCACAGAGTGGCTGCGTGGCTGGTACCAACACCTCAGCAGGAATCCCGAGGGTGCCTCCCTCCCAGCCCCCCTCAGGCCCCGTCCTCCCTGTGGGCCCGTCCACCTCTTTCCCCCCCGCTGGCTCTGGCCAGGCACGGTGCTGGGAACACGGCACACCACCACCCTGAGAAGCCCACAGCCTGGAGTGGAGAGGAACAGGGCAAGCCTTGAGGTCAAGGCGAAGTGCAGACCTGGGAAGGGATGCTGTGAGTGGGGCCCTGGGCCCAATTTTAGGGGGTTCATGGATGAACATTTTGAAAAACTAATTCTGTTTTTATTTTAATGGGCATTACAAAGTCATTCATGTCACCAGAACATCCTACCATTGGTTTCATCAATACGGGTATTTAGGATTATGCTCAGGTGGGTAGCATTGTTAGTTCCAAGGCAATTTAAAGGAAAAAGTTGAATGATAACAGTGATGGTGTGCTGCTAGGTCTCAGCGCTTCCGTGTGACAGTGACTTGAGTGTGACAAAGCCTGCGGGGGCAGAGGGTGGGCTTCGGAGTCTGATGGATGTGCTTCCAGATCTGTGTCCACCTATGGCTGCATCACCTTAGACAAGCGTCGGGATGAGTGATTTTTGGGGCCATCACCTGTCTGTCAGTCTGTCATACTGTGGTGGTGAGTGTTGCTATGATGCTGGAGGCTGTGGTACTGGTGTTTCAAAACCCAGCAGGGTCACCCATGGTGGACAGGTTTCAGTGGAGCTTCCAGACTAAGAAAGGCCTGGTGATCTACTTCTGAAAATTAGCCAATGAAAACCCTAAGGAAGATGGCATTAGGTTAGAAGACGCTCAGAATACACAGTGGCCACAATGGGCTCGAGCAGAGACCAACAATCGCGAAGATGGTGCAGCATTTTGTTGTGCTGTCCGTGGGGTCACCGTGAGTCCGAGCTGACTTGGCAGCAGCTAACAGCGTAATGACGGTGTGTACAGAGGAGGTCAGCCCTGGAAGCAGCAGAGCAGGGAGAGTGAGACAGGGACGGAGGAGAGGCCGATACTGGGGTGCAGGGCCGAGGTCGCTGCCGTAGACGCTGACTCAGCTCTGCCAGGACCTCTGTGTGCGCAGAATTTTTCCAGGAATGGTGTCCCTGGAGGAGGGGAGGGGCATTAACTTTCCACTTCCAGGCCGAGCTTGAGAGAGGCAGAGACCTGGAGGTGGAGCCTTCAGCCTTGGCGCTCAGAACCACTCACCCCAGCGGTGGCTGAAATCGAGGGGGCCCCCAAATCACGGCGTGCCCCTTAGTCTCTTCCTCAGCGTCCTCATCTGTAAAACGGGGCCAAGACCATGGCTGTCTTGTAGAGCTGTTGAGGGGAAGAGGTGAGACGAAGCTGGCACTTGGCACGCAGTTGGTGCTCACAGAAAGAGCGTTTTGGGGGAGTGCCTCAGTCCGCCCACGTGGATGCCGAGGGAGCCTTCTGAGGGGGTACCCTTTAGCTGGGCCTCAGATGGGGTTTGATTGAGCTGAGGGAAGCCCTTGCTTGAAAGAGCAGTCTGTATGTGATTCAAGGTCAGACAGCGCTTGCACCCCGTTCATGGAAATCTAACCCTTTACAGAGAGGTGGCCAGGGCTGAAGATACGGACAAGATCCAGACGCCTTCCCACAGATCCTGGCTTGTTGGTCCCGAGCCGGGGACAAGGAGGGTCATCCCTCCGTTTCTTCGTTTCAGATATGGCATATTCATCCCAAAGTGGTTGAGAGCACAGACTCTGAAGTCAGGTGACCCAGATTCAAAGCCCAGCTCGGCCATTACTGGTATACACGATTCTAGACTTGTTAATTAACCTTTGCCAGCCTTAGTTTTGTCTTCTGCGGAACAGGACTGGTAATAAGCTATCCGACTGTTGTGAATACTAAATGAGACAACATCTGAGGTGAGGCGCAGATACCTAGAAATGTCTACACGTAATAAATGTTATTTATCATACATAGGTAATGTGCATATATATATGAAAATACAGCTGGGGTCCAGTGGATTCCAACTCATGGCAACCCCAGCTGCGTTTTGTAGATGAGGTGAGGACGGCGCAGAGGGCTAAGGGCTTTTCCCCAGTTCACTCAGCCGCTGGCCTCGACCCAGCCAAGGGCTCCCACCTTGTCGTCCAGGGCTGGTGCATCCTGGCGGGAGGGGCCCTGGCCCCATCAGTGGCTTTCCTGCCTCTGCCTGGGGCCTCCAGACTCGGAGGGAGGGCAGCAGCCCTGGTGGTGAGGAGTTATGATTTCCCCCAGGCCCTGCTCGGGAGCCCTGAGCTTCAGAGACCTCGTGAACCCTGGCTCAACCCCGCCCAAGTGCCCTGCCTCTGACCTCGCTGTGGCACCTGCCCTCGGTTGCTGTGGGCTCAGAGGAGTGGACGGGGCTCTTTGCGGACTGGGGGCAAGAGCTGAGAGGTGGGGACTGCTGAGCGGGACCTGGCACGGCAGCAGCTTAGGACAGGTATTCCCTAACCATAGCCCCCGGGCTGGTAACTGGCACCTTCTCTCATGTCTGCTCCCTAGAAGAGCTGGGCCGAGCTCGCTGTGACGGCCTGATCTGGCTCCCACAGGGCTGTCCTAGGGGTGGGGGCTGGGCCACACCAGGGCCGGGGAACACGGTGCAAGCACAGGGCGCAGTGTCTGTGTCCCCCCAGGCCTCGGAAGCCCCCAGGGACGAGCGCTGCGGTGGGAGGATGGAGTGGGGGTTTGATTCTCCACACCCCGCCTCAGCAGGTTCTACCTAGTCTGATACGCGTTTGCAGTGTGGATGGGGTGGGGTGTGATGGGGTCCCCAGCTAACTGGGGGCAGTGGCGGTAGGAGGGAGAGAGGGTGACCCTCTCCAGGGACCCTGGAGACTTGTCGTGAGTCAGGTGAACGGAACTCCCACTGCGGTTATGCGTGCGCCCATTTAATACCCAGGGCCCCAATTGTCTGTTCTCTGTGGGGGAAGAGCCGTGTGGATCTGGGGAGAAAAGCAGCTGGAGGATGCAGGTCCAGGGGCCAAAGGAAGGGGGTGATGGTGAGCCGGGACCAGGCTGCTGTCCTGTGCGCTCTTGGTGCCTGCTCCTCTCGAAGGAGTCCTGGTGGCACAGACGGCTAAGCACCCGGCTGCCAACCAGAAGGTTGGCGGTTCAAACCACCCGGTGGCTCCGCAGGATGAAGAGCTGGCGATCTGCTTCTGTGAGGATTATAACCAAGAAAACGTATGGAGCGGTTCTGCTCTGTCACACAGGGCTGTTGTGAGTCGGAATCGGCTCGATGGAACCCGACTACTACAACAGCACTGCCCTCGCGTGTGAGCAGACCCTGCCTTGTCACCCTGGGGGTCCTCACGCGGGCCGAGGACTTCCTGGTGTATGCCAACACTGGAGGAGCTGGGAGCCTTCTTGTCCCTGGATCCCACTAGGGGTCCTTAGGGAATACACGGTGACCCTCGTGCTCGGCCCCCATGTAGGATGGGGTTCCTGCCAGCTGTGTGGGCTGCCCTCCTCTGTGGAAACCCGGCCTTGACTGTTCAGGTCTCTGGGTCTTTGGGGAGGCTGATCACACGATTCTGCTTATAGGCCTGGTTGTTAGCTGCTGTCCAGTCAGCCCTGACTCACGGCAACTCCACGTGGAATGAATCAATGCTGTCCTGACCCATCTCCATGATCAATTGTGGATGAGACTATTGTGATCCATAGAGTTTTCATTGACTGATTTTTGAAAGCAGATTGCCAGGCCTTTCTTCCTAGTCCATCTTAATCTGGAAGCTCCGCTGAACCCTGTGCAGCATCTTAGCAACATGCAAGCCTCCACTGACAGACGGGTGGTGGCTGTGCATGAGGTGCATTGGCCGGGAATTGAACCTGGGTCTCCCGCGTGGAAGGTGGGAGTTCTACCACTGAACCAGCACTGCCTGCTTATATGCTGTTGTTTACTGTTGAGTCGGTTCGACTCCTAGCGACCCTACATGGCAGAGTAGAACTGCCCCATAGCCTTTCTTAGGCTGTAATCTTTATGGGAGCAGATCGCCAGGTCTTTTCTCCCTCAGAGCCATAGGTGGGTTCTAACTGCAGACCTTTAGGTCAGCAGCTGAGCATGTACCCATTGCGCCACCGGGGCTCCTTGCTTACAGGCTGCTGATTGTTTATTTGGCCGTTTGTGGGTCAGCACTCGGGTTATAAGAGGCTTGGGGGAGGGCCCTGGACTGGGAGGTCAGGTAGCCCCGCGCCTGCTGGTGAGCTGACTGTCGAGGTGCTCAGACTGTTGGTGGCTCCCTGGGACCTGCAGAGGGAAGTTTTGGGTTCGAGGGCTCACACTGCACCCTTTAAGTGTCTTCTCCTGGCACCTCAGGCTCCCGCCGCGCCTGACTGCTCGCTGTTTCTGGCTCATCTGCTCTGCCACCTCTGAGCCCTTGCTGACACGGTTCTGTGTCCTGGGAGGCTGTCTCCTCTCTGTCCAGGTCAGGGTGCCCTAGGTTCGGCCGTTTGTACACGTGTGACATGATTTTTGCAACATTTGCGTATTACTGGCGCGGCGATTTACCTAGTATTTTTTTGAAAATCGGTTCTCTGTACATACTTAATTCGTTGAATGAATCCTTTCAATGAAAAATCAGCATCATTTGCTGTAAGTGGACAGTAACCTTAAAAGTGAATTAAAAACAAAACCCAACAAAACCTCACGTTCATGTTATTCCAGCCAGAAGCTGTTGCGTTCTGAAAAGGCTGAGCCCGGGGCCTGCCGCCCCCTCGTTAGAATGTTAGCCCGCGCCGCTGAGTCGGTTCCGACTCATCGCGACCCTGTAGGATAGCGCAGAACGGCCCCATGGGGTTTCCAAGGCTGTAATCTTTACGGAAGCAGACTGTCGCATCTTTCTCCCAGAGTGGCTGGTGGGTTAGAACTGCCAACCTTTTGGTTTGCAGCCAAGCGCTTTAACAGCCGCACCACCAGGGCTGCTTGTTAAAACGTTGGAGACCCAGTAACACCAAACAGAGCCTTCCTCCTCGGCCTCATCGGAAGACTGAAAGAGCTGAAGGGGCGCCGACTTCCCTACTTTGTGCATCAGCACCCTGTAAGACCGTCTTGCCTCCTCCCTGAATGTGTCCTGGCTTCCTCTGTGCATGTCCCCCGTTTTGGAGAACGTGGGTCTTCTTCGAAGCCCAGTGTGGGCGCCCGCTGCCTCCGCCATGGTGCCTCCCCTTGCCCACCCTGCCCTGGCCTTGCCCAGGAGCAGAGCTGTCTCGCACCCACTGGCCTACAGACGGGCATGACCTCTGTGTTCACGCCCCTGCCAGGGCCTGCCCTCCGCGGACCCCCAGCACACAGGAAGTGAAGCAGGACTCTTAGCTGTGTGGGAGGCCTTGGGGTGCTTCAGGACTGGGCAGAGCTGGGCCCTGGGCAGTGGGCTGGGTTTGGGTGGGTGGTGACCAGGTGGGGGGCACCGTTGGTGAGGACACATGAGCCAAGGCTCAGAGGTTGGACTGGATACGAGGTTTGCTCGGCACACCACCGTGACACCAGTGGGCAGTCTGGAGGATGATGGGCTCATTCCAGGCTCCTCCGTGTAACGGCTGTGAAACTCAGTGCCCTTGCCCTCTGGGGGTCTCAGGGGTCTGATCTGTGAAATGGGGAAGCGATGGTCGTCACCGCACAGGGTGGAAGTGAGGCTTCAGTGAGGTGAAGCTCGTGAGCACCGGGCCCTGTGCTGGACACACAGAGAGGGCTCGGGATGGTGGCTGCCGGGTGGGGCTGGGCTGAGGGGCAGTGGGAGGTGATACGAGTCTGCAGTCCACAAAGCGGCTCAGTGGGACCGTGTCACAGACCCAAATGGCCGTGGGGGTGGGGGGGCATCAGGTCACCTCAAGCACTTAAAAGTGGAAGACAGGCAGTGACCCCAAGAGCCATAATTTAGGGTGACACATGTCCTGATGGCGGAGCCCTGAGGGCAAGGAGAGGCACCATCTCGGGCTAAGAGTCAGGGAAAGCTTCCTGGAGGTGGCTTCCTGGAGGTGTTAGCCAGGACAGAGCAGGCTTGGGCTGCCATGGTAGCAGTATGGACCGTCTCTCTCCCCACGAAGGAGGAAGAGCACCCCCTTCCCTCCACCGCCTCAGAGAAGAGACTCTCAGACGGGGGCACAGCTCAGACGCCACGTGCCCTCTGCCACACGGTTGGCGAAAGGGATGCCAATCCAGCCTTGAGCACTTCTCTGAAGCTTCTGGGAACTTCCCAGACTGTAGCTCTAGCTTCTGCAGCTACGATGTATCAACAGGCAGAATGCCGACCAGATAAACAATGCCGACCAGACAAACCCAATCCCAATCAAAGGATTATTTTCTTACAGAAAACTTCACCTACACTTAATAGTTTCAAATTGCTCTGGATACCAATTAGACTTTTAATTCTGCTGTTCCCTCCGGCGCCTCGAGGATGTGTGAATTTTGTGATTAATCGGAGTTGATACATTTTTGGTTTTTGGTGGTTCCCACGGAAGGGAGGAGACAAGGAGACTGTTTCCGGGTTTCCTTCTGATCCTGCCAGTGCCCATGTGTAGGGGAGAGGTGCGGGGCCACTCTGAGTTAGGGGTTCTCTGTCGGGGCAGCAGTGAACCTCTCAAGTGTGCCGAACGGAAGTCCTCTCAGGCCCTCCTGGAGACGGGTCGGGAGCTCTGCGGCAGCAATCCTGCCTGGAGAACCCAACGCCCAGTTAAATACACGGTTTATCCAAAGATTTCTGCAGCGATAGGGCGAGTTATTATTGATTCACAGAGCACGACAAACATCGCTGCATGAATTAGCAAACAGCTGTTTCTAATTTGAGTTTAGAACGGTACACAGAGGAACTTGTTTCTGTGCTCGCTCCTTTCATTTATAATGAATTTTAATCACCGCTACAGGTGAGAAAAATGTAGAAACAAGCTTGTATCTTGTGGAAGACACAAAGAAGAGACAGATGCTAACAGATTTCCAGTCTGTGATAAAAGGGATGTTTCGGTACACTTTACATGTAATTAGAGCGCAGCTGTCTCCAGTCCCGAGTCCACGAACACGGCTGAATGTGGGCTCTGCCGGTCTCCAGAGGGAGTAAAGAAAAACAGTGATTCAACCCCAAAAGCATTTTGCTTTTTCTGGAGGCGAGCAGAGAGTCCTTTGCTCTGGCCCATGTGGCGGTGTTCCACAAACGGTGATGGAGCTGACTTCACAAGGCGTGTTCCCCTCATGCCAAGTCGGTCAGGGGTGCGTGGGGGCCCGGGGGCTGATGGGAGAACCTTCCAATAAGCCTCTGCGCTACAAGCTCCCTGCTCTTCAGGGAGCCCCTCGTAGGGGGTGGGCTGGGGGTCCTTTCTTGCTGGCAGGGTTGGTTGTGATGTTCCTTTTAGTAAGTTTGATCACAGCCAGCTCTCTGGTGAGGTGGGGAATGCTGGTTTTTTTTTTTTCCTGGTCTATTTAATTTCTGCAGTAACACTCGAGCTCGATTGCATTTTCAACATCAGCCCTAAGTAAATTTGTCTAAGGGATGGAACGGCTGGGCAGGATGTGTGTTCTGTGGGTCAGAGGTTTCAAGGGGAAAGGCGGACGCTGCTTCCCGTCCTGAGTGTCTGGAAGCCCTTGGAGGTGGCGGCCCCCGTGGGTCCCCGGTCCCCACCCCCTCCACCATGAGCCTGGAGACCCCAGTTGACGCCATAGAATTGCTGCTGGTGGCCGTGTGACTTGGAGCAAGTCCCTCCCCCAGGGCCTACGTAATGAGAGCACTGGGTTGGGTGTCTTGAAGGCCCTTTCAAACCGGCTGTCCTGGGGGGGTAAATGCCAGGGCCCTCTAGGCCTTTAGACAAGTCGAGTTTCCTTTGCTTTGAAAACCACCTTCCGCAGGGGTAGCTGTTGGTCCTTAGCTTAGAGCCTCGGGGTTATTAATCCGGGCTCAGAGACGTGGGAGCCCTCACTGTCTCCGGCCCATTCAGCCCATCACGGCCGATGCCTGCCCCCCCTCCCCTCTCTGCCCTGTGGGTTTTACTGGGAGCTGGGAGACAGTGGCTGTTTGTTGTTGTTAGGAGCCGTTGAGGCGGCTCCGACGCACAGCGACCCTGTAGGACAGAGTAGAACTGCCCCATAGGGTTTCCAAGCCGTAGCTCTTAACCGCTGTGCCACCATACGTAGCACTCCATACACTTATCACTGGTGACGCTTGACAAATGTTAACTAACTTCACCTGCACAACCCGAGCGTTGTGAGCTGTCATCAAGTCGGTCCCAACGTGTGTTGACTCCACGCCATGAGTGAAACACGGCACGGTCCTGCACCGTCTTCACGACGGATCGCTGATGCGTAGGATTTTCACTGGCTGCTTTTTGGGAGTGGATTGCCAGGCCTTTCTTCCTCGTCCATCTTAATCCGGAAACTCCGCTGAAACCTGTTCAGCATCGCAGCTGCATGCAAGTCTCCACTGACAGGCGGCTGGTGGCGGTGGATGAGGTGCATGAAGGACTGTTATTGTCTCTGTCTCACAGATGAGGAAACCGAGGCAGGGTTTCCCATCTGTAAAACGAGGGGTTCGTTACCTTGCCTAAGGTCACACAGAGAGGAAGCAGTAGGACTGAGATTCTGACCACGGCTGCCTTCCTCTTCGTCACCAAGAGAACACAAGTTCCTCTGGGGCCCAGGAGGCCACAGAGGCAGGTGAGGGAGTCCTGGGGGGCCTGTGCAAGAGAGTGGGTGAGCACTATCCCTGAGGTGCCATAGGCAGCGCTGTGCCACCTGGTCCAAGGGAAGTCACAAGGGAACGTGGACTTTTGAAACCCTTTGGTTTGAGAGTTCCTGAGTTGTAAACGTTGGCATTTTTACAAAATCACTGATCGTTGTGTGGGCTCCCCGGTGGCCCCCACACCTTCCAGTGGTGCTCTGGGACCCTCCACTCCGCAGGCCGGCATTTCTCCTTCAGTCCAACTGGCTAATAGCCTGGGGCTTCATGTTCAATCCCAGCTTTTCCGTTACCATGAGCTTGGTGACATCAGGGTGCCACCTGACCCCTCTGTTCTCAGAGTCTTCATCTGCAGAGACCCCCCAGCTGACTGTCTGAACCTGGCTGCTTCTGAGTGGGGAGAGGGTCCCACCTGGATGGGATGCTGGGACAACAGGTGCCAATCGGATGCCAGGATGCGTGGCACCCTGCTTACCTGTAATAATGATAATGATGATGGCAGTAATAATAATCACCCCACCACCACCCGAGAGAGTTTCTCCAAATGTCAGATGTGATAATGGGTGTGAAATGCTGGGTAAAATGTTAAGTGCCACACAGAATTGGGGATTTGTGGTTAATCACGGTGGTGTAAGTTACACTGGTTCTCGCCTTCTTTTTCTTTGTTGCTGTTGTCAGTTGTCA
Organism: Trichechus manatus latirostris; assembly: GCF_000243295.1. Classification (NCBI taxonomy): domain Eukaryota; kingdom Metazoa; phylum Chordata; class Mammalia; order Sirenia; family Trichechidae; genus Trichechus; species Trichechus manatus. The sequence continues at coordinate 27,698,481 of NW_004443950.1, read as the reverse complement.
TCGAGGCTGCCCCCAACTCAGGGTGACCCTATGCACGACGGAGCAAAATGCTGCCTGGTTCTGCACCATCCCTATGATCGGGGTGACCCTATGCACGACGGAGCAAAATGCTGCC
>NW_004443950.1:27669182-27697863 GCF_000243295.1 Trichechus manatus latirostris | reverse complement strand
GGAGCAAAATGCTGCCTGGTTCTGCACCATCCCTATGATCGGGGTGACCCTATGCACGATGGAGCAAAATGCTACCCGGTTCTCCACCATCCCTGTGATCGGGGTGACCCTATGCACGACGGAGCAAATTGCTACCTGGTTCTGCACCATCCCTATGATGAGTTGTGGATCAGACCATTGTGATCCACTGGGTGATTTTTGGTAGTAGATCACCAGGCCTTTCTTCCTAGTCCATCTTTGTCTGGAAGCTCCACTGAAACCTGTGGAGCATCATAGCAATTCATTTTCTTTACCCAGAATTTGTCGAATGCCTAGCGGCATGTGCACATTACCTGTTTCATGAGGTAGGCACTCTTATGATGAGGAAATGGAGGCTCAGAGAGGTGCAGTAACTTGCCCACGGTCACACAGTGCACGAGTGTGAGTCCTAGTAAGCCCGAGCTCTTCACGCGTCTGTGTGGTCCCTCAGTGGGTAATGTCTCCCTGCAGTTGGCCGAGCCTCTTCCAGCGTATACAGACAGTCCTGGCTCTCCTGAAGCTCATCAGCAGCTGTGGCAGAGTCTGCTTGCTGGCAGGCGGCATTGCAGCCACCCCAGAGCTGGCTAGATGAGGGTCTGCCTGGCCACAGCTTTCAGTCTGGCCGAAAGTGCCCTCAGAGGTTCAACGCCTAGTGTGCTTTTGAGGCAGCCCTCGAGGGCAACAACACCCTCCTCTCTCCTCTCAGGTTTGGGCCACTGACCTTTGCCTGCTGGTCCCCACCCCCGGGATGCCCACGCAGCACTGAACTCTCCCTTTCTTTCTACTCCCCCCTCAACCGAAAGAACGATCCCTACTTTCCCTCGCTGTGGCCACACTGGGGATGAGATCACATCCGAGAGGCACTCTGAGCTCCCTGGAGGAAGGACAGGTGAATACAAGCTGCTGTTACTTCTGCTAATAGTATCAGTCTAATTCAAGATCTCAGGTGGAGCCAATCAGCCCCGGTTGCCCTCTGTGGCCGATGGGTGAGTCTCCTTGGCCTCTGAGGAAAGAACCTCCGACTACCTCACCCCTTTCCTTTCACAGTGGACTTGTGAATTCCCGGGGATTGGGCCTTTATCCTTATACCACGCCTGCCCTGCACCCCCCCCCCCACCCTTTAGGAAAATCAGATATCTAAATGCAAGACTGTTACTGCCATGATGAAAGGGTTTTTTTTTTCCTTCTCCTTCCAAGTGCTTCAAAGTGTCAAAGGGTTGGTTTAGAGATTAACCTTTAGACAGTAATTAAGTGACAGAGAGGTTGGGCAGACAACAGCATAGAAACCTAAGGCTGCTGGGTGCCTTCTTCACTCCTCACAGGACCAGGCATGTAGAGCAGGCTCAACAAATATTTGCCAAGTGATAAAACACCTAACCCAGGACAGAACAGAGAGCTGGGGTACCTACTACCTGCCATTCCTCATTCCTGTACCCAGGGCAGACATCACTAATTGATCACAGACTCTTAGAGCTATAAAGGCTCTTAGATACCAATTCACGTGATTCTTCCCCTCTCAAGAGTTGGAGATGTGAAAGTACAAAGAGGAGATGTTGTTCTTGCCTATGGTCACACAGAACAGATTCTGGCATTGTCAGAATCTGAACCCAGTCCATTAATAGCCTCATCCACCATGGCTCATAGTTTCACCCTCCCTCTGGGCTCAAAGTTCTGCTCTCTGGCTGTGACTCTAGCCTCTGGGCTCAAGACTCATCCTTTCTTTATCATGAAAGGTAGCACGTGTTTGCAGCTTATCGACCTGTTCCTGACTGTAGAATTTTTTTGGGGGTAGGGAGTGTCCTGACAGACTTCTTTTCTTTTGAACTTCCTTTTCTTTCCAAGCAGGCAGAGTTTCTGCTGTTATAAAGTCTTCAAGAATGTGGTGGGTCTCCTATGTATGTCATGAAGACTCATTCCATTAGACAAGAGACTCCTCCACAGATATTTCCTAGACAATGCCATCTCTACTTTTGGCTTCTGCTGAGATGGCTATGGGACAATGCCCCTAAGATTCCTAGATGTCTCTGGTTTGAGCTAAGAGATCTGTGAGTAATATCCTTAATCTCTTCAAAGAGCCTTTTGTGTGACTAAATACTCTAATCTTTTTTTTTTTAAATTTTATTGTACTTTAAGGGAAAGTTTACAATTCAAGTTAGTCTCCTATACAAAAATGTATACATACATTGTTATGTGACCCTAGTTGCTCTCCCTATACTGTGACAGTACACTCCTCCTTTCCACCCCTGATTTCCCATGTCCATTCAACCAGCTCCTGACCCTCTCTGCCTTCTCATCTCACCTCTGGATGGGAACTGCCCATTTAGTCTCGTGTATCTACTTGTAAATAATCTCTTGATTGGTCTGTTTATACTGGTAAAAGGCTGTATAGTCACACCTTCAGCTTTTTCTCTAGAGCATGTTTTCCTGACTAAAATTAAGTGAATCTCTTAATTTTAGCATCTTTTGGAATCTGGATAGGCTTAGAATTTCCCAAACCACCAATTCCTGGTTTCTTTTTGTTTAACAGACCTCTCCGTCTTCTGTCTCCTACCTCTCCCATTTTAGTGTAAGCAGCAAGAAGAAGCCAGGACACATCTTCAACATTTTCTTAGAAATCTCCTCAGCTAAATATCTAGGCTTATTCATCCCAAGTTCTTCTTTCCACTAAACTTTCTGCCATTATGTAGCAAGAATCCCTTCCCTGAGTTTCCAATAACATATCCCTATTTCCTTCTAAGTCCTCACTGTCACTGCCTTTCACACCCACAGTTATCTTAACAGTCTGTTCACGATGATGTAGGTGTTCACTGAGGCAATTTAGGTGTTCTCCACCAGATCCTTACTTCCTTTGGAGTCTTCACTAGTGGGGTCATAAACATCCATATTTCTATTAACACTCTGTTCCAGGAAATTTAGGCTTTTTATATCATATTGCCCCAAATTCTCCCACCCTCTGCTTATGGCCGAATTCTTAAGCCACTTTTACTACATTTTTAGATATTTGTTATAGCAGCACTGCACACCTGGTACTAAAATCTATATTAGTTTTCTATTGCTGCTGTAACAAGTTACTATAAATTTAGTGGCCGAAATAACAAGAATTTATTATTTATGATTTTACAGTTCTGTACATCAGAAGTCTGATGTGGGGCTCGCGGAGCTGAAATCAAGGTGTCGGAAGGGCTGCATTCCCTTCTGGAGGCTCCAGGGGAGAATCTTGCTTTTTCAGCTTCTGGAGGCTGCCCACCTTCCTTGGCTTATGGCACCCTTCCATCTTCACAGCAAGCAATGGTGGGTTGGGTCCTTCCTACACGGGGGCAGATTAACCAGTAAGCAAGGAACTCATGGGCTTACATTAAGCAAGGTATGCAAGAGTTTACTTGTGTTTACTCACTAATCTGTAGTGACAATTCCACATGGTTTCACCACAGTTTTGCTCTGCATACCTTGCTTATAGGGTAATCCCACATCACATCATTCCAACCTCCTCTTCTGCCTCCCTTTTCCACAGTTAAGGACCCTGGCGGCGCAGTAGTTAAGAATTCGGCTGCTAACCAAAAGGTCGGCAGTTCAAATCCACCAGCCGCTCCTTTGAAACTCTATGGGGCAGGTCTACTCTGTCCTATAGAGTTGCTGTGAGTCAGAATAGACTTGACGGGAATGGGTTAATGGTGCTTACACTGGGCCCACCCAGATAATCTGGGAAAATCTCCTTATTTTAAAGTGGCCTGGTTAGCAATATTAAATTCCAACTGCAACGTTAACTTCCCTTTGCCATGCAATGTAATATAGTCTTTAGGTTCTGGGGGTTAGGTTGCGGACATCTGTGGTGGGCCATTATGGTGCCTGCTATGTCCTCTCTGTTGGGTTCTGTGCAGACCACTGAGCAGCCTGCTCCAGCTGCCAGTAAGTGAGGAAAGAGGCCAGCTGTGTCCACTGGTGGTTGGCAGCAGACCCCAGCCTGGCCTGGCCATCCTCCGCTGTCTGCCCACTTCAGGACATGACTCTGGCTCTGTGGCAGGTGGGATTCTAAAGCTCTCCTTGAACCACAGCGCCTGGCACTGGGCTTGTACGTGACGGCCCCAGGAGAAAGGGAGCAGCTGCTGAAGTAGATGAGTCCTGAGCCGGCACTCGGGGACCGGACAGGCAGTAGAGCCTAGTGGTCAGCAAGTGGGGGCATAGGTATGTCTGCCACTTGCTAGCGCTGTGTGCCTAGGAAGTTGCTTTCCCTCCTGGCGCTCCCTGTGCACAGTTAAAAAAAGAGGAAGTGTTAATACTACCTACCTCGTAAGGTTGTTGTGAGGATCAAATGCTGCCCAAGCACCTGGCAAATAGGAAATGTTTGACAGACAGTAACTGCTATGCTTATTGGAGTCCCTAGGTGTTGAAAACAGTTAACATGCTCAGCTGCTAACTGGAAAGTTGGAGGTTTGAGTCCACCCAGAGGTGTCTTGAAAGAAAGGCCAGCTGAAAATCGGCCATTGAAAATCCTATGGAGTTCAGTCCCGCTCTGACACATATGGGGTTGTCATGAGTCGGAATTGACTCGACCTGGTTTTAACGGGCTTCCTTGCTGCGTACCTGCCAGAGGGCATGTGTTTCACTGTCTGCACGTGGTGTCTGAACAGTCGGCATGAGAATGTCATTGCCATAAGAAGAAGAGACCCTGTCCTACTGCTGACACCCCGCAAACACACCCCAAGCTTTGGCCCTGGCCCACCTCTCCAGCCTGCTTCTAGGGTACTGAGTGTCCCCAGAGCAAGAGGCATTTGGAGCGGGTGGGCCAGCAGCAGCGAAGGTGGGATGCTGTTTGAGTAGAGGGTTTTAAACGGGGCCATCTGAGTTTGGGGCTTTATATGCCCACAGGACCATTTCCCCTGGTTGGGCCTTTTTGGTTTAAGGAGCCTGATTTTCATTTCAATTCAGATGCTTATAATCTCAGCAGTTGCTCAGGTTTTCACTGCCAGAATAATGTGCTTTGCTTTAGTTTTGAAACTTGTTTGCAGAAAATTAAGCCAACCCGCCAACTCTGTAGTGAATCCTGGGTGCTCTGGTGTGGGGCAGGTTGAGACTCCTTCTCAAGGCTAGGGGTGAGTGACTGGCATGGAGTCTGGGGGGTTGGTTCCCACACTACTGGGACAGGGCTGTGAGGCCCTGAGTTGCAGGCACTCTGGCAGCACCATCTGGCTCTGTAACTCCCCTCCTCCAGCTTCGGCTTCCTGTCCCCAAAATGGGATGTCGCCGGTAACCACCAGATAGGGTTGCTGTGAGGATTAGAAGAAATTAATTGTGACAATAGAAGCACTTAGCACAGTGCTGGCGCGTGGGACATGCTCAGCAATGTAGCTGCTAATATTATTAGCGCGCGTGTACTAATTAGTACTAATGATTATTATTGGCCAAATTATGCTCTTGTGTAACAGCTTTGTGGAAGTATAATTTACATACCATAAAACTCACTTGTTTTAAGCGTGCAGTTCGGTGATTTTTATGCATTTGCAGAGCTCTGCCACGTCACCACACACTGGGTTAGGTCATCTCCTGATCTCGGGAAGAGCCCTGCAGCCTGTTTGCCGGCAGCCCCGGCTCCCACCACCCTCTGCAGGCAGCCATTCACTGCTTCTGTCTCTATACAAAGAAACCAAACCAAAACGGTTGCCATTGAGTCGATTCTGACTAGCGGCTGGTGGATTTGAACTGCTGACCTTTTGGTTGGCAGCCCAGCTGTTAACCACTGCACCACCAGGGCTCCTTCTCTATAGATACACTTTTTCTGGACCTTTCCTGTCAGGGGAGCACAGTGCTTTTCATACTACTTTCTCTCACCTGCCCCTCAGAAGCTCCTTGAGGGCAGTTCCCTTTTTCAGATGAGTAAACTGAGTCTGTGCGGTCCAGGGGAATGCTCGTGGGAGGGATGGATAAATAGAGGAGTGGGCTTTGGTGCAGGGTTTGGGGACAAATGCGTCCAGCAGAAATGCCTGCAGGACCAGTTCCTGTGAGGCTCTGTCTTGCTCGGTCAAGGCTTTGTCCTCGTTTTACTCACTGAGGCGCCGAGGGCCTCGGAACCCCGCACACTGATGAGTTCACCCCGTGTTCCCTGCTCACCAGCCCTGGGGGCTCCTGGACCTCCCAGGACCTTGGTTGGCCCTCCCTGAACTGGAAACAATCGGCGGTCCCTGTTGTCCTCAGGGAGGTCTCAGAGGGGACGAAGACTGGCTGTTTGAAGGTTTCTCACCCACGCAGGGCTGGTCCCGTCCACGGTTTGACCCGCGGACGCTCTTCAGGACTCATGTTATGGCCAAGGGGCCTGAGTGTGGACAGTCCTGCTGCCATTTCTAGGGCCCAGTCGCTCGGGCTGTGCCTCAGTTTCCTTGCTGGAGCACTGGCAGTGGCCCTGGTTCCCACCTCACAGGTGTTGGGAGGAAGCCCTTATCATGGTGTGTGGCCCAGCATGTGGGTTCAGGGGCAGCTTAAGGGAGCGTGAGCTAGAAACCTAAAATACTAAAAAGCCAGTTGAGCCTGGCCGAGGCGGGGGCCACCTCCTCCCTTGGGCCCCTGTAGTCCGCACCCCACGGAGCCTAGCTGGCAGGGCTGGGAATTAGCAGGCTGGGGCTCCGGGCGCCTCCCACCGCATCTAATCCGAGGAGCTGGCAGCGGCTGCGTCCTTCCCATCTGAAGGGCCCCGTAATGTGAGGCCCCGCAGGGAGCAGGCGCCCTCGCTCGGGAGGGAGTTCTGGGAGGCGCCCCGCGCCGGGCTGGGTGACTGGGCTTCAGACGTGGGGAGGTGGCTGGGAGAGGTGGGGATCGGAGCCGGAGCCCGAGAGAGCAGCGTCCATCTGGATGGAGTTTCTCCAGTGCTGCCGGCCAGGGCAGGCAGATCTTCACAGGTCGGGGCTGGGGGCCTGGGCGGGCACCGGGCGGCCGTGGGCCTGAGACCAGGCTCAGAGCTAGCAACAAGGGAGCCTTCAGGATCCTCCGGGGTCAGGCCTTGCTCTCTAAGTCCTGGAGTTAGCCTGGGATGGCAGGGGCGGCTGCGGAGGGCCCGGGGCCGGGCAACCCGGGTGGGTGCTGTGCCTCTCAGACTGCGTGTGTCAGTGAGTGTGAATGTCGGTGAGTGTGTGTGTCAGTGAGTGTGTCAGTGTGTGTCGGTGAGTGTGTGTCAGTGAGTGTGTGTGTCAGTGAGTGTGTCAGTGTGTGTCGGTGAGTGTGTGTCAGTGAGTGTGTGTGTCAGTGAGTGTGTCAGTGTGTGTCGGTGAGTGTGTGTCAGTGTGTGTGTGTCGGTGAGTGTGTGTCAGTGAGTGTGTGTCGGTGAGTGTGTATGTCGGTGAGTGTGTGTGTCAGTGAGTGTCAGTGAGTGTGTCAGTGTGTGTCGGTGAGTGTGTCAGTGAGTGTGTGTGTCAGTGAGTGTGTCAGTGTGTGTCGGTGAGTGTCAGTGAGTGTGAGTGCGAATGTAAGTGTATGTGTCAGTGTGTATGTGTGTCAGTGTGTCTATGAGTGTTATTGAGTGTGTACATGAGTACCAGTGTGTCAGTGCATGTCACTGTGTGTGTCAGTGTGTCCGTGAGTGTGTGTCAGAGTGTGTCAGTGTGTGTGTGTCAGTGTGTGTCGGTGTTAGTGTGCGTGTATATGAGTGTCATTGTGTACGTGAGTACCAGTGTGTCAGTGAGTGGGTATAAGTGTGTGTGTCTGTGTGTCAGTGAATATGTGTGTGTGTGACAGTATGTGTGTTTAAGTGTGTGTGAGTGAAGCTTGAGTGGGAGTGATAATGTGAGTGGGTGTGTGTGTGTGCGTGCGTGTGACTGTGTCTGTGTGTGCGTGTATGTGACTGTGTGTGTGTCTGTGTGAGTGTGCGTGTGCGTGTGTGTGACTGTGTGTGAGTGTATCTGTGTGAGTGTGCGTGTGTGTGACTGTGTGTGAGTGTATGTATGTGAGTGTGCATGCGAGTTGCAGAGTGACCCGAAAGGTGTCTGTATGTGAGCATGTGTGGGTGTGTGTTTACGTGTGCAGTGTGTGTGCCGGTGCACACTCATGCCGGTGGGTGTGGTGCCCCTGCCCCCTCTCTTCCAGCAGCCAGGCCCCTCCCGTTCGGTCCGTGCGGGCGTTTCTGGGGGCTAAGCTGGCTGGCGGGGGCAGGAGAGGCCGGGCCATGGTTTCCTTCTCCCGTTATGCGAGGAAGGTCAGCGTGGCCCGTTCTGAGGTTTGTTGTCTCTCCCTTGCCCGCAGCAGCCTGTAGCCCGTTTCATCCATTATTAAGTTTTAAATCCTGCCCGGGCTGCCTGGGCTCGCGCCCGGCTGAGGTGCGGAGAACTTAACCGGCTTGTTATGTCCTGTGTACCTTTGTTTTCCCAGTGATGGCCAGCACTTGGGTTTGTGTGGTTTCTCTGAGGCTGGCCCGGCCAGCAGGGGTGGGGGCGGCCCTGTCCCCAGGGAGGGTGGGACATGCCGGGAATCCGTGAGAAGAGGGCCTCGCTCCCCTGCCACGTGGATCTAAGGCACTCCGGCTCTGAGCTGTGTCCTGGCCCACCCTCTGATCACCGTCATATCAGGCCGTCTTCCATGGTCCTGGGTGGACCGGAGGCGAGTCCGGGGGTGGAGTGGGAACAAAGAAAACCGACCCTGTGCATGGTTTGGGCTGGGAGACCCGCAGACCCTTTGCCTGCTTCTCTTGGCCGTGGCGTCCGATGCCTTGTGCCCTCGACGTCACACCTTGTGTGTCCTTGTGTTGTCTGAAGCAACAGCTTCATCAGTCCCTACCCCTAAAGAGTGTGATACGGCCAAGTTCATTAAAGTACATCTTAGTTATTTACTTATTTTTGCGAATTGTTGCCTGTTCCCCCTGAGGACCGGTGGGATTTCCCGCCAGGATTAGGGCTAGGGGAGAGTCAGCCCCACATCCTCACCAGGTGATGGGGCTTGTCCTCCTTTTGCCTGTGATCTCTGAGGTCATTCCTGGTGCCTTTGTCTAGGCTGACCCTCCTCTCTGTCCCCTCTCTCATCAGAGATGTGGCCGAGTGCCTCACCTCCTTGTGGGAGAACCCCGTGTCTGAGGAGCCCAAGGGCAGGTGGTGCTCAGGGTCCTCCACAGACTGGAAGGCCCTCGTGTCCATGGGCTGCCGGCCCCCTGGGCGCGCCCTCCCCCGCGCCTCCTGCAGCAGCCGGCCAGCTGCACAGCCTCCGCCCGAGCACTGTCGAGACACGGGCTCCATCCGTGTTTCTGTGCGGCCCTGGGAATTGCCTCTAATCTCCTCTCTGCCTTCCCCCTGCAGACGGTGATGACGACCCACAACTCTCCTGGGTGGCCTCGTCTCCCTCCAGCAAGGATGTTGCGTCACCCACGCAGATGATCGGCGATGGGTGTGACCTGGGCCTCGGCGAGGAGGAAGGGGGCACCGGCCTGCCGTACCCGTGCCAGTTCTGTGACAAGTCCTTCATCCGCCTGAGCTACTTGAAGAGGCACGAGCAGATCCACAGCGACAAGCTGCCGTTCAAGTGCACCTACTGCAGCCGCCTCTTCAAGCACAAGAGGAGCCGCGACCGGCACATCAAGCTGCACACGGGCGACAAGAAGTACCACTGCCACGAGTGCGAGGCGGCCTTCTCCCGCAGCGACCACCTCAAGATCCACCTGAAGACGCACAGCTCCAGCAAGCCCTTCAAGTGCACCGTCTGCAAACGGGGCTTCTCCTCCACCAGCTCCCTGCAGAGCCACATGCAGGCCCACAAGAAGAACAAGGAGCACCTGGCCAAGTCGGAGAAGGAGGCCAAGAAGGACGACTTCATGTGCGACTACTGCGAGGACACCTTCAGCCAGACCGAGGAGCTGGAGAAGCACGTGCTCACCCGCCACCCCCAGCTCTCCGAGAAGGCGGACCTACAGTGCATCCACTGCCCCGAGGTCTTCGTCGACGAGAACACGCTGCTCACCCACATCCACCAAGCCCACGCCAACAAGAAACACAAGTGCCCCATGTGCCCCGAGCAGTTCTCCTCGGTGGAGGAGGTCTACTGCCACCTGGACAGCCACCGGCAGCCCGACTCCAGCAACCACAGTGTCAGCCCCGACCCTGTGCTGGGCAGCGTGGCCTCCATGAGCAGCGCCACGCCGGACTCCAGTGCCTCTGTGGAGCGCGGCTCCACCCCAGACTCCACCTTGAAGCCGCTGCGGGGGCAGAAGAAGATGCGGGATGACGGGCAGGGCTGGTCCAAGGTTGTCTACAGCTGCCCCTACTGTTCCAAGCGGGACTTTAACAGCCTGGCCGTGCTGGAGATCCACCTGAAGACCATCCACGCGGATAAGCCCCAGCAGAGCCACACGTGCCAGATCTGCCTGGACTCCATGCCCACCCTCTACAACCTCAACGAACATGTCCGCAAGCTACACAAGAACCACGCCTACCCCGTTATGCAGTTCGGCAACGTCTCCGCCTTCCACTGCAACTACTGCCCCGAGATGTTCGCGGACATCAACAGCCTGCAGGAGCACATCCGCGTCTCCCACTGCGGCCCCAACGCCAACCCGCCCGACGGCAACAACGCCTTCTTCTGCAGTCAGTGCTCCATGGGCTTCCTCACGGAGTCCTCCCTCACGGAGCACATCCAGCAGGCCCACTGCAGCGTCGGCAGCGCCAAGCTGGAGTCCCCGGTGGTGCAGCCCTCACAGTCCTTCATGGAGGTCTACTCCTGCCCCTACTGTACCAACTCGCCCATCTTTGGCTCCATCCTGAAGCTCACCAAGCACATCAAGGAGAACCACAAGAACATTCCGCTGGCCCACAGCAAGAAGTCCAAGACGGAGCAGAGCCCGGTCTCGTCCGACGTGGAGGTGTCTTCCCCGAAGCGGCAGAGGCTCTCGGCCAGTGCCAACTCCATCTCCAACGGCGAGTATCCCTGCAACCAGTGTGACCTCAAGTTCTCCAACTTTGAGAGCTTCCAGACCCACCTGAAGCTGCACCTGGAGCTGCTCCTGCGGAAGCAGGCGTGCCCCCAGTGCAAAGAGGACTTTGACTCCCAGGAGTCCCTCCTGCAGCACCTGACGGTGCATTACACCACCACGTCCACCCACTACGTGTGCGAGAGCTGCGACAAGCAGTTTTCCTCCGTGGACGACCTGCAGAAGCACCTGCTGGACATGCACACCTTCGTGCTGTACCACTGCACCCTGTGCCAGGAGGTCTTCGACTCCAAGGTGTCCATCCAGGTGCACCTGGCGGTGAAGCACAGCAACGAGAAGAAGATGTACCGCTGCACGGCTTGCAACTGGGACTTCCGCAAGGAGGCCGATCTGCAGGTGCATGTCAAACACAGCCACTTGGGCAACCCGGCCAAGGCCCACAAGTGCATCTTCTGCGGGGAGACCTTCAGCACCGAGGTGGAGCTGCAGTGCCACATCACCACGCACAGCAAGAAGTACAACTGCAAGTTCTGCAGCAAGGCCTTCCACGCCATCATCCTGCTGGAGAAGCACCTGCGGGAGAAGCACTGCGTGTTTGACGCGGCCGCTGAGAACGGCACGGCCAACGGGGTGCCCCCCGCCGCCCCCAAGAAGGCCGAGCCTGCCGACCTACAGGGCATGCTGCTCAAGACCCCCGAGGCGCCCAACAGCCACGAGGCCAGCGAGGACGACGTGGACGCGTCGGAGCCCATGTACGGCTGTGACATCTGCGGGGCGGCCTACACCATGGAGGTTCTGCTGCAGAACCACAGGCTCCGAGACCACAACATCCGGCCGGGCGCAGACGACGGCTCGCGTAAGAAGGCCGAGTTCATCAAGGGCAGCCACAAGTGCAACGTCTGCTCGCGGACTTTCTTCTCGGAGAACGGTCTCCGGGAGCACCTGCAGACGCACCGGGGCCCCGCCAAGCACTACATGTGCCCCATCTGTGGCGAGCGCTTCCCCTCGCTGCTGACGCTCACTGAGCACAAGGTGACCCACAGCAAGAGCCTGGACACGGGCACCTGTCGCATCTGCAAGATGCCGCTGCAGAGCGAGGAGGAGTTCATCGAGCACTGCCAGATGCACCCCGACCTGCGCAACTCGCTCACAGGCTTCCGCTGTGTGGTCTGCATGCAGACGGTCACCTCCACGCTCGAACTCAAGATCCACGGCACCTTCCACATGCAGAAGCTGGCGGGCAGCTCGGCCGCGTCCTCCCCCAACGGCCAGGGACTGCAGAAGCTCTACAGGTGTGCCCTGTGCCTCAAGGAGTTCCGCAGCAAGCAGGACCTGGTGAAGCTGGACGTCAACGGGCTGCCCTACGGCCTCTGCGCCGGCTGCATGGCCCGCAGCGCCAACGGACAGGTGGGCGGCCTGGCCCCGCCCGAGCCCGCAGACCGGCCGTGTGCCGGCCTCCGCTGCCCTGAGTGCAGCGTCAAGTTCGAGAGTGCCGAGGACCTGGAGAGCCACATGCAGGGTGACCACCGCGACCTCACGCCAGAGGCCAGCGGGCCCCGGAAAGGCGCCCAGACGTCGCCGGTGCCCCGGGTAAGTGCCTGCCAGAGCCTGCTCCCTGCTCCCTGGGCTCCGCCAATCCCAGAGGAGCCCAGACCTTGAGCTCCGTGTCTCCTGGGGACATTCTGTTAGTAGCATGGGAAGCAGCCCTGCTGTGCAGGGTCACGCACACCTGCTGTGCTGTAGACTTCCGGAGTCTGGACCCAGAGCTGTCATGTCCTGCCCAGCGTGTGACATCTTAGATTATCTGTCTCTCTGGGTCTCAGCTGTAAAACGTTCATCTGTGAAATGGGTGTTCTAATTGTGCTGACTTCGAGGATGAATGCAGCAGAGGGCCCTGTGCGGTGGCTGATGCTCATAATGGGGGCCGTCATCTCATCCCTGCTCTTGGTGTGGGGTAGACCTCTTCGCTACGGGCGGGTCACCTAGCCTCTCTGGGCTCTTTCAATCCCACCTCCCTGTGACAGTCCAAGGGGATAATACACACGGAAAGGCTTAGAACGTGGTGGCGCTTAGTGAGGGCTCAGTCCTGCCGTAATCCCCAGCGGGCATTATCGTCGTCACGGTCATCCCTGCTGTCTGCGCAGTTGCTGGCGTGCGGAAGGCCCTGGAAGCGATTCCAATTACTGTTATTACGGATTGATTGGTTCATTATTCGTTCATCGTATTTGTCCTGAGCACCCATTATGTTTGGGAGTGCCTGGGGAGCCAAGGAGAAGCAGAAATGAACACTGCCTTGGGGTTCCCATGAACCGGGGGGATTCCCGGGTCTCTAAGCACTGGGTTTCAATGAGGCGGGAGGTCCAGGCTACGAGTGGGCCCACAGGGGCCCTGGGGACAGGACGGAGAGGCACCAGGATGGTGGGCCTGGACCCTGCCCCGTGCCCCCTGGCATGGCCCTCAGCTGTCAAACAGGCCTGGGGATTCCCAGCGAGTCTGCTGTTTCCAGACCGAGGAGGTGCCAAGCGGATCTTGGGAGCGTCCTTCCCCGAGGGCCACTGCCACTGGCGCCGCTGGCGGGAGGCGGGATCTGGGGAAGGGCCGCCTGCCAGAGTTGCTTGTGGGAAGACGGGGTGTTTGCTGAGGGTGTTTCGCCTTGGAATCAGAGCCCGGCGCTCTGGGATTTGGAGAGGGAGGTGGAAGAAGAGGGCGAGAAAGAGGGATGGAGAGAGCAGAGGGAGGATTCTGCCTGAGGTCACTCCTCAAAGACCCCTCGGGAGCAGGAAGCCCCTCTGAGGGGCTGTAACCCCCTGCCCTTTCAAGGCTCCTGGCTGACCCTAAACAAGGGTCCCATGGGACACCCATCAGAGGTCCTGAGCACGGGTACTGGTCCCTGCCGCCCAGCTCTGTCCCCTCAGCCGAAGCTCGCCGACTGGCTGGGGCAGTGTGGACGAGCCTGGGGAGCATTTGGGCCTGGAATCAAATGGTTTGGGTCAAAATCTCGGCTCTTCCAGCACCCAGCTGTGAGTGGCACCTGTGGGCCTCCATCCTCTCCTGCAAAGCTGGGAGGATAACGGTGATAGTGCTGGTTCCTCTCTCTGGGCTGCCGTCCTGGGAGGCACGGGGGCCGTTCTGGTGTTTGACCAGCGTCTGCTCTGATCGCCCAGTGCCTCACCGTTTCAGTTGGTAAATGTTCTGTGAGCATTTCCGGGGCTGACCTCAGGCGTTTTGCTCTGAGGATTAAATGAGTAAAACAAGCTCTGGGCTCCTAGTGAACGTCGCTTCTTATTTTTTCCATTTATAATAACAACTCACACTTTCTGAGGTATAATGATGTGCTGAGTACTTTGTATCTACTTAATCCTTAAACCAGTCGCCCTTGGGTTGACTCGGACTCACAGCGACCCCATGTGTGTCAGAGTAGATCTCTGCTCCTTAGGGCTTTCAATGGCTGAGATCTTTTGGGAGTAGGTTGCCAGGCCTTTCTTCCAAGATGCCTCTGGGTAGACTCGAACCTCCAACCTTGCATTTAGCTGCTGAGCCCAATAGCCATTTGCACCACTGAGGGGCTCCATTTAATCCTTACAAAGCTCATTTTACAGATGAGGAAACTGAGGTACAGAACAGTTAGCTAGTTTGCCAAGAGGCTCCCCCTTCAAGAGTCAGGGAAGGGATTTGAACCCTGACTGGTTGTGTGGTTGGAGGCCAGCTGGGGTGGGGTCCGGGACAGTCATCCCCACATGCTCAGGCTGTGCGGCAAGGTGGCTGGACTGGGTCCCTGCACCCCGCTCTCCTCAGAGAACCCCAGGAGCACCCAAGCCCCACACTCCCCTTTAAGCAGTGCCCACCGGGGTTCCAGGGGCTGTGATGCTGCTTCCAGGGTCCAAAGTTTGGGGCTGTTTGGGCCTCCGCCTCTCCAGTCTCTGACTGACTTGGCATTACGGTGAGTACCACTTCTTAAAGCCCCTGGGGTCCCTGGGTGGTGCAAAGAGTTAAAGCACCCGGCTGCTAACTGACAGGTTAGAGGTTCGAGTTTACCCAGAGGTGCCTTGAAAGAAAGGCCTGGTGATCTACTTCTGAAAAACCAGCCCTTGAAAGCCCTGTGGTGCACAGTTCCACTCAGACACACTTGGTGCCACCATGCATGAGAGTCGACTCAATGGCACTGGTTTTCTTAAAGCCCCTGTTGTTGTTCGATGCCTTGGAGTTGATTTCCGACTCACAGTGGCCCTGTGGGACAGAGTGGAACTGCCCTGTATACAGGGTCAGATGACCCAATCAGCAAGGTAAGCACAGGCTTACTTGTGCTTACTAATCTGTAGCGAACAATTTTACCTGTTTGATGTGCTGAAACCCATGTGAAATTGTTCACTACAGATTTGTAAGAAAGCACAAGTAAGCCCGTGCTTACCTTACTTACTGGGTCCTCTGCCCCGTCAGGGATTGTAAATTTGAAAAGAGGCTTTGATCCTGTAAGAAGGTGCTGTGGGGTTGGGAGAGAGACAGATGTCAGCCAGACCTAGAAGCAGAGTCTGTGATGTGGTGAAAAAATGTGAAATTGTTCACTACAGATGATCTGGTAAGCAAGGTGAGCTCCATGCTTACTTTGCCTCGTGGACAGCTCACCCCTGCAGGTTTTCTAGGCTGTAGTCTTTACAGGAGCAGAACGCCGCGTCTTTCTCCCACGGAGCCGCTAGGCGGGTCTGAACCTCCAATCTTTCGGTTAGCAGCTGAGCGTTTAACGCATTGCACCACCAGGGCTCCTTCCTAAAGCCCCTGCTATTCTCACGTCATCTCCATGGCAACAGCCTGGGAGCTGTGCCGTGCCCCGTTTTCAGACCCAGGCTCAGAAAGGTGAAGCCATGTGCCCAGGGATGCACAGCTGGGCGTGGCAGTGCGGGGCTTCTGACCGGAGGGGGGCTTGTTTTCTAGGGGCTCACAGGCCTCCCTCTCCCTGCCCCCAGGCCTCACAAGAGAGAGGGTGAGCTGAAAGTCACATTTCTGTCTGCTTTGAGGCCTGAGCGGATGGTCCATCTCGTAAAGGAGCTAGACAAAGCCCAGGTAGCTCCCACACACCCTGTTGGGGCCCTGCCCCCTGCCTGGGCACACCCTGGGGCGGGGGGCCCAGCTGTCTGCTAGCCCGTCCCCTCCTCCTCCAGGACTCACTCATGGAAGAGGAGACTCTGGGGGCTACGCGGGGGCTCAGGGGCTGGCAGCCTGGGACCCTTGGGAGAGTATCCATAGCAACCAGCTCTCAGAGGACGGGGTTCCTGTGGGGCTGAGACTGCTGTTGGCAGGAGCGTGAAGCTTCGAGGTTTCTGCCTCCCCCTCTGTTTATGAGTGATAATAGCATCGCCCCAAGTGGAGGCCAGAACTGACCCACCATCATTTCGCGGGGGCCTCCCAGTGTCTTCCTGCGTCAGGTGGGCAGACTGGGTGCCCTGACACCCATTTTACAGCTGAGCAAACGGACATCCGGTGCGGGGGCTGGTCCCGGTCCCACCAACTTCCTGCCACCTAGACCGGGGCTGTCAGGGAGGCATGGGGCATCTCGGCCAGCGGGAAGTGCAGACAGGGTGGCTCTGGGTCGCCTGCCTGCCAGCTGTGTCAGTGACTTCACCTCTGGAAACTCCATGGGGTGACTGTGAGTCTTTCGCCAGGTCCAGTGAAGGGTGCCTGGCACACAGTAGGTGCTCGGTGAGCCTTAGCGGTGATCAGGATCACGGAAATGCCACAGCTGAGGCCGCTGTCCCCACGCTCTGGCCTTCCCTTCTTGAAGGGCCTGGCGGTTCTTCCCTGCCCTCCCTCTGCTGCATCTGTGTGTGTCCTGGGGCCCTCTCTGAGGTTGCTTGGAACCATGTGGGGAGACAGTCCCTGGCCACAGACCCTAGAGTTCAGCCTCCTATGGCAGAGGAGCTACTTTCAATGCCAAGTCCTGTCTTTCTGTAATTACGTCTCTGAAGCTCCAGAGGAGGGGGGCCTCCCAGGGGCCGGGGAAGCTGACCAAGAGTGGGCGTCAGGGTGAGGGCTGGGGGCCCCTGAGGGAGGTGAGGAAAGAATGAGTGAGAGCCCGCCCCCGCTCCTCCCCGGGGCTCACGTCCTACCCACCTGCAGGGCCGGACAGCCCTGGGGCGCTGGCACATTGGCTGAGGCTGGAAGGGGTGTCTTGTGTGGGGTGTCTGGGTCTGTCCACACTGCCTGGGCGTCTGTGGTGTATGGGGAGTGGTGGGTGTGGGTGTCAGGGCTTCGGTGCTCTGGGGCGTGAGTTTGGCTGTGACAGCTCGTGTGAGCCTGTGGTCTGTGAGGACATCAGCAAGTGTGTACGACCTGTGAGCAGACTGCTGGGGCGTCTACGAGGGTGTGATGGTGAGTAGGGCTGAGGGCTCGTGGGAGTGCACGTGTGAGCTTGCACATCTGTGTGTGAACCTCATGTCTGCATCAATGCTGCGTACCCCAGCTCGTGTGCATTAGTGTGAGTGAGTGAGCACCCACACCTTCCCGGGGAAGCACTGCCCCTGCCCTTCCCTGGGACCTGTTTCCCCACCAGGAAGGCCTGATCATCTGGCAGCTGACAGCCCCCAAGGGTGAGCACGTGGCAGAGGGGCCCTGGGGACAGCTGACAGCCCCCAAGGGTGACCACGTGCAGAGGGGTCCTGGGGACAGCTGACGGCCCCCAGGGGTGACCACATGGCAGGGGGGCGCTAGAGGCAGCTGATGGCCCCCAGGGGTGACTGCATGGCAGGGGGGCCCTGGGGGCAGCTGATGGCCCCCAGCGGTGACCACGTGGCAGAGGGGCGCTGGGGACAGCTGACGGCCCCCAAGGACGACCACCTGGCAGAGGGGCACTGGGCACAGCTGAAGGCCCCCAAGGGTGACCACCTGACAGAGGGGTGCTCGGGGTGGCTGATGGCCCCCAAAGGTGACCACCTGGCAGAGGGTTGCTTGGGGCAGCCTCTCGTCCTGCATGGTGAGCCCACTTCACTCACCTGCCTCCAGGAGGAACAAACTAACCATGTTGGTCGTGGGCCGTGACCCCACTGGTCTGGGTCTCGCACCCTGCAGATCCACGAGGGGCATGTGGCCTTTCTCCTCCAGCCCAGACCGTAACTCACACCACCCCCTCCTTCCCACCCACCCACCTACAGGGGCTGGTGGTCCCCGTCCTGCAGGCCTTCTGGGGCTTCCTCAGGCTGGAGGCCTGGGGTGTGCTTCTTTCCTGCTTTCATTTGTTCATTCATTCATTCATTCTTTTATTCAAACATCAAGGGCTCTTATACCTGCCGCTTGGAGTGAGTGTGTGTGTGTGTGCTTGTGGTGTGTGTGTGTGACTGTGTGTGTATGTGTTTGTGAATGTTTATGTGTGTGAGTGTCTACGTGTGAGTGTGTGAGCCTTGTGAGAGTGTGTATGAACGTGTGGGAGTTGTGAGTGTGTATGTGAGTGTGAGTGTGTGTGTGAGTGTGTATGTGAGTGTGTGTGTGTGAGTGTGTATGTGAGTGTGTGTGTGTGAAGCACGTGAGGGAGAATGACTGATTTCAACAGTGGAGCAGCTTCCCTTGATGAGCACAGACCCGGAGTGGGCTGAGATGGGAGCTGTGGGATTGTGTCTGCTCAGAAGACCTCAGTCCCTGCAGCCGTCTTGTGCCTGATCATCTCCTTCTCCTGCTGTGATGCTGGACTCTCTGGTCCTGTCCTCATGCCCCCCACCCCCTTCTACATTCACCCGTTCTTGCAGGGACATTTCCATGCTGAACACCTGCTTCTGGGCCTACTGGGCCTGCGTTGAGGACACACTGAACCCCTCAGGCCCCCCAAACGTTAGAAGAAAGGCCCCCTGGTCTTGTTTGGTGGGTCCCAGAGCCTGAGCAGGAGCCCTGCCTTTGGCATCCGAGCTCCCAGCATCAGCTTTTCTAGTTGTTTCGTCATTCATTCCGTTCCTTTGTTCGACAACAAATGAATAATGATAAATAATTATTAGCCCAACAATAATGCTAACGACAACGATAATAAAAGTTAGATAATTATTAGGCACTCGCCCTGGGCCAGGTGCCGCGCAAGGTGATGGGGATCCAGGACCTCTAAGTCCTCTTTGGTTTTCTTCGTCTCTTTGCCCTAATAGAGTACTTTGCATGTATTATTTTTATAACTTTGCTTGTTTGCAACTTTGCTCAAGTGCTTCCCTAGCAGTCACTCTCTGCTGGCCGTGGGACCCCCGAGGTGGACAAAGCACATTTCCGGCTCCTTGGGTGCTCACAGCTCAGTGGTCAGACAGCCATGACAAAAACATGCTAATTAACTAGGTGCTTTTAGCATAACACAGGGCCTGGGGAGGCCCTGAGCTCATTCTGGGTGGTAAGAGAAGGCATCTCAGAAGAGGTGACATATGAACCGAGTCCTGAAGGACAGAGAGGGTATTCCAGGTAGAGGAAACAGCATAGGCAGAGGCCTGGAGGTGAGAGACCAGGCGCTTCAGGGGAACTGCAGGTGTGGGTAGAGCCCCAGTGCGAGTTTTGATGCTAAGCCCCCTGGTGGCTCATCCTGGGTGTGTAGTTGAGCGTTGGGCTTGGTTGCTCAGTCAAGAAATCAAAATTCCTCTTCCCTCTTCCAGAGGCCAAGAGAGGCCCTATCACCCCAGGATCCACAGTTGCCTTAAAAAAAGTGCATATTTTGAGCCCCAATATCACCCCCTTAAAAAAACCCACAACCCCTCCAAACAAAACAAAAACAAAGAAACAACAAACAAACCCACAGCCACAGTCCTTCCCTCAAACAGGCAGCAACACCTCTGTCCACAGGATTTGGTTTCACAACTACCCAGCTTATATTTTCAGGGAGTGAGAGCCACTCTTTGGAATTGATCTTTCAAAAGCTTTGAACCTCCTGATAGTCCCCCACCCCCCTCCCCAAAGGCAGCTGGTAATTGCTCCCAGTATGTGGAAACCTGCTGTGGGATCACCTGGGCCATGTGTGCTGAGGGCAGATGAACACCTGTTCAGCCTCATGGTTCTTAGGGTGGGCAAATGGATGACAGGGAAGGTAGCTGAATGAATTAATGGATGGTGGATGGATGAGTAGATAGGTGGATGCATGGATAAATGGGTGGATGGGTGGACAGGTAGATGGGTAGATAGGTGAATGGGTAGATTTGTGGATGGGTAGACAGGTGGATGGATGGATGCATGCATGCATAGGTGGGTGAGTAGATGGGTGGATGGGTAGGTGGGTGGATATGTAGGTGGGTGGATGGGTAGACAGGTGGATGGGTAGATGGGTGGATGGGTAGGTGGATGGATGGATGGAAGGATGGGTGGGTGGGTGGATGGATGGATGGATGGATAGATGAGTGGGTGGATGGATGGATAGATGGGTGGATAAGTGGACATGTGGATAGGTAGATTGGTGGATGGGTAGATTGGTGGATGCGTAGACAGGTGGATGGCTGGCTGGATGGATAGATGGATGGGTGGATGGATAAATGGATGGGTAGATGGGTGGATGGGTAGGTGGGTGGATGGGTAGACGTATGGATGGGTAGACAGGTGTATGGATGGATGGATGGGTGGGTAGGTGGGAAGTAGATGGATGAATGGGTAGATGGGAAGGTGGATGGGTAGACTGGTGGATGGGTAGATTGGTGGATGGTTGGATGGATGGATGGATGGATGGATGGATGGATGGATGGATGGATGGGTGGGACGGTGGGTGGATGGATGGATGGGTGGATGGGTGGATGGGTGGGTAGGTAGAAGGATGGATGGGTAGACGAATGGATGGGTAGATTTGTGCATGGGTAGGTGGGTAGATGTGTAGACATGTGGATGGGTAGACAGGTGGATGGATGGATGGATGGATGGAAGGATGGGTGGGTGGATGGGTTGGTGGATGGATAGATGGGTGGGTGGATGGGTGGTGGGAAGTAGATGGATGAGTAGATGGATGAGTGGATGGGTAGACAGGTGGATGGGTAGATGGATGCATGGGTAGACATGGATAGGTAGAAGGATAGGCAGATAGATATATGGATAGGTAGATGGAGGATGGGTGGATGGACTTGGGCTCGTTGTAAGCATGCCAGCGTCCCTCAACTTCCTTTGTGTGGTCTGGTATGCCCTCACCTTGGGATGGGGCAGTTTCCCCAGACCTAGCAGAGGGGCATGTCCCATGTACCTGATGCCCCTTCCCCCAAGCCGTTAGAGCTGGATTCGTAGGGAGGTGAGAAGGGAATGGCTGGAGAGACGTGGGAAGTTTTGACCCAGTCCCCTCGGGAACTTTTGCTTTCTGCTCTTCTCTACCTTCTAATTGTCTAATTCCTTTCTTTTTGATTTCCAAACAGAAAAAGACATACCAGTGCATCAAGTGCCAGATGACGTTTGAGAATGAGAGAGAGATCCAAATCCATGTTGCCAACCACATGATTGGTAAGAAACAATTTCCTCCCAGCCACGCTGGGGCTGCTCGTTGGGTTTTGAAATTTGTGGCTCCAGTCACCATTTCACCAGCTTTTAGGGCAAAGGATGGAGTTGCTGCTGCTGTTGCGGAGACACTTCCCATGGGAGCGACAGTGTCAGAGCCAGAGCACCTTCTCCGCCTGAGCCTTCTTGTCGCAGCTCCACTCACATTACAATCAAACTTTTGACAGTCTCTCCCATTGCCGAGCATAAATTTCCCTCCATTTCTGAAAAGAAGTGCTTTCCACATGTCAAGCACTCAGAGGCAATTATGCTTCAATTTCGTATGTCATGACATTGAATAGATTTAACTGCTCACATTTCCCCACTAAACGCAGTGAATTCCTCAGGCACATTGTCAAAACAGAATCGCTACAAAGTTATTTCGGTACTTTTCCTATTCCTCTTCAAGTGGTATTGGACTTTTGAAAATTTAGTCTTTCTAGAAGGGAATCTTTCAAAGTCCCCAGGTCTTACCTTTCATGGATGAGAGCGGTCTCCGTGCCAACTGCAAGTGCCCTCGCCGTAAGGCACAGAGGTGTCAGGGCAGGGGGGAGGGTGGGCTTGGCTATTAGGGCCTTGGAGAGCTTCTGGTATCTTGGCACCGTGGGCCTTTGGTGGATGTGGGATCACCTTCTCTAAGACCCCTGTAGTCTGAGCAGTTGAGATTTCCATCACGTGTTGATCATCCTGACCCTTGCTTCATTCTCTCCTTTTCTTCCTCTGACATATTGTTGGTATAGTCTTAACAATAGTCATGCCAATGGAGTACTGTTTACGAAACCCTTTATTGTCTACATTCATAAAAATTCACGTAAGCATACAGCTTGGTGAAGTCTCATGAACCAGACATACCTGTGTAACCAACACTCCTGTCAAGAACAGACCTTCCACATTCCAGAAGCCCCCTTCAGCCCCTTTCCAGACCCTCTCCCGACCCACAGAGTTAACCCTGACCTGATGTCTAATAGCATAGCTTGGTTTTGCCGGTTTTGTACTGTATACAAATGGAATCATACAGTGTCTGCTCACTGGGTCTAGCGTCTTCCACGCATTCACTCACGGCCTGTAGCTGAGATTGTTTCTTCTTGCTGCATAATAGTCCATTGTGTGAACATGCCAACATTTGTCTGTTCTACACTTGGTGGGCATTTGGGTTGTTTCCATTTTGGACTCATTCCAGATAGTGCTGCTAAGAACATTCTTGTACGTGTCTTTTGTTGAACATATGCATGTGATTTTAACGGGCATGTTTCTAGGAGTGGAATTGCTGGGGCACAGGGTATGTGTGTGTTCAGCTCTAGTCGTTGTTAACTGCTGTCCTGTCACCTCTGACTCAAGGAGACTTACTGTAACAGAACAAAATGCTGTCTGTTCCTGTGTCATCCTCACCATTGCCAGCATGTCTGAGCCCACTCTCGCAGGTAGGGTGACAGTGCATCTCACTGAGGGTCTCCCTTGCTCTCCTTGGGCCTCTTCTTTACAGAACACGATGGCCTCCTAAGCGATGTCTCTCTCCTGATGACATGTCCAAAGCAAGCAGTTTGGACAGTGTTCCACTGTGATCGTAACGTTTCCACTGGCTGATTTTTGAAAGTAGATCACCAGGCCTTTCTTCCTAGTGTGTTTTACTTTGGAAGCACCACTGAAACCTGCCCACTGTGGGTGACCCTGCTGGTATCTGAAATACTCGTGGCATCGCTTCTGGCATCACTGCAACACGCAGGCCACCACAGTAGGAGAAACTGACAGACGGGTGGTGGTCAGCTTTAGTTGATACTGGCAGTTTTCCAAAATGGTTGTGCCACATTATGCTTCCACCAGCAGTGTCTCTGAGTTCGGGCTGCACTGCATCTCTGCCATCCTCAACAGTTTATATCAAATAACGATTGCAAAGGCCCCTCTTCTGAAACATGTACTCAGGTCCCCATCCAGCTGCGGGGACACCCTGCTCAGTGGGTTTGGGCATCCACCGTCCCCGCTCTCACCCTCTTCTGGACATCCTCTATCACCCTGAGTCCGTCTTCTGCAGGCGCTGACCCCAAGCGTGCGGGTGGCGGGTGCACCCAGCTGGGCGGAGAGAGGAGGAGGGGTAAGTGGGGCCTTGGGAGTTCAGCCTGACGGGGAGATGGGTGGCGTTTTAATTTCTTCTGTCTGAAAACCCCCTGCTGAAGGCTAAGAGGGAAAGACACCCTGTCAGTCAGCGGCCGCCGCGAGTGCTTTCAGGGGAGCGTCGAGGAGGGAAGATGAAGATATCTGCAACGTTTGGTTTTGCAGCAGGTGTTAATGCGCGCTCCTGTTTGTGAGCATGAAGGGCGAGAGCCCAGCTAATTGGACCACAGTGATTTCAAAGGCGTTTTTTCTCTCCCTTCCTTTCCTCTTCCACCTTTCCTTTCGTGAAGAGCCTGGAAGCTGTGTGTCCTCAGGTGGAGGGCAAGGGGGTGCTCTTAATCAGAGTTGCGGGAGAGACAGTGGAGGGCTTGGCGGGCGTCTGGGCCTGGGTGGGAGCTGAGGGTCGGGCTTCTGGGCCAGGTGTCAGCCTCACCTGCTGTGCACTCTGCAGAGCTGCGAGCTGGCCGGGTTCCCAGGGCACGTACGTGGGCGTTGGAGGCCGGGGGAGCAGGCAGCAAGGAGCTTTGCTCTCCGAGGCTGCGGTTTCAGTGCAGGCGAGACGCTGATGCAATTGCAAACGTCTTCCCATGGGGGCCTTGATGCGTGGCCACGAGGCGTGGGCTTGGGGCTCCTTGCCAGCCAGACCCCGAGTGGCGGGGGCACCTCCTCTCCCTCTAACCTGCCCTATCACCCTCACCTGCTTGCCCTCCGTGGCCTCATGAATGTGTCTATCAGAGAGCTCTGATTAAACACCTGTTGGATGCAGAGAGCTGTGGTGGTCTTGGGTGATACAGGGGTGAGGGGACATGGCCCCTGCCCTCTGAGAGCCTACAGTATTCCCTAGGGGACACCTCAGAGCACACACCACACGGTGATGGAAGTTCACGTTCCATAAGGATGCTGAGCCCCTGCTGCAGGCCAGGTGCTGGACGTAGGTGCTATCTCCATGTTACAGACGAGGGACCCGAGGCTTACAGCGTTAAATGACTTATAAAGGTCCTGCAGGCGGAGCCAGCATCTGAACAAAAGCCGGGCCCTCTCCACTGGGTCTGGAGCCCCTGCCCAAGCCTGTGGTCGGAGAGACTCCTGCTGTCAGGGGTTCCCTGTCTGTGGGGGAGGCAGATGGACATCCAGGTGGACTTCATGCTTCCAGAACAGGGACCGCTGGGTTCGAATAGGTCCACCAGAGACGCCTGGGCATTGAAGGAGGAAGCATTATCTCCGTGGTGGAGCCGTCCTGGTGGAGCAAACAGACTCAACAAGGGAAGCAGTCTGGAGAACAAGGCCTCTCTGCCGGCTCAGCAGCTGGGAAGGAGCAGGTGGTCCTTGAAGGACGTGTTGTGTAACCACATCCTGAGAAGTGGGGGAGCACCGTCTGTGGGAGGATTGTGGGGTGGGCACTGCTCAGAGAAAGGAGCAGAGGAGGTATGTTTGGGGAGCTAGGAGGAGCTTGGCCTCGCTGGGATGGGGTACCTCATGTGGGAGTGTCGTGGGCCGTGTGGATGAAGAGGTGGCCTGGGGCCAGGCCATGGAGGGTCTTGATCTCCAGGTCCAAATCTGGGGGCCTCCTGGTAGATTTTCCCCACAGATGTTTTATTTGGCACAGGTGTCTGATCTCAGCAGCAGCTGCTTCCTTTAGGCAGGACATGTGTGCGCAGCATCACGGTCTCCACCAGTCCTGGTCTTATAGGGCCTGCTTTGCCCATCTGTGTCCTCAGCCTGGTGCCTGTGGGCTCCTGACTTTGCAACCTTGGACTTAAACAGTAGGGAGCTACTGAAGGTTTGGGAGCAGGGGTTGCCTGGATGGAGCTGAGTGCTTTGAGGAGATTGATCTGGCGGCTGTGTTGAGGGGGAACAAGATGGGGAGAGAATGGAGACCTGATCTGGTTCCGGGGTGGGGATGGAGTCGGGAGAGAAGACGTAGTTGATGTGACTCATATTTGGCCTGTGCTGTGTGGCTAGCTGGCCCTGGTGGCTTGGGAAGGTGGCAGGGGGGCGGTGGGGCATGTGAACGAAGTAGACACGGAAGTCCTGGGTTGGGTCTGGCTCTGCGGTCCCAGTAAAGACCGCTGGGGCCCAGTATCCCTGTGGACAGCTTCCCCTGCTAAGTGGCCTGAGCCCAGAACGGCCACCCTGGAGCTGGCAAGGGTAAAAGTCTCCCTTAGCAGCACCGGGGGACTCGGTAGGTGGAAGCAGCACTGTTGAGCTTGGCGGCCTTCTCGTAAACTTGGGGCATTGGGGGTCTGAGACAGGCCTCCCTGGGGACCCAGACTCCCGGAGACTTCCCCTGGTGCCCAGTAGACCGGCCTTTTTATAGTGGGGGGCCTCTGTGGCTTTGCAGCCTGGAGACCCTGGGAGTTGGGATGACTCAGGGACATGTCTCCTTGGAAACATTTTCCCAGCACCCCTCCTGCTGCCGGGGTGGGAGTGATTTGGATCTGATAGAAAGGCAAAGGGTCTTTTGAAACCTTTCCGCTGCGGGGTCTCCTTTGAAATCTGTCCCCCACCCCCATAAAGAATCAGGACCCCCCCTTCCCTGGGCCTCCCCGAGGTTTGGAAACGGTTTTAGGCGCCCCCTCCCCCAGCAGGCACATCAAAAACTTGAAGCAGCCCCACTGCTCTGTTCTGTGGCCTCCTGCCAGGAGGACCTGGCTCCGCCCCACTGCCCCTTCCCCACCTCCCACTGTCCCCCCAGTTCCCCCACTCTGGGAGGATGGCCCCCCTTCCTCTGCAGCAGTGGCTCTGCAGGAGGCCCCAGCCTGGCCCTCTGGGGCCTGCTGAGGGAGGGCTGAAGGCAGGTTGGGGGGCCCTGGCCCAGAGACAGTCCCCTGCCAGCCCCACCCCCAGCATGGCAGGCAGCTGGGGAAGGGGGCAGTGTTGGGTCTTCCCGTGTCTGCTGAACACGTGTGTTCGGGGCGTGTGCGCCCTCCTCCTGGGGCCCTGGGGGCCTAACCCTGGGAGGGGGACCTGGGTGTGGAGACCCAAGGAAGCCGATTGGCGAGGGAGGCCGGCACTGGCCTCCACTGCTCGTGAGCATCTTCCTCTCGGCTGGACAAGTGGTCTGAGAACTTGTCCTTGAAACACAGGCTGCTCTGACCCAGGTTGGGCCCTGCGGGAGTGACTCAGCCTCGCGGCCCCTGGACATCCCTTACTCAGGGCCTCACAGGCCCCTGGGGGAACCACGAGGAGGGTCAGGGCTGGGAAGGGACTGTCCTCGGGGAGTCTTGTCAGGAACGTTTGCCCTCCGTGTCCTTGGAAAGCAGCTGTGGACTGTCTGGCTGGCAGCCAGGCCAGAGCCGGCCTGGCCCGGTGGGGCCTTAGTCATTCCTGAGACGTTATTTTCTTGGTCACGTCAGCCGCTTTCCCTGGGTGCCTCTTAAGGGCTGGGCTTGCTGACAGGGATAAAGAAATGGGGAGCAGAGGGGGCCTTGGAAGATCGGCCTCTCTCACTGCCTGCTCAGGCCTTTAAATGCCACTGGGGCTTGGCCCTCGGGTCCTTGTCTGTCCCCCTCCCCCTTCTCAGCCCTGTCCCTGGTCCACCTGGAGGGAGTTTGGTGGTTCCGGAGTGGGGGGTCTGCTCAGGGTTTGCGTGTGTGTGTGTGTACATGTGTGTGTGAGAGAGAGAGGGTTTCTGCCTTCCGAGTCTTTAGAAACCCTTCCCTGTAGACATGTTGCAAGCCGCCTTGCAGACCCGGTACCCACCCTTTCCAAGCCGTGTGGACACCCATGACCCGCCCAGATTTCTGGCCTGGAGCATTTGGAGGGGAAGGAAATGCTGATCTGAGGGGGAGGCCTGGGGTGTAAATCAGTGTCTCCCCTCCCACCAGGGAGATGCAGACCGCTTGAATGTAGCTGAAAAGCAAAACACGTGAAAGAAAAGAAAACAAGGTCTCTGCTCACGTTCTCCCGGGAACACGTTACCGGGCGGGGCTGCGTGAGGCTACTTAATGGAGCTTTTGACTCAGGTAACACAAGACCCCAAACATCGGTCTAACCTCAATATGTGATAAAAACGTCTCCCTCACACCCAGAGATCATGGAACGGTTGTGTCGGAATAACGAGTCTATACAGAGAGCCTATAATCCAATCCTTTTTTAGTCTTTCTTTTTTTTTCTACAAAACCCCCAAACTAGGGCATAGCCACTTCTCCCCCTGCACAGCCCCCATAGCCGAGAGAGCCAACCAGACGGACTCAGTTTCCCTACTGAACTGCACTGGTGTGATGCTCTTCCCGCCAGAGTCAAGCTGCCTGAAGCCCCGCGGTTGTTCTGAGGAAGCTGTTGACCGAGCACTCTGGCCTGTGCAGAGTCCAGCAGTTCCGAAGTGTGAAATAGTGGAAATGTTCCCACTTTCACAAATTTCTTCTGTGTGTGTGTGAGAGGGGGAGGGATCGCTGTCGGTGGGGTCCCCTCTAATCCTCGCCTCGTACTTGAGGGCCAGACTTCTCGCCTTTCAGGCTCCTCGTGTGCAGCCACCGCCCGTTCATCAGTTCAGGCTGTGTGTTGCTCTGATACCAAACAGGTTTCAGTGGGGCTTCCAGACTAAGACAGACTAGGAAGAAAGGCCTGGTAATCTGCTCTCAAAAATCAGCCAGTGAAAACCTTATGGATCACAACGATCTGATCTACCACTGACCGGGCAGCATTCCATCGCACACGGGGCCTCCATGAGTCGGGGGCCTACTCAGTGGCAGTCAACAACAACAACTTTCAATTCTGTAACCATTACTGAGACCCTCTGCGGGCTCTGAGAGGTAGCCCTAGCCCAGGTGGGGAGATGGTAACCTCAAAGCATCATGTCGGTAGAATGTCATAGGTCTATAACGTGGAAGCTCAGAGGAAGACGTCCTGTCCAATTTGGGCATTCTAAGAAAGCTTCCTGGAGGAGGTGACACTTAATAAGGGTCTCGGAGGATGGGAAGTAAGGTGGGAAGGGCATTCCAGGCAGAGAGAACAGCATAAGCCAAGCCATAAAATGAAAAGGCCATACAGTATGTAAGGAAATTATAGACACTTTGGAATTGCTGCAGAATAAATTGTGAGGTAGGAGATGAGTGGATCACAGAAGAGATGGTGGAGTAGAGTGGGTGGGTCACAGAAAGACGGTGGAGTAGATTGGGTGGGTCACAGAAAGATGATGCAGTACAGTGGGTAGGTCACAGAAAGATGGTGGAGTAGAGTGAGTGGGTCACTGAAAGATGGTGGAGTAGAGTGGGT
>NW_004443950.1:27647637-27668104 GCF_000243295.1 Trichechus manatus latirostris | reverse complement strand
GTGGGTCCCAGAAAGATGGTGGAGTAGAGTGAGTGGGTCACAGAAAGATGGTGGAGTAGAGTGGGTGGGTCACAGAAAGATGGTGCAGTAGAGTGAGTGGGTCCCAGAAAGATGGTGGAGTAGAGTGAGTGGGTCACTGAAAGATGGTGGAGTAGAGTGGGTGGGTCACAGAAAGATGGCAGAGCAGAGAAGGTAGAGAAGATGAGGGTGTGGATTAAGAGGGTGTTGGTTGGAGAATCATTTAAGAGGCAAGACCAGCAGGATTTGGCAATTGATTAGATATGGGAGGGGAGGAGTTGGGAATGACTCCGAGGTGTTAGCTGACCAGGAATTGGGTGAAAAGGGGATGATAAGATCACACCAGAAGAAAGGTTGTTGGAGGCTGGCGAGGAAGAAGATGATGGTGCTAATGATGTTGCTGTTGCTGTTAGTTGTCAGCTCCAGCTCATGACGACACCATGTACAATAGAATAAAATGTCGCCCCGCTCTGTGGATTGAAACATACCAACAATCATGAAGATGCACAGGACCTGGCTAATAATGATAGGTAACATCTAATGAGACTTACTAAGTACCAGGCCCTGCTGTAAGTATTAATACATATTATCTCACTTAACCCTTACAACAACCTCCCTTCAGACACGGGGAGTTGAGGTGACTTGTCCAGTGTCATTAAATTGCAGGGCTGGGATTTGAACCCAGGCCATGTGACTCCAGAGCCTGTGCTCTTAACCTGTACACCCGAAGGTGCATAAAATTCGAAGAGCTTGAGTTTGTTGATGATTTGACCTTGCATGTGTCCCGTTGGAGATGCCCATGGGACATCTGAGTGGTGCTGTCTAGCCAGCAGCGGGACACACGGGCAGGGAGCGCAGGAGAAAGGCCTGGCTGGTGAACCAGGTTTGGAGGTGTCAGTGTAGGTGGTGAAGGCAGAGATGCAGGGGGAATGAGAGGCATGATGTCCTAGATGTTCCTAGGAATACCAGTTGAGCAGCAGTGGGAAAAGCCAGAGGTCCAGGAGGGTCTGGGGGACTCGGTCACAAGAGGTCATTGGTGTCCCAGGCATGAGCAGTGTCAACAGAGTCAGATGGCGGAGTGAGCTGAGGGGAGGTGGGGAGGCCAGCAGGGTAGATTCGTCTTTCCAGGCTCCTAGGCTGGGAAGGGTGGGTGAAGAGCGGGAGCTGAGGGTTGGGCGTCACAGAAAGGTGATACCAGAGTGGGTGTCTGAGGGGAGCGAGCCAGCCGGGAGGGGAAGAGGAAGGATGAAGAGGAGGTACTGATGGATACCGTCTTGGAAGAGCAGATACTGGAGTGCCGTCTTGCTTGGACCATTCCATAAGCACGTCTTTTCTCCTGTTTTTAGTTTGGTGAAATATATGTGACAAAACCTTTGCCATTTCAGTCCTTTTACATGCACAGTTCAGTGATACTAATTGTTGTGATGTGTAGTCATCACCATCATCCATTTCCAGATTTTCCCATCACCCTTAACAGAAGCTCCGTACCCCGTAAGCGGTGCCCCGCCCCCCATTCCCTCTGTCCGTCTCTTCTTGTTCTCACACTGCCATGGGCTTGGAGGCCTGTATTGTTGAACTGATTTGTCAAATGCCCTTCTGCATAGGAGTAGCTGGTCTGTGAATATTCTCTTTGCATCTGCTTCTGACTGAACCTCACTGGACTGATAGCTGAAAACAAGGCTCCTGTGGTCAGTGGTGCCCCAGGGCCAGGGACTCTTCTGCCCTGAACACCCAGTAGGTGTCTGCCTCTGCGGGCATCTGACACCCAGCCCAGTGCTCTCTTCCTCAGCTGCCATGAGTCAGAAACGACTTGATGGCAACTGGCAGATCAACAGTGAAAAGTCACAGCCATTGAGAACCCTGTGCAGCAACAGTTCTTCTCTGAAACGCGTGGGGTCACCATGAGTCAGAATCGACTGGACGGCCACTGGTCTGTTTTTGGTTTTAGTGCCTAGAAAGGAGACCTCGGATGGTGCAAAAGGTTAGCGCACTCGGCTGCCGACCAAAAGGTTGGAAGTTCAAGTCCACCCAGAGGCACCTCAGAAGACAGGGCCTGGTGATCTACTAACAAAAACGTCAGCCTTTGAAAACCTGTGGAGCACAGTTGTACTCTGACACACGAGGTCATCCCGAGTGGGAATGCACTTGGTGCAAATGATGGTGCCAGAAAGTCCTCGTGGACAGGTGTCAGCCCACCCACACAGGAGCAGCGCCTGAGACTCAGGCATCCACTCTTCCTACCGTTCTCTAAATTCTGCTCAGACCACCCTGTGAAGGGTCATTTTTACCTCCAGAGATCCAGAAAAGCCAGCAACTTGGGGACCTCAGTCCTCCCCAGCTGTGTCTGCCTTTGTCCTGCCCCAGGGCACCCCTGCCCCAGGGCACCCCTGCCCTAGGGCACTGCCTGTTCTGAGGCCTCCTTGAGCTCCTCTGGCCTCTCTCTTGGAGTCTTTCTTTCACTTCTCCCTGTGTCCACACTGCCTCTTCCCCCAGTGCTCCCTTGCAGGAGCGCAGGCTGGCGGGGAGCCCAAACCCTCAGGTGGGAGGGAAGCAGGGGCTTCCGTCCACTGCCCCTGGGTGAGGCCAGACGCTGCCTGTCCTGATTTTCCCCCTTAGAGTTTGTACATCTAGAAATTAAAAATATAGAATGTCCAGTTAAGTGTGAACTTCAGATACACAACAAATGATTTTTAGTGTGTGTCCCCAATATTGTATGGATCATACTTATACTTAAAAATTATTTATTGTATATCTGAAATTCACATTTAACTTGCTGTTAGGGGCCGTCGAGTCGTTCCGACTCATAGCGACCCTGTGTACAACAGAGTAAAACACTGCCCAGTCCTGCACCATCCTCACAATCGTTGTTATACTTGAGCCCATTGTTGCAGCCACTGTGTCAATCCATCTCCTTGAGGGTCTTCCTCTGTTTCGCTGACCCTCTACTTTATGAAGCATAATGTCCTTCTCCAGGTACTGGTCCCCCCGATAACATGTCTAAAGTATGTAAGATGAAGTTTTGCCATCCTTGCCTCTAAGGAGCATTCTGGCTGTGCTTTTTCCAAGACAGATTTGTTCTTTCTTTTGGCAATCCATAGTATATTCTATATTCTTCACCAACACCACAATTCAAAGGCATCAATTCTTCAATCCTCCTTATTCATCGTCCAGCTTTTGCATGCATATGGGGCGATTTAACTTCCTGTCCTGTATTTTATCAACAACCCTTTTCCTTCCCGATATACCCCCATGCCTCACCAGTTAGCTTGGGGAAGAATCATACTGCTTTCCCACCTTTTTAAAAAATATTTGATTTTGCTGTTGTTAAAAATATACACATGGCCACACCATTTTACATTCCCACCTGCAGTATATGAAAGTTAGAGTTGCTCCATGTCCTTGCCAGTACTTGGTATTTGCTGTCTTTTTAATTTTAGCCATTCTAGTGGTGTAGTGCTATCTCAACATGATTTTTTTTTAATTTCATTTATTTTTGTTGTTGTTGTTGAGAATATACCCAGCAGAACAGACACCAATTCAACAGTTTCTACATGTACAATTCAGTGACACTGATTGCATTGCTCAAGTTGTGCAACAATTCTTACCTTCTTTTGTCCAAATTGTTCCTCCTCCATTAATATAAACTCACCATCCCCTAAACTTCCTAGCTAACCTTTCTCGTGCTGTGGTCAATTTGATCCCATATAGATAATTCTTTAAACAAGCACAATGCTCAAGGAAAACATTCTTTACTAATTAAGCTGAATTATTGTTTGGTTTAAAGAAGACTTCAGGGCATATTTTTGGTTTAAGGTTCAAGATTTTAAAATGATCTTAGTCTCCCACCTTTTTTTAATTTTTAATAAAACTTCTCATGGTCCTTTGTTCATCCTTATAATATTTAAAAATATTTTTAAATTAAACTTTGTATTTTGGTATAATTGTAGATTCACACGCAGACTTACAGATCTCGTGTTGTCTCCAATGGTGACATCTTGAAAAACCATAGTCCAGTGTCACAACCAGGATACTGACCTTGATCCAGTCAAGATACAGAACAAGGACCCCACCCCATGCTGCCCTTTTATATACCTCCACCCCTTCTGTAGCCCTTGGCAACCATTAATCTGTTCCCCATTTCCATAATTTTGTCATTTCAAGAACGTTACATAAATGAAATCATACAGAAGTTATTTTTCTTTGGGATATGCCCAGGAGTGCAATTCCAAAGAAGTCTGATCCAACTGAATGCAGAAATGATCAAACAATGTCATTAATATCACACACAAGTAAAATTTTGCTAAAGAGCGTTCAAAAATGGTTGCAGCAGTACATTGACAGAAAACTGCCAGAAATTCAAGCTGAATCCAGAAGAAGACATGGAGTGAGGGATGTTATTGCTGATGTCAGATGGATCCTGGCTGAAATCAGATAATGCCAGAAAGATGTTTACTTGTGGTTTTATTGACTATGCAAAGGCATTCGACTGTGTGCATCATAACAAATTATGGATAACATTTGCAGAATGGGAATTCCAGAACACTTAATTGTGCTCATGAGGAAACTGTACATAGACCAAGAGGCAATCATTTGAGCAGAACAAAGGGATACTTCATGATTTACAGTCAGGAAAAGCATGTGTCAAGGTTGTGTCCTTTCACCGTACTTATTCAATCTGTATGCTGAGCAAATAATCTGAGAAGCTGGACTATATGAAGAATGGGGCATCAGGATTGGAGGAAGACTCATTAAGTACCTGTGTTACGCAGATGACACAACCTTGCTTGCTGAAAGTAAAGAGGACTTGAAGCGCTTACTGATGAAGATTAAAGACCACAGACTTCAGTAGGGATTACATCTCAACATAAAGAAAACAAAAATCCTCACAACTGGACCAATAAGCAACATCATGATGAATGGAGAAAAGATTGAAGTTGTCAAGGATTTCATTTTACTTGGATCCATGATCAACACCCATGGAAGCAGCAGTCAAAAAATCAAAGGATGCATTGCATTGGGCAAATCTGCTGCAAAAGACCTCTTTAAAGTGTTAAAAAGCAAAGATATCACCTTAAAGACTAAGGTGCGCCTGACCCAAGCCATGGTGTTTGCAGTCACCTCATATGCATGCGTAAGCTGCACGATGAATAAGGAAGACCGAAGAAGAATTGATGCCTTTGAATTATGGTGTTGGAGAAGAATATTGAATATACTATGGCCTGCCAAAAGAACGGACAAATCTGTCTGGGAAGAAGTACAGCCAGAATGCTCCCTGGAAGCAAGAATGGTGAGACTATGTCTCATATACTTTGGGCATGTTATCAGGAGGGAGAAGTCCTTGGAGAAGGACAACATGCTTCATAAAGTAGACGGTCAGCGAAAAAGAGGAAGACCCTCAACGAGATAGATTGACACAGTGGCTGCAATGATGGGCTCAAGCACAGGAATGATTGTGAGGAGGGTGCAGGACAGGGCAGCATTTCGTTCTGTTGTATGTAGGATCGCTATGAGTCAGGACTGACTTGAGGGCACCTAACAACAACAATTTTGTTCAGACTGAGTAATTTCTATTGTTCTGTCTTTCAGTTTACTGATTATTTCTTCTGTCTTCTTACTTTTGCTGTTGAGTCCATATATTGAGTTATTTTTATTTTGGTTATTATATTTTTCATTTCTAAAATTGCCATTCAGTCCCTCTTTATACCGTCAGTTTCTTTGCTGAGAATCTCTATTTTCCCATTTGTTTTCACCATGTTCTTAGTTGCTTGTGGGCATTCTAAATTTTATGATGGCTCTTTTAAAATCCTTCCGATAGTTCTAACATCTCTGTCATCTCAATTTTGACATATATGGATTGCCTTTTTTTTCCCCATTCAGTGTGTGGTCTTCCTGGTTCTTGGTATGATGAGTAAATTTTGGATGACACCTTCACGTTTTGCGTGTTATGTAATGAGACTCTGAGTATTACTTGAACTTTGTGTTTTCAGCTGGTTTCCTTTGTCATCTCTCTAGCAGAAAAATGGGTAGCACCATCTTGTCAGTGCCAGGTGTGGGTAGAAATCCAGGTTCATCTCCCCACTGGGTCTCCACTGATACCTCTCAGGCTGGGAGGGATAAGGGTGCCTTGTTCCTGCTCCCCACATTGCCTCCACTGACAGCAGGGGGTGGGTGGGCTGTCCCGATGTCAGGGAGTGGAAGTCCAGGCTCTTTATGGATCTCCAGTGACACCATGGGGAGGAGCCTTGTTACTGCCTAGCAAGGATGCAAGTGGCTGCCTGCTAGGCTTTCTCTGACATCACCCCCTGTCAGGAAGAGGGGAGACTGGGTGCCTTGTAAGGCTGAAAGCCTCGTCTCTCCACTTGGCCTTTGCTGGAGTGGTTGGGAATGGGGACATCGTTTTTTTCTGTGATGTTTGGTTGCAGTAGAGTGGTTGTTGTCTAAAAGTTTTCTGTGTTACCAGCCGCCCCTTTCCCGATCCTTTGGCTAAAGAGAGCAGGCTTTTGTTGGGACCTTTATGTCTGTACCCATTGGAATTTCAGCTTTTTCACTTCCAAGTCGGGGATATGTGAGGGAAAAAGGAAACCAGGAAACTCTACCATATCATTCCTTGGTCTTGAGGTCCCTAGCCAGTCTGCCTTCTTCTCTTCCCTTTCCAGAACCTTCTTATTTCTTTTTGTATATAATGTCTAGGGTTTTTAGTTGTATTTAGAGGGAGGAATAGAAAAAAGTACATCCAGGGAAGAAGCCTGAAAGCCTGAGTCTGGGACATCCAGAAAACATGGCTTTATTCCACTTCAACTTCTACACTAGGCTGCTGGGTCCAAGGGCTTGTGGGAAAACTTGGAGCTAGGACTTTCGTTATTTCTTAGGTCAGACCTGGGGCCAGGACCTTCCTCCCTCCTGCTTCCCCTCCCCTGACTCACCCCACCGTGACCATTGTAAACCAAGCCCAGCAGTACCGCTTGTAAAAGCTGATGGTAACAATACCTGTCCCTGCTTCCAGCATTGCCTTTTATTTGTTTCCCTCCAATGAGCCTTTTCTGATTCTGTCTTCCTAGGAGACCCGATGAGGTGGGCAAGCTGGGATGGGTCCTCCCTGACATGGCAGTTAGGCCCACTGAGAGGTGAACTAAGAGCCGGGCAAATGTGGGCAATTACTGGTGTTTGGGGTCAGGGAGAGACACAGTGGTGCAGCGCTGGAGATGTGGGTGACAGAATGATCTCAGATCAATGGAGCAGACAGCCAGAAGCATCATGGGAACTGGAAGGGGTACACACAGGACTTGACCGGCCGTCTTGTTGCCTTGTCCTTTCCAAGGAGGAAAGCTCTTACATAAACACCAGTTTTGCCACCTGGGCATTCTGAACCCCCACAACCACCCCCAGTGCCGGGTCTCTGGAAGCTGTGGTGGAATCGTAGCCCTTGGACTGACGCTGAAGAGTGGTGATTTTTCTGTAATGACGAGGCAGATGAAAGCATGACAGATTGTTTTTGAAGCATCAAATGCAAATTGTCAACACGAACATATTTCTGGACTTAACAGTTGAATGTGTGAATTAATTACGCACCTATTAAGAAGTGGGATTATTCTTACTTTCAGACGACCGAAACAGCCCACTGCCCAACCCTTTCACTCCAGGAAGGGGATTCTGCCCGTTGCTCTTTTCAAGCAGTGGGGCTGGTGGAAAGGCAGAGCACTCTGCAGCACAAACCTGGCTTCCAGCAGCCCCTTCGTTTCTGAGCATCTGCCCCCAGCATCTTGGTGAGGGTTAGAGTCCCGTCAAACATTACATGTGTAGTAAAGAACCCTCAGCTTTAGGGAAAATGGTTTCTACTGATAACTTGAAGCCTTAAAGATGCTGAAGTAGAGGTGCTCCGTCCACGGTGGGCCGTTCACCTCCCTGTGGTCACGTACTCTGCATCCTGTGCTCTATGCACCACACACAGGGTTGCTATGAGTCCCGACCGGCACCTCTCACCGCTCAGGAGCCATGGAATCACTTCCCCAAGTGAGGTTTCATGGAGGGTTTCTGATAAGGGGTCATGAGCTGCTGTCGAGTCCACTCCGACTCATGGCATCCCCATGTGTCAGAGGGGGACTGTGCCCCATAGGGTTTTCAGTGGCTGATTTTTCAGAAGGAGATGCCCAGGCCTTTCTTCTGAGGCACCTCTGGGTGGACTGGATCTGCCAACCTTTTGGTTAGCAGCTTGGCACCTTAACCATTTGCCCCACCCAGGGAGCTTCCTTAAGATAACAAAAACAGGGCTCCAACTATCTCAGCACATGCCTTCAAGAACTATTTTACCAAAAAAAGAAAAATATTTACCACCTCGCCATGAAACATTTTGGGCCTTTTACCTGAAGCGTCATTGGATCAGAACCTGGTTTCAGATTCTGGCTGTCTTCTGCTCCTGGGGTTCATCTCTTCCTCTAGGTGACTGCTGACACCTTGGCTCCCTGTAGAATCTCACAGCGTGGCCTCTGCTCGGGTTCGATTGGCCTTAGCATTTTTTCCCAGCTTCTGTTTCTCTACTTGGAAACTTGGGAAACATCGTGTCTGGAATGGCAGGACCATTGCTCAGTCACAAAAAAAAAAAAAAAAAGTTAAAATGCACCCCTTGCCTCCCACATTCTCACCTCTCTCGGGGCCCCAAAGATTAGGGTTGGCAGGTCAGCAGCCATCAGGGCACCTGGGTCAGGGCAAGTTACAGGCTGATGTTTAGCTGGTAAGCACCGGGACAGCTGGTCTGTTTGCTGAAATACTGAAATACTTCCTAACTGGCTGGCAAGTAGTTCTGCCCCGAGCCCCCTGCCCGCAGGCCTGCCTCTGCTGCTCTGGACGTCCCCCGGATGAGTGCTGACTGCTGGTCCGTCAGGGCTGCCAGGCGACAGCCAGGGACAATACTGAGTGGCAGAGACTCTGTGCGCTGCTTGTTAAACGTCGTGCCTTTCAGTCCCGCTTGCCACCTCACTCTCCTCATTCTCCTCTCCATCCTCCAGCAAGTGCTGGCCCAGTGCCACACCCTCACCCTCCAGCTGGCTTCTCCTGGGTCAGGCTCAGTTCTTCCTGATGCCATACCCCACGCCAAGCCCCTTCTATGCCTGTCCCCCGCCATATCTCCCCATTATGGGGTGTTGATGAGCGTTACAGGGGCTTTTCTTGCTGTGCAAGAGAGAATCCATCCTGATACATGCTATGACATGGATGAATCTTGAAAACATCATGCTAAGTGAAATAAACCAGACTTAAATGGACAAAATTGTACAATCTCACTTTTAGGAAATACCTAGAATTGGCAAATGCATAAAATCAGAAAGTAGGTTAGTGGTTATCTGGGGCTGGAGGGAGGAAGGAGTGGGGAGTCATTGCTTAATGGGTCCAGAGTTTCTGTTTGGGGTATGAAAAAGTTTTGGAAATAAATGGTGGTGGTGGTAAAAAAATATATATATATGGCAGCTAACGACAACAACAACAACAACACACACACACACACACACACACACACACACGTATATATACAACCAAACCTATTTTCATTGAGTCGATTCGATTTGGAGACTCAAACTGAACCCGTATGTTACAGAGGACAACTGTGCTCCATGGGTTTTGACTGCTAACCGAAAGGTCGACAGTTCAAACCCACCAAGCCACTCTGCGGGAGAAAGATGTGGCAGTCTGCTTCCGTAAAGATTTACAGCCTTTGAAACCCTATGAGGCAGTTCTACTCTGTCCTATAGGATCACCATGAGTCGGAATCGACTTGATGGCAGTGGATTCGGCTTTGGTTTAATCTTTACTGAAGAAGTTTGCCAGGCCTTTCTTCTGTTGAGCCACTGGGTGGGTTAAAACTGCCAACATTTAGGTTAGCAGCCGATCGCAAACCTCTTGTGCTACCCAGGCTCTGTGTGTGTGTGTGTTTGTGTGTGTGTGTGTGTGTGTGTGAGTGTGTGTGTGTGTGTGTGTGAGTGTGTGCGTGTGTGAGTGTGAGAGTGTGTGTGTGTGTGTAGAGAGAGAGAGGGAAAATCCAAAAGAGGAGTTTCTGTTGCTCTAATTCTAACACCCAAAATGGCGGTCCTTTCCTGTGGGAAGTTTATTCATATTCACCCTTGGCAGTTTCCATTTTGTTTACAACTTCAGAGAGTAGTTGCTTGGTTGTCCCTGGTACCTTTTCAGCTGCCATAACGTCAGTGTCAGTGTGCCAGCTCCACACGTGAAGCCTGTGATCACAGCCCCTTCTCTCTCCCTTCATTCTGAACGGCGCCTCAGCCCCCTCTGCGCCCTGTCATCATGCAGTCCTAAGACACCAGGCTGGCGTTTCGCTGGTGTTTTCCGTATTTAGCCCGTTACCAGGTAGAGGTTGAGGAAACACCTTTTGGGACGTACGCTCCTCTTGTTTTCGGGGTGAG
The DNA here is from genome assembly GCF_000243295.1 of Trichechus manatus latirostris. Taxonomy (NCBI): domain Eukaryota; kingdom Metazoa; phylum Chordata; class Mammalia; order Sirenia; family Trichechidae; genus Trichechus; species Trichechus manatus. Next base: position 27,657,677 of record NW_004443950.1, on the reverse strand, counting down.
GCAGTTCTGGGCGTTGGGTCGTTAGCACATCTCTCCTCCCGTTCCCAGTCTGGTGGTCCCCGTTAAGCAAGGAGCTGAGACTGACGCTTGTCAGTCAGCCCCGGGTTTAGTTCCTGCTGCCTGTCAGGGGGTCTTCCGCCACCCCCCACCCCCCCGAACCATGCTAAATTGGAAACGAATCTACTTTCCAGAATAGCAGTTTCTAACAAGGGGCATCTGTGGACTCCCCACTCTCTTGGTCTTCCAGGGTTGGTGCTGAGGAGGGGGCTTCATTCAATTACAAGGTGTCTTCATTCCCCTGAGGGGGGCCTGAGAGTCTGCTCCTTCCTGGTCCACCAGGATCTGTTCTGGATGTGGAAGGAGGTGGGGCAGGCTCAGTTCTGTTTTAGGAGGGCGAGCCAGAGTTTCCTATTTGTTAAGAACGTTTAGGCAGGTCTCGCTGCTCTGCCAAAGCTCAGATGGTCAGAACTGAAGATGTCCCCAGAGAGCTTCCAGACCAAGTGGCCCATTTAACTCAGCAGAAAGCTGAGGCTCAGAGAGGCACCGACCTGCCCAAGCTCATGCAGATGGTCAGAGGCTGGGATGAATGCAAACCAGGCCTCCCCACGCCCAAGTTCCATATCTCCTCCCATTCAGCAAATACTGTTTGTGCACTTTGCATGCATTGGCTCACTCATTCAACAAATGAAGGCTCCAGACTGGGGTCTTGAGTTAGGGTTTCCAGGGGAGCACACTTTCCCCGGAGATCACATGCTAGAATTTTGCAAGACCAATGACTTCTTCACTGCAAATACCATTTTTCAACAACATAAACAGAGACTATACACATGGGCCTCACTGGATGGAATGCACAGGAATCAAATTGACTGAATCTGTGGAAAGAGAAGATGGAAAAGCTCAATATCATCAGTCAGAACAAGGCCGGGGCTGACTGTGGAATAGACCATCAATTGCTCATATGAAAGTTCAAGTTGAAGCTGAAGAAAATTAGAACAAGTCCATCAGACCCAAAGTACAACCTTGAGTATATCCCACCTGAATTTAGAGACTGTCTCAGGAATAGATTTGATGCATTGAACACTAATGACTGAAGACCAGATGAATTGTGGAATGACATCAAGGACATCATACATGAAGAAAGCAAGGGGTCATTAAAAAGACAGAAGAGGAAGAAAAGACCAGAATGGATGTCAGAGGAGACTCTGAAACTTGCTCTTGAATGTTGAGAGCTAAAGTGAACTGAAGAAATGATGAAGTAAAAGAGCTGAACAGAAGACTTCAAAGGGCGGCTCGAGAAGACAAAATGAAGTATTATAATGAAATGTGCAAAGACTTGCAGTTAGAAAACCAAAAGGGAAGAACATGCTTGGCATTTCTGCTTTTGTGACTGACTAATTTCACTCAGCATAATGCCTTCCAGATTTATCCATGTTATGAGATGTTTCACGGATTCATGGTTATTCTTTATCATTGCTTAGTATTGCATTGTGTAGCTATACCATAATTTGTTTATCCATTTCTCCATTGATGGGCACTTAGGTTGTTTCCATCTTTTTGCTCCTGTGAACAGTGCTGCAGTGAACATGTCTATCGGTGTAACAGCTCTTATTGGCATTTCTCAAGCTGAAAGAACTGAAGAAAAAATTCAAGCCTCGAGTGGCAATAGTGAAGGATTCTATGGGCAAAATATTGAACGATGCAAGAAGTATCCAAAGAAGATGGAAGGAATACACAGAGTCACTGTATCAAAAAGATTTGGTTGACGTACGACCATTTTAGAAGATAGCATATGAGCAGGAACCGATGGTACTGAAGGAAGAAGTCCAAGCTGCACTGAAGACATTGGTGAAAAACAAGGCTGCAGGAACTGACAGAATACCAGCTGAGAGGTTTCAACAAACAGATACAGTGCTGGAAGTGCTCACTCGTCTATGCCAAGAAATTTGGAAGACAGCTACCTGGCCAACTGACTGGAAGAGAGCCATATTTATGTATATTCCAAAGAAAGATGATCCAACAGAATGCAGAAATTATCGAACAATATCATTAATATCACACACAAGTAAAATTTTGCTGAAGATCATTCAAAAGCGGTTGCAGCAGTACATCAACAGGGAACTCCCAGAAGTTCAAACTGGATTCAGAAGAGGACATGGAATGAGGGGTATCATCACTGATGTCAGATGGATGCTGGCTGAAAGCAGAGAATACCAGGAAGATGTTTACCTGCCTTTTATTGACCATGCAAAGGCATTGGACGGTGGATAACAACAAATTGTGGACAACACTGCCAAGAATGGGAACTCCAGAACACTTCACTGTGCTCATGAGGAGCCTGTACACAGACCAAGAGGCAGTCGTTGGAACAGAACAAGGGGATTCTGCGTGGTTTAAAGTCAGGAAAGGTGTGTGTCAGGGTTGTATCCTTTCACCATACTTATTCAATCTGTACGCTGGGCAAATAATCTGAGAAGCTGGACTATGTGAAGAAGAACGGCGTCTGGTTTGGAGGAAGACTCATCAACAACGTGTGATATGCAGATGACACAACCTTGCTTGCTGAAAGTGAAGAGTACTTGAAGCACTTACTGATGATCAAAGACCACAGCCTTCAGTGTGGATTACACCTCAACATAAAGAAAACAAAAGTCCTTACAGCTGGACCAATAAGCAACGTCGTGATCAATGGAGAAAAGACCGAAGTTGTCAAGGGTTTCATTTTACTTGGATCCACAGTCAACATCCATGGAAGCAGCAGTCAAGACATCAAAAGACGCATGGGATTGGGCAAATTTGCTCCAAAACACCTCTTTAAAATATTAAAAAGCAAAGATGTCACTTTAACGACTAAGGTGCGCCTGACCCAAGCTATCATGTTTTCATTCGCCACATATGCATACAAAAGCTGGACAATATATAAAGAAGACCGAAGAGGAACTGACACCTTTGAATTATGGTGTTGGCGAAGATTATTGAACATACCGCGGACGGCCAGAAGAACGAACAAACCCGTCTGGGAAGAAGGACAGCCAGAATGCTCCTTAGAAGCCAGGATAGCGAGACTTGTCTCACATACCTTGGACATGTTATCAGGAGGGACCAGTCCCCGAAGCAGGACATCATCTTTGGTAAAGTAGAGGATCAGTGAAAAAGAAGAAGACCCTCAATGAGATGGACTGACACAGTGACTGCACCAGTGGGTTCAAACGTAACGATTGTGAGGGTGGCGCGGGACCGGGCAGTGTTTGGTTCTGTTGTTCATAGTGCTGCTGTGAGTTGGAACTGACTTGATGGCATCTGACAACAACAAGAACCCCCTCCCCCTGGGATTTTTATCATCGGAGAAGTTTGGGAAATCCTAGCCTATACCGTTCTTGCTGATGGAGGGTCCAAGAGCTTGGGGAACTTTGGAGCTGGGACTTTGGGAGACTGTGGCTTGGGCCTGGGGCTGGATCTGTTTCTGAAACCCTCCACCCCTTGGCAAGAGGAGAGACGAGTGGGCTTGGGAACCCCTAAACCAAGCCAGGCGGCATCCAAGGTGAAGTGGTTGCTAAGAATACTTGTCTCTGCTCCCAGAGGGGTGGTTTTGTTTTGTTTTGTTTTGTGTTCCCTCCGTGTTATTTCACACTCCGATTTTATCTTCCCAGGAACTGGTGGGGCGGGCAGGCTGGGGTTGGGGTAGGGAGATGTGGGGAACAGTGTCCTGGTTTACTCAGACCAGCTGCTGCAGCGGCCTGGGGACCAGGAACCAGGTGCCTGAAGCATGCTTGCTGGTGTTCGTACATAGGGTTGTAACAGTACCCCATTCGTAGGCTTGGAGATGGGAGAATAACCTGGACGTGAAGTTGGGAAGGAGAGGGAGCAAGGCCTTGACTTACCACGATCATGTGTCTCTCAAAGGAGCTGAGCTCCTGCAACCCCGGTATGCCCCTCTGACGGGTACAGAAACAGTGCGATTCAGGAGCCCTCCCGACGTGATGCAGTCACTCAGCATTGACGGAGACTCGGAACCAGGCCCCCGGAGCCCCGGTTTCTAGCTGCGGTCTGAGCAACCCTCAAGTTCCGTACAGGTGTCCACAGGCCATCCGGATCGTGGAAGGCCCAGAGGGTGGGACTAGGGGCCGAGAGCACCTCTGCTCTGTGTCGTAAGTTGGGGTTTTCTGTAAGATTTCACTGGAAAAGTCTGGAAATGCTGCTCTGGACCACTCCCCAGATGCTAAGAAAGCTGTCAGGCTGACCTGGTGTGTGATCTGGGCTGTCTTCAGACCTCCTTGTCAGATGGGGGTGGACACTGTCTCCCAGGTGGCCAGGGAGATCTGATGGGAAGTCAGTAGTAAGCAGCGCTTCGAGGCCCGGGTTGAGGGTCAGCGGTCAGGGGCCTGGGTGTCCAGTCAGTGGGGTGCCGGCAGCTGCCCTGTCTCCTGCTGCCTGCATGTACTCTCTGACTTGCTTCTTGTTGCTACCCCACGGCCACAATCCAGATTTGCTTGCAGCTCAGACACTGGTGTAATGTGAACAAACCCAACGGTCTGTGGTCTCGGATGGGTTCCTTGCTACCAGAGGCTTCTTCCTGCATTTGGGCCCAAGCTTTGGCGATCTCTGGCACCCTTGTGCCCTTGTCCATCAGCAGGGAATCCTCTCATCCTGCCTCTGCTCCTGGAAGGCCATGCAGATAGGCCCATCTCCGGAGGACTTGGAGAATGAGGATTGATGGGGCTGGGTAGTTTCTTACTGTTTTGTATAAATTACTCAGTGATGAACCCACGGGGTAACTGCTCATCCCTTCTCTCCACGTCCACACGGGTGGCATGGCTCTGGCACTCGCAAGCTCAGAGAACCAGCTCCATAATTTGTGGGCCTGATGCAAAATGAAAATGTGGGGCTCCATGCTAAAAATTATTAAGGATTTCAAGACGATGACAGCAGGAGGCTAAGTGTGGGGGCTCCCTGCCACTGCACAGTCACGCACGTGAAACCAGCCCCGCGTGGAGTCCAGACTCTGAGCGGCAGGAGCCCCGCGGATTCAGGGCTGCAGGGTGTTTCTGCGGGTGTTACCGCCTGACTCCAGGGGCGCTGTACACACCCTGCTCCTCCTGGCGGCCCTGCCACAGCATTTCAGCCAGCCAGGCCTCCCCTCCAAAGGTCCTGCAGTGATTCAGGACTCTGGGGCAGAGAGGCCACTCGGCCACTGCCTCTGGCCAGGGTTCGAGCCGCCCCTCCCATCCCGCCGCTCTCCTCCCGAACAGGCGCGAACAGGCGCGGGGCTGCACGCGAGCGCAGCGGGGCGGCCTCCGCTCCTCTGCGCGCGTGCCCGCGGCTCTGCTGTAACCTGTGGGGTTTGCTCACAAAATAGAAACTCTCTTTGTAGGTCAGTTTGTCAGTAATTTTGGCAGCCTCGGGGCCACCGAGGGAATGAGGCTTGGTTCCCACGTGTCTCTCCTTCTCGGTTTGGAGCCCTGCCCCGGGAGGAACGCTCACCCCTGCCGGAAACGAGAAACGGTTTTCTCTGACCTGGTTTTGAATCCGCAGGAGCGATTCCTGTGTGCTGGAAATGTATAGCCGCCGAGAAGGAATTTGGTCCAAACCCGGCCTGTGGGCCTGGACCGCTGCTGGGGCCTGCCTTCCACGTGGGCCTGTGGGCAGGTGGTGCTTGGGTGGGGCTGGTGAGATTTGCTTCTAAAAGTGGAGGGTTCTGCGATAGCTGGCACCGGCCGGAAGCTCACTAGGTGTGCACTGGTCAGCGTACCTGCATTGTGGCCCCCTAGCCGACTCACCTGGTCCTCCTCACCTCCAGCCCCTCCCTGGGCCGGAAGCTCACTAGGTGTGCACTGGTCAGCGTACCTACCTTGTGGCCTCTAGCCGACCCATCTCGTCCTCCTCACCTCCTGCCACTCCCTGGGCCTGGGTTGCCAGGTTCTGGGCGTCATCCATTGTGATAACCTGGCACCTGGCTCTGCACCTCACGTTGGAGGGGAGGAGCAAGTCAGGGGCAGACCTGCCTTCAAGGGGCTGGTGGTAGACCTGCGGCTGGGGAGGTCAGGTCAGGCACAGGCTGGGGAGAGCCGGTTGTCAGAACAGTGCTCAGTGCATGCTGAAACAGGTTTACGGGTGGTCTGGGGAAGTCAGGGAGGGCTTCCTGGAAGAGGTGGCGATGCGCTTGACCCTGGCCTCTCTCTCGCTCATTAACTTGGGGGCCTCTAGGGAGTAAGGCTGAGAACAGAGCATCCCTGGTCCAGGACAAGAAGATGGGAGAGCCTAGGCTTGGGATAGCATGGCCTGGAGATTCACTCCCACCCAAACAATAATTGAGCACCAACTGCATGTAAGACCCCAAGACGGGACTGATTCAGAGCCGGAACGAGACTCCATGGTCAAAGCCAAGGTTTGTAGTGAGGACTCCAGATCAGCCAGAGAGGTGGGGTGAGTGCCAGGGGAGGGAACTGCCAAGGAGGGAGGAGAGGAGGAGTCGGGACCTGGGGGCCCTGAGGAGTCTCGAGGAACGAGACCCAGCCCGAGCCCACCATCTTGTTTCCTCTGACCTGGTCCTGCCTCCTCCAGGAAGGCAGGCTGGGAGCACCCTTAGGTTCCAAGGCCTAGGGTAGACCTACAGGGCAGCTTGGCTCAGGCGCCCAGCCCCAACCCAGGCCTGCTCCTAGCCTCCCCAGATAGACCCAGCCTGTGTTACTAATGCTGTACGTTTAGAGAGTCCTGGCTTTTGAGGCAGTGCTGTGAAACTTTTGTGGGCCTGGGCCCCAGCCTGCCCTTCCCCCTGTGCGGTTTGTGGCCTTGAGCGAGTCGTTTCCCTTCTGGGATCCACATTCCAACCCTAACATGACTGGACGGGAATAATGAGCGTTTCACCTTGTTAAATGGGAACAACCCAAATATCTACATGAGTTATAGATGGAGAGACTGAGGAACACAGAGGCGCAGTCACCCGCCCAAGGTCACACAGCCAGCAGGTGTCAGAGCTGGGGTTAGAACCCAGGGGTCTGGCCCCCAACTCCATGCGCTTAACCTCTGTGCCAAATCGCCTCTCATAGGATCCTTTAAAAAAGCCAGTTGCCGTTGAGTCTATTCCAACTTGTGGCACGATGCACGGACTCCCATGTGGAGCGCTTGTTCATGCAGCACCCATCTCGAGGGAGCAGTGGTCCCTGGAACGCACTGCTCGTTCCTTGTCCCATTGCTTTCGGTGGGCTTTCTGGCTAGCCAGCTCTGGACCACCGGACTCCAAGGTGATCTCAAAGGAGGATTTTGCTCCAACCTCCAAATTCTGTGGAGTTGCATAGACTGATATCCCCCTATTTTTTCTTCTTGCTTCCCTTTATCTATAAACACCGTATCAGAGAAATTCACTGATGATGCGTCCATCCGAGAACCCTCTCATCGAGGTGGCTGAGTGTTAAGGGGGACATTCGTGAAATGAAGTTTGGAGGCAGCCAGCCGGCCGGAGCCCCTTCCGAGCGATGATGATTTATTTCGGCAATGTGGTAGTCATTAGTATCTTTGGTGTTGAAGCCCAGCACTCGAGCCGGGCTGTGGCCGAGGGAGCCTTTGGGGCCATTACGAGCTAATGGCTCAGTGTGGGCAGAGGAGGCCTGCAGTCAGTCTCGCTGCTGGCGGGTGATAAATGTTGCCTGCTCCCTTCCAGCTCCCCATGAAAGTGGGGAGGCCTCAGCCCACGGCTCCCTGCTGGGCTTCCAAACAGCCTGTGTTGTGGGGCCTCTCAGCTTGGACAACTGAGTCTGAGACCAAAAGCCCAATGCCGTTCTCACTGAGTTGATTCCTACTCATAGCGACCCTATAGGACAGAGTAGAACTGCCCCATAGGCTTTCCAAGGCTGTAATCTTGGAAAGCAGCTTACAAATCTTTCTCCCACGGAGCAGCTGGTGGGTTCGAATAGCTAACCTTTCAGTTAGAAGCCGAGCACTTTAACCACTGTGCCGCCAGGGCTCCTTGAGCCTGAGAAAGTGCCCAGAATTATTCCGTCTGACCCAGATTTTAGAAGCTGGAGGTTGCTTTGGGGGCTCTTGGTTTGCTGGCTTGACTTGGGGTGTCTTCCTGCAGGGTCGTGTGAGTTCATTGTGCTCCCATGGAGAAGACTTAGGTGACCCAGGGGCGATGGAAGAATTCCTCAAGTGAAGGGTCTTTGCCGTCCTGTAACGTGGGAAGATCTGTCCGCCTTGCCCCCTTTTTGTTGAGGTCTGACTTACATACGCCGGCGGTGTGGTGCGGTGGTAGAATTCTTGTCTTCCACGTGGGAAACGCGGTTCGATTCCCAGCCAATGCACCTCAAGTGCAGCCCCCGCTCATCTCTCAGTGGGGCTTGTGTGTTGCTATGGTGATGAACAGGTTCAACGGAGCTTCCAGGCTAAGACGGACCAGGAAGAAAGGCCTGTCGAGCTACTTCTGAACATCAGCCAATGAAAACCTTACGGATCATAACCGTCTGATCCGAAACTGATCATGGGGATGATGTAGGACTGGGCGGTGTTTTGTTCCACTGTATATGGGGTCACCATGAGCTGGGGTGATCTCAGTCAGAAGCTACAGCTACAACAACAGCAAGTTACATACAGTAACACAGACCTGCCAGGTTAGCATGCGGCGTTTTTACATGTGTGCACCCCTGCATAATCCGCACTCACCTCAAGAAACCGACCGTTTCCTCCCCCCCAGAAGATTCCCTCGTGCCCCCTCGCGGTCTGTACCCCTCAAGGGTAGTCCCTGTTCTGACCTCTCACCGTGGATTCGGTTTGCCTGTTTCATGTAAATAGAACCGTACAGGCCGACTCCTTACGACCGTATGTTTCTGGGATTCATCCACGTCGTTTGTCAGCGGTTTGCTCCTTCTCGTGGCCGTGTGGCATCCCACTGTCTGAACATCCCGCAGTCTGTCCATCAGCTCTTGCTGGATGTCTGGGTTGTTCCCATCACGCTGCTGCGGACTCCCGTGTTGGTGTCTGCTGCGGTCAGGGGCCCCCTTTTCTCTTGCTTGTGTAACCAGAAGTGGAATTGCTGGCTCAATGGAGTATGTTCTTCTCGAGTAGAGACAGCCAAACAGTTTTCCAGAGTGGTTGTATCTGTCTGTTTGCACACCCTTCCCACCTGCAAGGCCCTGCCCCCTTCACCTCTCATTCTGCTCCCGCCACACCCGTCTTCGTCCTGAACACGCCAGGGTCTTGGCCCAGCTGTTCCCACTTTTGGGAACGTTCTTCTTCCAGTTCCCCACGCTGCTTTCTTCCCATTCAGGTGCTGCCTCCTTGTGAGGCTGACTGCGCCACCCCGACCTCGTCTCTGTCCGTTCTCCCTGTTTTAATTTTCTTTTTGGAATCATCTCGTTTACTCATTTGCTTATCCGTGTGATGTTTGTCTTTCCTGCTAGAATGTCACCAGGGACCTTGTCTGTCTTGTTCTTCCGTTTATGCCCAGGGCCAAGACCAGAACCTGGCACGAAGTAGGTCTGAGTCATGAGAATCTTCAAGTCCACATGTCATAAGCGTTCTGTTGTTCCATCCTAGCCACATTCCTGTGAGGTAGACATGATTATGGTCACCTGTGAAACGAGGCATAAAAGAGCCCTGAGTCTAGACAAGGACCCAACACCCCAGCCCTGAGCCCCAGGTTCCTCCTGCCCTGGTGTTTGTGAGTCTTGGCTCTGGGGTCTGAATCTGGGTTCTGCTGCTCATTTTGCTGTGTGACCTCATGCAGGTTCCTTAGCCTCTCTGAGTCTCAGTCTCTAGATTTGTGAGATGAGGGGATGGAAGCATCTCCTGCAAGTGCTCAGCATGGTCCCAGGAAGTGCTCACTGCCCGAAGCCCCTTCCTTCATCACTCACTTCCCCTGGACACGCACTTTCGAGCACTGGTTGCAATGGGGACAGTGTGCAGGGGCTACTCTGCCTTGAGTTTTAAAGGCTGCCCGGTGGCCCTCAAGCCCTTTTCTCCAGAGCTTCGGAAGCTTGCTATGACGCGTGACACTGGGAGGCCAGGGCTGCTGGGTCTGCGCCTCCTCCCTCCCTCCCTCCCCCTCCCCC
>NW_004443950.1:27641352-27647537 GCF_000243295.1 Trichechus manatus latirostris | reverse complement strand
TTCCCCTTCTCCCTCCCTCACTCTCTCCCCCTCCCTTCTCCCTCTCCTTCCCTGACCCCCCATCCCTCTCTTCTTTCCTCTCTGCCTTCTTGGTTTGTTCGCTTCCAATCTGTAAGCAACTTCAAAGGCAAATGTGTGTGTGTTGCACATTTGGGGAGGGGTTTCTTCTCACCCCAAGGCGCCCAGGTGGAGCATGAACCCCTGCTCATGGTTCGGAAGCTGTGGCTTCCTTGCAAACAATGCAGGCTAGGTTTTAAAGCTGTTAGGGTGAGGGTTCAATTAGTTTTGACCTACAAAAATGTCAGTTTCATATGGGTCAACCTAATATTTTAGGGCCTTTAGAAGCAGCCATTGGCAAGGACCAGAGACCCTAACCCCAGCGAGAGTAGACAATAAACAGTTGCTGCATTAATTAGAAATCACCCCCCCACCATCTTGGCAATACCAGACCAGAAGTACTTGGAAGCAAAGTGGTGCATTTCTTTAGCAAACAGCCCTTGTTTGTGAGCCTCCCTGTGTGTGCCGGAGTGTGTCTGCAGGGCTGGGGCATCTGGAGGGGACGGGCCCACTCCTCAGGGTTCCTGTGGAGACGTGTGCTCTGCCGAGGGAGGGGTAAAAGCCAAGTGATTACAGGGAAGAGGCCCCAGTCTCTGCACTTCCCAGGACTTCCTGCTCTGCCCAGTTTTGCACCCCGTTGGCAGTGCTCTGCCACCAGCTCTGCCAGCTGAGGCTCTGGATGGTTCCCCCAGGTGCCCACCTTCTTCTCGTGGGCTTCACTATGACTCGGCAGCCAGTTCCCCTTACTTGCTCTGACTTCAGGAACCATGTTCCAAGCATCGATGTGGAGTCTTGGGGCAACTCTGCAATGGCAAAACTGATAATTACAGTAAAAATAGTAAGGTGGCTCCTGTTGACGGAGCGTGTGCTGTGTCTGGGCGCGTGGCAGGCGTGACGTCAGTTTCCTCAGAAAATGTTAGGAAGTTGGCGTTGTTGTTCTCGTTTGACAGGTTAGGAAGCTGGGCAAGGAGAGGCTGAGAGGTGCACCCCCGGGCTCACAGCTAGGAGGGGCACAGGCTGGGGTGGAGCTCTAAATGGGAGTCCCTGGTGGTGCAAACGGCTAATGCCTTTGGCTGCTAACTGAGAGGCTGGCAGTTCGAGTCCACCCAGAGGCACCAGGCAAGAGAGGCATGCAGTCTACTTTGGAAAAATCAGCCATTGACGACCCTGTGGAGCACAGGCCTACTCTGACACACGCAGGGTCGCCGTGAGTCCGGCCGACTCCCCAACAGCTGGTTTTAACTCTAAATGTGTCTTCACCGCCTTCCTTTGCTTTTTGGCTGTTTTCTTCAAATATACAAATTCCAGGAGAAGTTGAGGAGTAGTTTTCCGGAGGTGGATAACAAACGAGACGGCCATGCAGCACAGACAAGTGCTCCTGATGAGGAGCTCTGCACTGGGGGCAGGAGAGAATCACAAGGGACAGGGGTCACTGGGGAGGCTCTTGTGGGGGTGGAGGAGGGGGGCTGAGCTATGCTTGGGCTCGTGAGGGGCTGGGGAGAGGTGGCTGTGATCCTCCAAATGTTTGAGCTCTTTTGTGATTGAGGAGTGGGCAGCCCGAGGACCTGTCCTCTTCTTGACTGCTGTCGAAAGCCTCTGAAATGCTGGGAGGCAACGCTAGAAGGCTCTCTTAGCATTGCAGTGCTGTCTTAGAACTGCAGAAGCAGGGATTGATGGCATCCCAGGATCCCAGACTCTGAGAACTGAGGAGTTCTAGAATCGACGCTGAAGACCTTCTGATGTCTGGGAGCGCCGCACTCACACGTGTGAACATGATGTGGGTTTTACATGTGGAGTTTTAAATGCTCTACTAACTACATCAGAAAAGTAAAGAATGTCTGCCTTGAGCATCGCGCTCTTTCAGGATCTATCTCTATGGGATTAAACTGACAACAGCAACTCGAAAGATTAGATAGGAAATTTAGGGGGCAGTGAGTTTATGTTCATGGGGGAGGAACGACTCAGAAAAGCAGGATGAGAATGGTTGCAGAACTTGAATAATGTAGTCAATGTCACTGAACTGTACATGTAGAAATGGTTGGATTGGTCTGTTTTCAGTGTACAGTCTCAACAACAACAACAAAATAAATAATTTTAAAAAGTACAACGAAACAGGTGAAATTAATTTTAAGACAGTCACGTGTCATTTAACATCCATGGTGCATTCTGTGAAACAGGACGCTACGTGACTTGGACTTTGTGTGAACACCATTTTCTGTACAGGAGTCCCCGGATTACAGACAAGTTCTGTTCCTAAATCTGTCTTTAAGTTGAGTTTATATGGAAGTCAGAACAGTTAGGTCCGGTTCGTATCTAACATCAGTTAGTCAAATGATAGTCTTAGTACATAGCACTTTTCTGAGCATAAAAAACATTAAGGAAACACTTCCAGATACACTAAAACCATCTTTAACATAATAATACAGTAATAATAATAATGTCTTGATGCTTGTCGCAAAGTAGTGCCCGTTTGTTATTATGAACCATTTGTATGTACCTAGAATTTTTAAAATAATAGGCTTTACGGGGGTTGGGACCACGGGCATATATGTGGTTGGACGTTGCCGGAATGGATGTTATGTGGCACGTGACTGTACTATATTTTATTTAACCAAATATATCCAAAATATTATCATTGTAGCATGTAATCAACGTAAACATTTTTGATGAATTTTTTTTTGCTTTTTTTTTCATTCTAAGTCTTCAGAACCTGGTGTGCATTTGCACCTGGAGCACATCTCAGCTCGGACCAGCCAGTTTCAAGTGCTCAGTACACACATGTGGCCAGTGGCTGCCTTAGTGGGCAGCACAGCTCTCCACAGGACGGGCTTGTGTTCCTGTTGTTAGCTACCATCAGGGGGGCCCCTGACTCATGGCAACCCCACCTACAACGGAGCAAAACACTTCTCGGTCCTGAGCCGTCCCCAACATTGGTTGCAGACTGGACCGTTGTTGCTGATTTTCGGCAGTAGGACACCAGGCCTTTCTTCCTAGTCTGTCTTAGTCTGGAAGCTCTGCTGAAACTTGTTCAGCATCAGCAACGTGCAGACCACCACGGACAGACGGGTGGCTGCTCATGAGGTGCATTGGGCAGGAATGGAACCCGGGTCTCCCGCATGGAAGGCAAGGATTCTTCCAGTGGGAGAGCATTAAATAAAACAGCATGCTAGGAAGCCCTGGAGACAAGTCCAAACCTGGACCTGAGATCGAGTTGAGAGTTGGGAGAAAGAAATTAAGGTTTTGATGTAGGGTGGACTGAAGGGCAGTGCTCCCCCTTTCTAAATGGTACTCACTGAAACAGAATTGTGAGGCAATTTATTGACACGTGAGGTGCGTTGGCCGGGAATCGAACCCAGGTCTCCTGCATGGAAGGTCAGAATTCCACCAACTGGACTGCCAGTGTCCACTTGGGAGAAGCCTTCATCTCTCTTGGTGTTTGGAAAGTGACCAGCCCAACTTGGAGCTCTCCGACCACCTTGCCAGCCACTCTGGGGTCACCCTCAGAGAATTCTTCCCCTGCCCAGAGAGCAGCCAGACGGTCAGATGGAGCCAGAAGCCCAAGCAGGCGAAACCTGACCTGGCATGGGAGCGAGGAGCCACGCGGCCAGCGCTCCGGGCTGTGCTCATGCTCCTGTCCCGGCTGGGCCATGCCTCTCCGGTGTGTGGCCGTGCCGTATCCCGCCCCTGCCTGCAATCCCGAGGGGGCCCAGTGCCCCGGGTCCCTGCCGCCATCATCCGAGGCCGCCTTCCTAGGCTGATGCCGTGAGAGCGATTCTGCTCTCTCCTGCTGCAGACTCAGGAAGCTAAAAGCTAGGGCTGTGGGGATGGTAAAGAGGAGCCAAATTATATTTATAATATTAAAGCGAGTGCATTTGTGGCTTGCTGTTCTCCAGGGTTTTTCATAAGTAGAAAAACACAAATTAGCATTTTCCATCTCCATATATTGACTAGAAAAATCGCCTGCTCTCAATTAAGACCTATAGCGTTTGGGATGTATGCAACAATTTTATAAAATATTTACAGCGAGATTTGCATTTTACACGGTGTTACAGTTTTTCTTGCGTTAAGGAGAAAGGGCTGAGGCCTGAGCAAGGAAATACAGTCTCTGGATCAAGAGGGAAGAAAGCTGTGCAGCTGTTGTCCTCCTTGCCTTCTCTACCCTGACCGGCCAGGGCTGGCGTTGTCTCTGATAATTACCTACGTCGATCCACCCATGAGCCGTTTGTTAGTGACATTGGGTTCAAAGCCTGTGCTCTTTTGACAAATCTATTACTTTCCCTTTAAAACTTGCTGGAATGGAGCTGTTTGCGGCTTTGTGCGAGATGGGGAAGGAGAACATTCCCCCACCCCCCGCCACCGTGTAAAAGCATGCTGCAAAGAACATAGCTATTTCCTAGATAATTTGCGGTTGTATATTTTATGTTAATTTCACCGAAAATACTGTACCCCTGCCAGGTTTAGTAGCGGCTCACTGTGATATGAATAATTTCTAGTGAATCATTTTTTTTCTTCATTTAAGATTTGGCACCTTTTTAAGATTTTAATAATAGAAACAAGGAGGAAGATTTAGAACAAGTGAAACATTAGTGCCAAAGAAATTCACGTTGAGCACTAATGTAAAATAGCAAGAATAATTACACGGAAAGCAGTTTCCACAGATGTTTTTCCTTGTAATGTAATAACTATTTACTAAACTGTTTATTTTAGGCCCTTGGTTTATAATAAAATATTTATACATTCTCTACTGTAATAAAAAAAATTGACAAAATACTATAGAGGTTTAAAAAGACAATTGATATTTGAATCTTCCAGGAAATGAGCGTGGTAAAAGTTTGGTGCTGTTTCAGTGGCTATTTCTAGATTAGCGAAACTGGGTTTGGTTTCTGAGTTTATTCCCTGGTTTACTAGCTGGGAACTGGCTGGGTGTAAAAACTGATATTTTGTGAGCCTCTTGTTGGACATAGATATTGTTGAGTATTTTATTTTCAGAATAGAACTCTTACCTGTGAATCTGGCTTGTGGAGGACTGCCTCTTCCCCTGTAAATAAAGTGGGCTAAGTTGGTCTGTGGCTTGGGAGGACATGGAAATGCTTTTGAGTGACATCGCGGAATTGAGATTCAGGCAGGACCAGGGGCTGTTTGAAGCTCACCTGAACCCTGACCTTGGTCCTCTGCCGCTGTCTGCAGCCAGTGAGGTGTGACCTGAGACGGTGGCCCAGTCTTGGTTGGCTACCCGTGAGCCCCCACCCGGAGCTCATGGCCCAGTCTTGGTTGGCCACACATGAGCCCCCATCTGGAGCTCAGGGCAGCGGGGAGACTAACTTACTGAGCCCCTTTCCCTCTTTTGGACAGTCCTTGTTCGGGAGGAGAAAGAGGGGTGGGAGCGTGGGAGAGTCCCCAGCCCACCGTCTGCCCTCCAGCCAGCAGCTGTGATGGAAGGTCACAGGGCCTGTGAGTCTGGCCAGGGTCTGGAAGGTTGCCCCAGACACGAATGGCCAGCGCTGGGACTGGAGGAGTTCAAGGTCCGAAGCAGGAACGCCGAAGCCGGGTTCCGAAAGAGCCTGGTTGGGCCTCCGCCATGTGCTGGGAGCAGCTGACGAGGCCCAGTTCTGTGTTAATCAGCCTCTTCCGCCCTCCTGGCTCTCCTGAGACAGCCCCATCCAGGCTCCTCGTTTCTGTGGGGGTCTCAGAGCCTGGGTGTTGGTTTCTGTGTATTTGGTTTTTATTTATTTCTTCTGAGAGTTTGTGTGTAATTCATATTATATTTGTGTCTCTACATTTGCCTGCCTGTTGGTTTGTTTCTGAGTCTTTTATTTGTGTGTTCGGATGTCTTTCTGCCTTTGTGTGTTTTTTGGGTCAGTGTATAGGATGTTTGTGGGTTTGTTTCTGGGTGTTTTGTGTGTTTGGGTGTGTTTGCGGCCTCGTGGTGGGCTTGTTTGTATCTGTGTGTTTAAATCTGTGGGTTTTTTTTTTTAATGCATGTCCGTGTATGCGTGTCTGTGTTTCTGTCGTGTGTGTGTGTGTTTCTGTCGTGTGTGTGTGTGTGTGTGTCTGTGTTTCTGTCGTGTGTGTGTGTCTGTGTTTCTGTCGTGTGTGTGTGTGTGTGTCTGTGTTTCTGTCGTGTGTGT
>NW_004443950.1:27621722-27640899 GCF_000243295.1 Trichechus manatus latirostris | reverse complement strand
TCTGTCGTGTGTGTCTGTGTGTGTGTCTGTGTTTCTGTCGTGTGTGTGTGTGTGTCTGTGTTTCTGTCGTGTGTGTCTGTGTTTCTGTCGTGTGTCTGTGTGTGTGTCTGTGTTTCTGTCGTGTGTGTGTGCTGTGTGGTGTGTGTGTATGAGAGAGAGAGACAGGCACCCCCTCTGTAGTAGCCAGTACCTTCCTTGGGAGAGGCCTGGGGGCATCCCGGCACAGAGGTTGCTGGCTGTGCAGTGCAGGTATGCAGCCATCTCTCTGCCCTGAACTTTCTGACGGAGGTGGAGGAGAGCGGAGGCCGGGAAGAGGCTCTGAGGGGATGGAGCATCTCAAGGAAGTGTGGAATTTTTAATAAAGAGAGAGACCCCTGGACCTGGGGCTCAGAACACCCACGGCAATCTGTTCTTGGTTTGCTGTTCTTGGTTCTTCATTGAGAAAGCGCCCTTTTTGATGGTGGGGGGCACCTGTGCCAGGGCCTCTGACTGGAGGGGGCCTAGCGGAGGGGCAGCTAGCTCGGGGAGCGGGCTGTGCACCGACTTGCCCCACACTGGTGGTGATTCTGTTTTTCAGTTCTCTCCCCGTCCCCGGCGTGGCCCATCCAGTCATACTGCCCTCCTGGAGGGTCCCCAGGGCTGCCTTGTCAGGGGGGCAACCGTGGGTGGTCCTGGGGTTAGGGGTAGGGGGAGACCTCTAAGGAAGAAGCCTCTGAGGGGGTCTGTCAGTGGCAGAGCTTTTGTTCTGTGGCTTTGGGGTCGGAGCTGGATTACTGGGGACAGTACAGTATAGGAAAAGCGGCAACCGCCACCAGGGGTCCCCCTTCTCCTGGCTCCCCCCTCAACCGTCCCTTCTCTAAATAAATCCTGATGGGACTTTGAAGGACGTTGGTTTGTGGCGGGGACATGATGTCTGGACGCCCCCATTCTTGTCCAGTGCAGACTTCTTCCCCCAGACATCGCTGGCTCTCTCCGCTTTGATACCTAGCTTACCTCGGTATCTCCTGACCTTGTTCTGGGCGCCTGTGGGAAACTGGGCACAGGAAGTGGGAGTAGAGGGGTTAAGATGGAGCTGTTAGAAAGTGATCTAGAGTGAGCAAGGAGGGGCGGTGGGGAAGGCCTGGTTGTGGGCTCTGCGCAGGTGGTTTGAATTCCCCCCTGCTCCGTCTTTTGTCAGACGCGGCTGATTCCCGGCTGGTGAGGTGACTGTGATACGCTTTGCACATTTTGGCTCACAGGGCTCATGGGCCAGGCCCGGGAAAAAGCAGCTCCCTCCTGCAAGTGACTTTTGCAGAAGAATTCTGTCTCCGTTTTTCTCGGGAAGTTTGCAAAAAGAAGGTTCCTCGGGCGGAACAGGTCCTGAACTGCGTTTTAGTTCTTCATTCGTTGAGCAGATGATGAGGATGCTGCGGTTGTCGTTATTAACTTGTGAATTGGTTTTGTTCCTTATAATTTCAGATGAATTGCTCCTCTTAAAAAAAGCATTAAAAAAATAAAGAAAACCTCAAGCACTACATTTTCCTTACGAGAGAAAAGATGCTGATAAACGGAAAGAGAAGATAGAAGTCACCCTTCATCTCACCTCCCAGGGCACACCACTGCCAACAATCTGGGGTTGACCTTTCCCGATTCTGGGTTAAAAAACATTTTATTGAAGTTTAATATTTATACAGAAGAGTACACATCTCAGTAAATATATATTTTCACTCTTCATTGTCGGATAACTTACATACAGAAAAGCTGACAAGTCCTAAGTCTGTAGCTGGCTGAATTTTCACAGACTGGATCCACCAGCTCAGCCAGCACTAGAGCAGGACAGCAGAAGGCCACCCTGTGCCTGCCCCCTGCCCATCCCACTTCCTGTCCCACTTCCCGTCCCACCCAGAGTAACCTCTCTCCTGATTCCTAACAGCAAAGACCGTTGTGCCTGCTTTTCTTCCTTTATACAAATGCAATCACTGTGCACTCTTTTGTACACACGTATTTAGTTTTAAAGGGAATTATAACATGTATTACTTATTGCTGTGGAGTTGATTCCAGTTCATAGTGACCCTATGGGACAGAGTGAGCCCTGGTGGCGCAGTGGTTAAAGAGCTCGGCTGCTAACCAAAAGGTCGGCGGTTAGAGCTCACTAGCTGCTCCATGGGAGAAGTATGTGGCAGTCTGCTTCTGTAAAGATTTACAGCCTTGGAAACCCTATGGGGCAGTTCTACTCTGTCTTATAGGGTCTCTATGAGTCAGAGTCGGCTCGACGGCAGTGGGTTTTTTTGGTTTATAATGTGTATACTATTTTTTTAACCCCGTTGCACGAAATGACTATTTACTGTGTTGCACACATCCCTCCACCCCGTCGTTTGGGGGGCTGCTTGGTGGCTGTTGTAGGAAAGCTACCGTTTATTCCACACTTTGCCTCTGGAGTGTTTAGTTTCTCACGATTATAAACAACTTTTTATGGATCATCTGTGCTGGCTAGATGGGTGACTTCCGCCTTCTTCTCCAGGAACGGAGTGGCCATCATGGCTGTGGAGGGGGGTCCTCTCTGGGTCCTGGCTGAGGAGCCCAGGTTGTGCAGTGAGGATGCTGGCGTCGCTTCAGTTTGCCAGCTGGACTTCATTAAGTGCGGGTGTTAATTACTGGGAGGCCCTGGTTCTGTGAGCAGGCGGAGATGCTGGGGCCAACTCGCGAAACAGGGTCACCTTGAAACAGACGCGTCCCCTGGAAGCAAAACGGAGAAGACCACAGGGAAGCGTGGGGCTGGGACGCCACTTGCCCTGGTCTCCTCCAAGTCCCTCTGACCCTGGGCCTCTGCATGGGCCGTGCACGGGCTCCTCCTGCCCCATATGAGGGTGCTCTGTGCGTCTCCCTCCTGGTTCAGTTGGGGTGAGCGGGGAGCAGCAACATCCTTATCTGTGGTTTTTCCCTTTCCAGAAGAGCCTTGGACTCAGAGGCGGCTGATGATTCTCACATGTCCAAAAAATGTGACCTGTGGGAGAGCTGGGGCTGGGAAATGGAACCAGGGCTGGGAATGGGAGCCCGGCGGGGCAGCATCCCCAGGCCTGGAGGTGCTGCCCCGTGGCCCCAGCCAGGTAGGCTCAGGGCTGCAGGCGCAGCAGGGCCAGGTTGGAAGAGAATTAGGTTATTGCGTTTCCTCTGTAATTCTTTATCAGGGCTGCCGCCTGGATCTGCTGCGGGAAAATCAATGTGTTCCGACTCCGTAATTTCCCAGGCTGCCTTCCTCCAAGTACATTGTGCAGAAAAAGGTGACATCTCCGGTCATGTCTGTGTGGACGCCACACGCACACACGCACACACCCACACCCACGTGCACACACGCACACACGCACGCACACCCACACGTACACACACAGTCTCTTTCCTCCCTTCCCCTTCACCCCCGAGCCGATCCCCACCTCCCAGCCCAGGAGTCACTGGAATTTCACAACCTTTGCATGCTTTTGTGAAAACACTCAGTTGTGTTTGCGCCAAGCCGCTAATGGCAGACGCCAAGGTCTGCGGAACCTACCTCTGTTCAGCTCTGGTTATGGCGAGGAATGTGCCGTTAATAATGCATCTATGGAACTCAGCTGTGTGGGAGCCAAGTAATTATCCCACTGTAGTGTTCCCGGCTTCAGTGTCCTCACAACTGGGGCTTCATTAAAAGTCCTAACAGAGACGATGTTGTGTGGTGCAGCCTGTATATATATATATTTTCATTTAAATTATCAGCCTTGCTATGGCTCAGAGGTAATTTGACTTTTTGAAACCGCTGAGCCCCTGTGAATTCCCCTCCCCCCCTCCCTCTCGCTGCTCTGCCAGCTGATCAGCCCCAGAAGAACAAAAGGTTTATCTGAAGCTATGAAGCATATATTCACCAGCTTCTGGCGTCTAGATAAAAAAAATCAAAGTACTCCATTGTACATGTTAATACTGAGCAAAATGCACACAGCAGACACTAAACCTTTACGGGGATTTGGGCATTTGAAAAGTGATACTCAGATCAGGTCCTGAGCTAGTTTTCTTAGCCCAGAGTAAAGCATGAAGCAGAGACGAAGAAGTCGTGTTCATGAACTAATATTAAGAACGGCAAATGAGCTGCTTTAAGAGCGCCCCACCTTTTGTTTTATTTCTTTGTCTGACTTTGGTTGGGTGGGCAGGCAGAAGGCTTGGATAATGGCACATCACAGGGAAGTGGGCTTTCCCCTTTGCTGTGGGCTTGGCGCTACGGAAGACTGGAATGCTGAGTGGGAAGAAGGGTCGCGGTGATTCTTGGCAGAAATGCTGAGAACTAGGGTACTGGCTCTCGTCTTTGTTCGTCCTGTTTCTCTGTGGCCCCTTTAGGCCTCCACAGCAGAGGGCTGGGGAGAACCTCAGGAAGAGGCCCCATCCAAACACACTGGCGCACTGAGCGGTGCCTTCTTGAAGTCATTCATTTCCCAGCTCCTTCTGCTTCTGATGGAGATCAGCTGCCAGATAAGACTGGCCAGAACGATCAAGTTCCATGAAGGAGTCGGGCTATCACAGAGGTAGCAGATAGGTGCTTGACTGCCAATGTCTGCCCCGGGCAGCATGGTGATGCCTCCCTGTTCTTGTCTATCAGATACTCTTACGGAGCTCCCCTGCTTGGCTCTGGATCAAGGAAGATCTTGGAAAAACATAAGATTTGCTTCTGCCTTCTGGAAGCTGTCAACACATTTGGAAGGCAGATACAGCTGCAAAAAATATCTTGTATTATAAGGCAACTTATGATGAACTCTTCGAGTAGAAGGTTCTATCAGGGAAGAGGATATGGAGGAGTGGTGTGGCCAGAAAAGGTAGCAGAAGGACGTAGCATGTTGGGGTGCTGAGCCCAGCTTGTGAAGCCAGGAAGGGCGCACACGTTTGCAGTAACACACCTGGATGGAGAGAAAGGGAGAAGAATCCCGTTTCATTCTGCATGGTGCTCACGGGACGCTAAGGGAGTGCTGTCCCTTGGGGGTGGGGCTTAGCCTCCATGTGTGCAGGATTGGGAGCCGGCTGCCACCCATCTGGGCAGAGGCTTCGGGTGTGCCCAGGAAGGAAGGCATTCGTCCTAGGGCACCGAGTGCAGACGCCAGGTTACCATGGCCTCTGGTACCTGGCCCCTTTGGTTTGGGGAGTCAAGCCCCCACACAGCATCTTGAGGCACCACCCCACCCCACACACACTGCACAGAAAAGATCCCTAGGGTCTCAGATTCTCTGCCCAGGCTTGGAATATATTTCCTCTCATGCCTTCTAGGCTTTGTCTGTCACTCTATGCCAGGCTTTGCCCTGAAGAAGGGTCATGAACCACGGCCGACAGAGCCCCCACCCTGAAGGAATATCCAGTCTCATGGAAGAGGCAGGTATGTGGATGTACAAATTCCCTGGGTGATACAAGCAGTTAACGAGCTCGGCTGCTAACCCAAAGGTTAGAGGTTCAAATTCACCCAGGGGCTCCTTGGAAGAAAGGCCTGGTGATGAACTTCTTTAAAATCATCCACTGGAAAACTTGCGTGAAGATTGCAGAAATGGCAAATACTCTGTCACCTACATACTAAACACAGTTTAAAGAAAACAAGACAAACCAACACCTTATGGAGCGCAGTTCTGCTCCGATATACGCGGGGTCTCGCGGGTCGGAGTCCTGGAGATTTTTTTACAAGCGTTGCTGTTGTTGTGTGCCGTCGAGTGGATTCTGACTCAGGGACTCGACAGGACAGAGTAGAATCGCCCCATAGGGTTTCTTAGGCCGTAAACTTTTATGGGAGCAGATCGCCAGGCCTTTACTCCAGCAGAATGCCTGGTGTTTTCATAACGCCAAGCTTTCGATTAATAGCTGAATGCTTAACCATTAGGAAATGATTGCCTGTCCTTTTGTGGATGGGGAGTGGTCAGGGGAGGTTTGCAAGAAGAGGTGGCATTTGAGCTGGGCCTCTGAAGGATGGGTAGGAGTTCGCCAGCGGGAATAGGGAAAGGTCATCTAGGTGTGGGTACAGCAGACACTCGGAGGCGTTCATGAGTGCTTGATGCTCCTTGAGACTCTTCTTGCTTGAGTCGCCAGGGACCCCCTGATTGGCCACTGGATGCTGCTGGCCACTCCCTGGACATTCTTGTCCCCATGCATGGCTGACAACCCGCAAATCGATGGTCTCCAGTCCTGGCTTCCTCTCTTTGGTGTTCACCCACACATCCAGCTCCCCGCTGGCCATCCAGCTCAACCTGCCCGGCAATGTCTCCACCCTCTCCCACACCCCTGCATCCAAGTTCCTCGTTTCGGTACTTCTAGTGGCATCTCCTGTGTTGGTCCCTTCACCCTCCCAGTAGCGCCTGCCCACACAGTTCTTGGATCCCTGTTGTCCATAACCTGCCTCCTCTGGCCAGCCAAGCCCCAGCTCTGGTTCAGGCCTGTAGCTCCTCGGACCGCTTGCCAAAGAGGCTGCATCCTGGATGCCTCGCACGTTTGCCAGATGGGAGGTGGGTGGCCCTCCGTTCTCCTTGCTTTTGTTTGTCCGAAGCACAGGGAGTGTTTCCAGGCCTGCCTGTCATGGCCGGAGACTGGGGAGCCCTGCAGAGGGAGGGGACTCAGACTTAAAGGAACCTGTCAGAGACTGAATATTGATCCCCAAGATGTGCATGCACTCGGACTGACGAGTCAGAAGCGTCCGCCCAATTCTGGGAAAATAGGTCTTTACCTCCCTCGGGGACAATGAGTTTGTGGTTGTGTAAACCTTTTTGGGAGCATTTTGACTTCTAAGCCTCTGCAAGGGCTGCTCGTCCCCCATCCAGAGCCAAAGACGCTGCCCCCAGTGAAGTTACACCCCCAGGAATGAGGTCGCCCCTCCTCCGGGCAGCCGGGGCTGGAGTCCACAGAACAAAGTGCCTCTGTGCAGCCCTCACCATCCCGACTCCAGACAAGCAAGGAAAAGTCAGCCGAGCACGTTCCGGCGCCCGGGGACCAGCCCGGAGGTCCCTGGCCCCGGTTCTCCCCAGTTCGGAGCCGGGAAGAAAGAGGAGGAAGAAGAGTTTGAATACTGTGCTGTGAAGGGGCAGCCCTGCAGCGAGGCAGTTGTGATATTAGAGCAGACCTCCTGAGAGATCCCCTGGCTCTGAGCTGTGATCCACACGCCACATTCGCAGACAGCTGGTCGCCCAGCGTGGGCTGCGCCTGCCGCTCGGAGCTGGCACGCTGGTGGGGACCAGGTAATGCTCTAATTTCCCCCGTGCAGATGCGGCCAGGAATATCTTAATTTATTGGTGTGCTGGCATGCAAGAGGGATTGCTGCCGGCACAGCCTTGCATAACTAGTAGCAAAAACCAGAGCTGATAGGGGCTTGACTTCTCCTAAAGTGGGTTTGAAATCATCACCGCTTTTTGTTGTGTTTGGAAGAGCTTGAACAATTCTTAATTATTTAATTATAGATAGGCAAGTAATACGCTGGGAATGGCCTCGCCATTCCAGGGATACTGAGCAGAGGAAACTGTTTCGTTACCGGAGCGGGGGATGGTGGTAATTACAGCGCAGTCGTTTATACTGTGTCACGTTACTCTGTCAGCCGTGCGGGCGGGCAGCGGGCCGCCGGGCCTCGGTGTGGAAGTGCTTATGTAATAATAACAACCTCACCTTCCACTGGACGAGACCTGTAGAGTTAGCAAAGCTCTTTGTGCATCATTTGCTTGTGCCGGGCCAAGTTGGAGGGATTGTTCCCATTTCACAGACGAGGGAAGAGCCTCAGGGACTTGCCCCAGGTCTCACTTCACTCCAGAGTTGAAACCACTTCTGTTTTCAGATACCACAGTGGCCTCCTGCCCTGTCTCCAGGGGGCTGAGCACTCTGCTCTGCAATTTCTTCTCTCTCTCCTAGCAGCCCAGGCTGGCCTCAACAACTTTGGTGACGGTTTGCCTGGGCTGTGTGTCTGACTCCGTGGCACGCGTCTCATGATGGACACCTTGTAATTATCCCATATAAGCACCCATTGTATTCATATCATTAATTTTGTTTGGGCTATTACATTTGATAGATACATTAAGCATTATATAGTTCTCTTTATACACGAAATTGAACAGTCAGCCAGCTAATTGCTGGTAATTTGTGTTGCTAACGAGAGGCAGAATAGTGGTATAACATTAGACTCAACAGTCAGTTAACAAATTTGCCGATTCAGATTGCAAAACATGCCCTCAGTGGCAAAGTCAGGCTGCATCTTACTTGTGAACAGATTTTTAAAAACACGTAAAACTAAAGAAAAATTCTCACCCCCTCAAGGACCCTGCGGCAACAGCTGGCTTTTCGGGAGCGTTAGGGTGATATTTTGGGGGGTGGGATCTGGCCACCAGCAGTAGGTGTGAGATTGGGAGAGAGCTTGGGAGTGAAAGGAGAGTTTCCAGCTGCTCCTCTTCGGGCTGAGAGGCGGAGTTATTGCCTAAGTCCTGAGCGATCTCCCACCCCCCACCCCTTGTCTGTAGTCTGGGGGCACCCATGTATCTGTTCTTTTGATCAGAATTAGATTTCTTCTGCACTGGGTCTTCCATTAGGACCTTGTCATCCCAAGAGGCTCTTAGGGTGGGAGTGGATAAGGTTATCTACAAATCCTTTCTGTTACAACCAAAAGGTAATTTGGAAAAGGGGTTGGAGGGTAGCAAGTCCCATCCTTGTCTGGAATTCCATGGGCTTTTCTGATTCCTCTGTCTTGAGAAGCCTGGAGAGGTACCTCAGCTCATGCAGGGCCGGAGGAGAGCCAGGTCGCCACGGGTGAGACAGACAAGGCTCCTTCCATCCGGACGGACAAAGCCCCAGAGGGGACACATCGTAGGAGTTCCATCTGGATGGGCTTTGTGGGGTGGGCATAAGCTTGTTGGAAACGTTTCAGAAAACCAAAGTCAACAGTCCCCTTTCAAGCTTGAAAAATGTAGCTTTGGGACAAAGACAGGACGCCCGGGCTCAGGCAGTAGACAGCCTAGCGGCCGCTCAGAATTCATTCCATAACAGGGTCCAGCGGTGAAGAGAATGACCCACCTTGTTTCCTACATCTGCACTTAGTTACCAAGGGGCACAGGGGCTACTGGGGTGGGGGTCTTCCTCAGCACTTGAAGTGGACTCCTCCAGGCCGCTTGCCCCTCACGGACCGTCTGTGGCTCCTACTCCATGGGGAAACGTGGGTGAGCTTTGCCTCTTTGTGTCTTCCTTCACTAAGCATACGGGTGTTGTGCCTCCAAACCGCCATTTAAGGAATAGGCTTTATAAAGCCAGGAGGCAGCCCTGTGGTCACTGAGGTTGTTTGAGTGTATTTCTAGACCTCGCATCTGCTCAGTGGACAACGCGTCTAGGACTGACGCGTCACCCAGCAGCCACCACCTCCTGCCATCGTTCCAGTCTGTAATTTAAAGTAATTTAATTGACTCTTAGCTTAAAAAGCCAAGTGGCAGAACTCATTTGGATTCTCAGCTTCTGGGCAAACCATTGACGTTTCCAGGATTATTTGACTGGGTTATAGGACAAGTAGCCTAAACACGACCCGTAGGTGTGGTTATTGATTGTCCATTGGCACTGTCCTACTGCGCTGGGTACCTGGAGGTTCCTGCGATAGATTTGATGCAGACTTCACCCTTGAGTACCTCAAAACCAGTGACTGAGTCGGCTCTGACTTATGGCGACCCCATGTGTGTCGGAGTGGCTCCTTGGATCTTTAATGGCTGATTTTTTGGGATTAAATCGCCAGGTATTTCTTCTGAGGTGCCTCTGGGTGGACTTGAACGTCCTACCTTCTGGTTAGCAGCCAGGCACATTACGTGTGTGCACTACCCAGACACTCCGTGAGTACCTGCCTCCCTGGGCAGTGGGATTCCATCAGTGTGCACGGCAGGAGGTGGGCTGTTAGTCTGCTGTGCTGCCAAAGCCAAGGTGCTTCACGTGGTGACTTTAAAGAAGAGGAACTTATCGTCTCGCAGTTCAGGAGGCTAGAAGTCTGAATTTAGGGTGCCAGCTCTAGGGGAAGGTCTTCCTTGTCTCTTCACCTTCTAGTAGCTGCTGGCAATCTTTGGCATCTTGAGCTCGTGGATGTGTCTGCTCTGGGTCATGGGGTGCCTGTCCTCTCCCGTGTGTCACCCTGTGCCTTCACTCCCCTTCATGAGACACCACTGAAAACTGATTAGGTTTAGGACCCACCCTTCTCCAGTATGGCCTCATTAACATAACAAAAGGCAGACCCTATTTCCAAACAGGGCATTTTCACAGGTACAGTGATTAGGACTTCATCGTATCTTTTGGAGGACAGAGTTGAATTCATCACAGGTGCCCACGGGCAATTGAGGTTTAACTTGTACTGTGTACGGGCACTTTTGTAGGTGGCTCCTGTATTTGTAAAGACGTTTATGTCGTTAGAATAAAATCGTTAGGCTTCATGTTTCTACACCTAGAAATACATTTGTTTTCAAATAATTTGGAATCCTTTGATATTTCAGTGGTGCTGCCATTGTGACCCCACCTCCCCACATTTACATTGTAAATGGCACAACCACAGGACACTTCCTTAGTGTCCCAATGTCAAAAGGCACCTTTATCTGGAGAACCCAAGTGCCAGCCCCCTGTCAGCCTCCTGGTCCTATTGTTCTAAGCATTCTATTATCCAAGCATGGGAACATGCGGGTAATGAGAAAACCCATCATCTGAAGCTGGCTAGAATGCTTCAAAGACATGACTGTGTATTGCCAGGAAGACCTGGAAGCTTAAGTCTGCCTGAGTTTGTAGCCCAGAGACGGCCTCTGAGGGCTCCTTGTGGTTCTTCTTGGCTGGCCTTTCCCTCTGCTTACCAGCCAGTCAGGGACAGAGAGAGGAAGGTAGAGCCTGGTTTTGAGGAGGACACAAAGAAAGCCTCATCTTTAGAGAGTTTCTATACATACAATAAACGTATATAATGTGGATCATTGAGAAAGTGTGATAAGGCTGAGAAGTGGTGATGGCAGTTGGTCCTTTGGTGGCATTCATTCCAATGGATTAAGTACAGAAATTCAAAATGGCGCTAGTAAGTCTGTTTCATCAACGTAACCCCAAAAAACCAAACCTGTTGCTGTCGAATCGATTCTGACTCATAGCGCGACCCTATAGGACAGAGTAGAGCTGCCCCATAGAGTTTCCAAGGAGTGCCTGGGAGATTTGAACCGCCCAACTTTCTGTTAGCAGCCGTAGCACTTAACCACTATGCCACCAGGGTTTTCTTCATCAGCATAGGTGTGTGTTATTGTTTTTTCATCGGAAGAGTAACACGTCTGTAGGAAAAAGATTCAAATAATATAAATGAGTCTAAGTTCTCTCTTCCCTATTCCCTCTTGACTCCCCTCCCCAGCTTCCACTCTTACCTGATTTTTATGTGTCCTCCAGGACTTTTCTGTGCATTATTCAAATGGGATCAATTATATGGGTTATTCTGCATCTTGTTAACTTCTCTTTTAGCATTGCACCATGGGAATCTTTTAATATTAACCATTTGGTTTTACTTCATTTTTAAAAAGGAGTATGCATGGTGTTTGAGGGGGCAGTGGTGGTTCTGTGGTAGAATTCTTGCCTTCCATGTAGGAGACCTGAGTTTGATTCCTGGCCAGTGCACCTCATGCGCAGCCGTCTCCCATCTGTCAGTGGAGGCTTGCATGTTGCTCTGATGCTGAACAGGTTTCAGTGGGGCTTTCGGACTAAGAGATTAGGAAGTAAGGCCTGATGATCTACTTCTGAGAAATCAGCCAATGAAAACCCTGTGGATCACAGTGGTCCACTCCTGCCGTGCGTGGGGTCACTGTGAGTCAGCCAACGACAGCGGCCGTGCATGGTGTTTTAATTGCATGGCTGCACCATTCTTTATTTAATCACACCTTTCTGGAGGGAGCAAAGGCATTTACAGAGTACGAGGGGAACATGGATGTCCTGGATGCTGGGGAGGGCTTCAGAGAGGAGGTGACATTTGATAACAGGCTTTGAAGAGTGAGCTGGAGTCTGAAGGTGAAGCTGCATTTGTTGATGACTGCGTGTGGAAGGAAGTCATGCCGCGTGGGAGAAGGAATAGGGGAGACTCAGCGGGTCGGAGAAGGGGAGAGGGCATGTGAGGACGGTGGGTCACAGGAAGGAAGAGAGAACATGTATGAATGACCAAACGTTTAAGCCAAGGATCCCTGTGTGTCAGCTGGAGAAAAGAAAAAGGAAAGGGAGAGACGGAGCAAGCCGGCTCACCGGCTGGTACCTCTGATTATTGCTCAGGAAATGTTGCGTGCAGCTGGCGCCTAGTGACACGTCAGCTCCTGATGGAAACGCGGGCTGGCAGGCCCTGTTTTTTAAGCCGAGTGCCTAGCTGCCAGATCGCATTTGGATTGAGTGGCTGGCATTCCACGAGCCTCGCTTAATAGGATTGAAAGAAAAGAAATGTTACTTTTCATCACACAAGACAACAAAGAGAAATGGGGAAATGAAAATATTATTTTGTTTGAACAAATTACAGGGGGACTCTCTGGCAAGCTTTCAGGGAGTTAGATGAGGAAAAGCACTTAAATATCATTCCATCAAGCTAAATTTTTAACTACAATTTTTTACAGGTAGAACGTGTCGGGAGGATTCAAAGAAGATTAGAGCCCACCTAAGTAAGAGTATTCAGATTTTACCAGCTAATGGAGGGAGGCCCGGCAAAACTGTTAATGCCTGTAGCTTGCCTCCAAGGGACGGAGATTTCAGTATTCTTATAGAAACACATTGAGCTGATTTCTTTTCGGTGTCTCTGCAGACTTCATTCCTGTAATTTCAGTAAGTGTTATAAATGTTATTTTAAGTATTATAATGATAATCCCTACTGACAGTAGGGCTGTGCATCTCAGCTTCCATTACTAAGGTAACGTTTGCCTCGGATAGCGCAGAACTGTTTGCGTTTTTCACAGTAAACTCTCTGCTCCCAACTGCTTAATCAGCCATGGAAGAGAGGAGACTTTAGAAACGTTTAATGTTCTTCTGATTACATTAGGGTACTGGGTAAGCCCGCATCCGTGGGGCTGGAAGAACACACTCGCCTCTTGTCCCCCTTGTTTTTG
Organism: Trichechus manatus latirostris; assembly: GCF_000243295.1. NCBI lineage: Eukaryota > Metazoa > Chordata > Mammalia > Sirenia > Trichechidae > Trichechus > Trichechus manatus. Next base: position 27,627,841 of record NW_004443950.1, on the reverse strand, counting down.
GGGGGCGGGGGTTGAATATGTGTTTGCTTTTTTGTCCACATTTCTTAAGGAGGATTGGCAATTGCAAATCATTTATTGTTATAAATATCATGGCCAGGGCGTAAGTCTTCTCAGCTTGTGAACCCTCGGTGGGTCCGGCCAGGCCTCGGGCCCTCCCCCGGTGGGTCCAGCGGACTCCATATTCCGGTCACAGTCCACGCTTTCCGGATTCACAGAGCGCCCAGCAGCCTCTCTGTGTGTTCTCTGCTGCCCGTTCCGAGGAAGTAAGATTGTATAAGGCTTTATGAAAAAGAGACTTTCTACCCTTGAATGCTGAACCTCCGGGGCTTTCTCAGGGCATTATATAAAATTTGCCTCTCTGGCTTCTTAAATATCTGAATCCAAATGTGATCAGGAATTAAGATGGAGCAGGGAAGGTTGATATTCATTGCAGGTGGAAGAGTATTTGCTTCTACTAGTCTAGCGTGTTCAGAGCCTCGTTTGTGCGTTCCCGGCTCTGGGGAATGCCTGTTTTGAGCAAACTGGCAGCCGTGCGTCCTCAAATTCATTTAACAATCATTTATTGAGAGACTGCTATGCAGGCACGGTGCTGGGCTCTAACGTGTGCTGGTGAACAAATCATGGGTTCCCCCACCTTCGTGTGGCTTCCTGTCTAGACGGGGAAGATAGGAAAATAATAGGCACACAAGCAAATATGTAATTATAAACAGAGAGGCATGTTATTACTGCGGGGATGGGGAAAACGGAGGATGATGTCGGTTAAACCAAGGTGTGAAGAGTGAATAGGAGCCAGCTGGCTGAAGAGGCTGTGGCGGAGCATGGGCTCTAGGCTGGAGTTCCAGGAGCCGGGGCACGGGCTCTAGGCTGGAGTTCCAGGAGCCGGGGCACGGGCTCTAGGCTGGAGTTCCAGGAGCCGGGGCACGGGCTCGGAGGCTGGAGTTCCAGGAGCCGGGGCACGGGCTCTGAGGCTGGAGTTCCAGGAGCCCGGGCACGGGCTCTGAGGCTGGAGTTCCAGGAGCCGGGGCACGGGCTCTGAGGCTGGAGTTCCAGGAGCCGGCATGTGCGACTGGAGTGCACTGAGCATCTAGGAGAGAGGCGCCAAGGAAGCCAGAGGTCAGAGATCCCGGACTGTGTTGGGCCTTAGGGCATGTCAAGATCTTGGATTTTGTTCTCTGCAGTAGGAGGCCATTGCTGGACTTCAAGCATTGAGGGGCATTTTCCTATTTACGTTTTTAAGGAGGTTGCTGTGGCTGCTGGGTGGGGATGGATCACGGGGGAGCAAGAGTGGAAGCTGAGAGTCCAGCTGGGTGCATTGCTGTTGTCTTGGCTGGAGGTGATGGCCTGTGGTGATGGCCGTGGATGGGGAGGCAGAACGGACAAACTCCCTGGAAACTGCCTGGCAGGCAGGACACTGTGTGGGACCTGAACGACTCTACAGCTGCATGCCTGCACTTGGCCTCATGGTCAGCCACTGCCCGTGGCCCCGTGTCCTTCGTGGTCAGCCACTGCCCATGGCCCCTTGTCCTCCCAGGGGGTGGGGGGCAGGGGCTTTTCTTCCCAGAGTGCCTTTCTTCTCTCCTCTCAGACTGTTGGGAACCCATTGTGGTGGTCCAATGGAGAAGGATGCAGCAGGGCGGGCTGAACTCCCTGCCTCCCCTGCCCCCATGCATCAGGTCACCCCAGCTCCTCTCAGAAGCAGAAGGAGGTACACTCAGCATGCTGGGACCCTCCCCCGTTCCCACCGACAGCCCTTCCTCCAGCCACCACTCCGGGCTCCCCAAGGCCTGTGGTGTAATTTAGCCCCAGCCTTTAGTTAAAGACCAGGGCCAGTAGGTAGCTGATTCTCCGAGTCCTCAGGGTGGACGCTTGATGGGTTTCCGTGATGGGGGCTGGAGAGCGAAGGGAAAGGAAGTGGAGTGACTGGTAATTAGAGCATCAAAGGGCCTCGCTGGTCCAGGTGGCCCAAGAGGGGCTTCCTCCATGGGGCCTGGCCAGTGGGCACTTGCCCACCTGGCCCTGGAAGGTGGGCAGGCTTGCAGCGGAGGCTGAGGTGGGGCAGTGCAGGTTGTGGAAGGGGCAGGGATTAATTGCTTGGACAGATTATTCCCAGGGCCCAGGTGTGAGCTGAATTAACTTCCAGAAAGCATCCATTGTCCCTCCCTCTTTCCCTTGGAGAGGCGACAGTCGTCGGATCCATCCACCTGGGTCTTTCTTGCTGTCTGCGTTCTGTGGAACCATGGAGGAATCTGAGGAAAAACTTGCCAGAAATCAGGGTGGAACACCAACCTCCCAGGTGTGCTTGGGAGCAGAGAAGGAAGAGGGGAAAACAATGTTTTTATTTCTGTGAAGCACGCTCGCACACACACATACTCTCAGTCCCAACAAAAACCAGATCAGTATTTTAACACCAGAGCATTTTGTTCAAGCTAGGAGCACACTACATTGCTGGCAAGGCCAGAGAATGACCTGAAAAACCTGAATATTTCAGGGAACAGAAGGTGCTGGGGTCTGCTTTCCAGAGAAGGGCCCTGTCCAGGGTTATTTGGAGGCTGCGTGGTCCGGGGGTGGGAGACAGCGAGAAGGTCTGGGGCTGCGTGCTGTGGGGCCGCGCCCTGCCCCTTGGTGCTTGGCAGCGCGGTGGAGCCATGAGGCCCAGCCGGATGCCAGGCAGAGAGGACAGAGAAAGCAGGAGGAGGGAGAGGCAGGGAGGGCGAGAGGCAAGGGGTGCTGGGAGAGGGAGAAACAAACTCTTTCTGCTGGAAATAGAAGGAGGGCTCCTGTGGCCCACAGGCACACGGACTGAAGCAATTGCAGGCAGCGATGAGCGTCTGTTTTTTCCTGGAGCAGAGGCTCAAAACCCCCGAAAGCTCTTGGTTTTTCTCTTCCCTTAATTTCCTGTTCTGGGAAGCGCAGTTGTGGAGGTGAAGGGAATGAAGATCCTCAGCCAGTGGAAGCACCTTCCCAGCCTGAAGCGGCAGAGGGGGCGGCCTTGGACAGGCTGCTGTGTTTCAGAGGGAGAGAGGCACCTCTGGGTGGAGAGAGGGGGCTTGTCGCCGAAGGAGTCCTGGGCAGGCGGCCACTGCCAACAAAAATGCCGAGTCCTGTCCTGTCTCGGGAGGTGTTTACTGGGACTGGTGCCACTTGGGTGATTTCAAAGGCCTTGGACAATGGTGTGCCCGGCAGGCACCCTGCCAGAGACTCCAGGGCTTTGGGATGCTTTCATTGCCCTGCTCTGCCATTCCTGCAGAGCCCCCAGCCCCTCCTGCTCCCTCCTACTGCAGAGAGAGACACTGACCTTAGCGCAAGGGAGAGCATCAGGGCAGCCCTGGTGCGGGCGGCTGGGAGCTGGGTCCCCAGTGTTGGCAAATATGAATTACCACTTGCCGTCGAGTTGGCTCTGACTCATGGCGACCACATGTGTGCCAGAATAGTGAGCATTTGCCTAGCCCAGAAGTATGCGTCTCTCTGTGTGTGTGCACGTGTGTCTGAGGGGTGGTGGTGGGTGGATTAGAAGACGGACAATCCCCTGTTCTCAAGGGATCCAAAATATAACTGAGAAGATGTGCCTGATGATATGATACCATGGAAGACAGAGTCAGACAATCTGTCAGGGCAGACAAGGAGAGACCCGGGTGGAAGGCAGGCTGGGAAGGCTTCCTGCAGGAGGGGGCCTTGAGCCAGATTCAGGGAATGGGAGAGATTTGTAGAAAAAGAAAACAACCGCAGCAATAACGATAGCAAGCCTTCGTATACTTGTTACTACTCTGTCAGCGTTGTTCTGAGCACTTACACATTCAATCCTCACAGCCGTCAGAGGAGGCCCCGCCATCATCACCATTTCACTGGTGAGGAAACAGCAAGAAGAGGTGATGTGCCCAGACTCCCTGAGCAAGTAGGAAGCTGACTGAGATTCCAACCCAGAGTTCAGGTTCTCATCCACTTTGTTCTCCTGGCCCGGAGTCCAGCTAGGCCCAGGGACCAGCCAGGAGCCAGCATCTCCCCAAACCTAGAGAAGCGAGGGCCCGTACGTCACTTAGAGCGGGGTCAGGAGCAGAGTGGATGGTGGGGCAATGTTGGGAAGGTGGAGTATTCCCAGCCTGCAGTAGGTAGCTGCGGTGGGAGGGCCAAGACGCAGAGGTGACGGGGCCCAGCCGAAAGCGTGTCAGCAGCCCCAGGCAGGCCCTGTGGCCCCCCTGGCTCAGGAGGCTTTCCCTGTGTCCTACCGACCACGTGAGAGCAGGCTCCCCTGGCAGAAGCAGCCCCTTCCCCTTCTGCCATGCGTGCACAAGAGACCTCTAAGACACACAACATCTCAATTCGTATTAGTCCCTCGGTGGTGCAAACAGTTAACCTGCTGGCTGCTAATTGAAAGGTTGGAGGTTCAAATCTGCCCAGAGGTGCCTCAGAAAATAGTGTCGAGCTACTTTTTTTTTTTTTTTTTTAAGGTAAAGGCCTTTTATTTCAATAAAGAGAAACAAATCTATATGTAGCTGAGTGTCTGCTCTGTGCTAGAGCCTGTCACAGTCAGATCCTGTGAATCAAGTCAAGGGCTGTTGTGTTCGTATTGCTCATGGAAAGGTGCTCAGAGAAGACAACTGTCTTGCTCAAGGCCACACAGCTTGGAAGGGCGGGACTTGAACTCAGGGCTCTCAATGCCATGAGAGTAGGTGTGTGGCCAGCGGAGTGCATTCTCGGGCAGTTCTTGAACAGGACTGGTTTCCTGATGGGCAGGCGGTCAGTTTGAGAAGGGCTGACTAGGGCTGCATGCTGCCAAGGCCTGAGTCCCTTTTCCCAGAAGTCTGTGAGCCTGTCCCCAGCTAATGTCCAGGCATGGCAGGACGATGTCCCCTTTTATTGGTAATAGGTTTAGTGCCTTCAGGCTAATATTCAGGTGAACTTGACTTCCTCAGGGCTCAGGGTGACTGATGGTACCCAGCCCTCCTCAGCTTCTGCTCCTGCCTTCCCCACTCCCCCCACTCCCAGGAGCCCGCCTGGAATCATCAACCCTTCCTTGTCCATTAGTCAGGTGTCCGGGCGCAGGCTCTGTACCCCGTAATTGTAGCATCTCCCCTGAATTAGTGCCTGTCTTGGTGCATAGTAGTCGCTCAGGGGAGGCAGCAAGGAATATGCTGAGTCCAAGGGAGCGTGCCTGGTTCTGGCAGTTTCCTCCAGAAAGTGAAGAAACAACAGCAACACGGAAGCAAATCAGTTGTTGTCCAGTCGACTCTGACTCGTGGTCACCCCAGGTGTGTCAGAGTAGACCTGTGCTCCATAGGGTTTTCAATGGCTGATTTTTTGGAATTAGATTGCCAGGCTTTTCTTCCAAGGTACCTGTAGGTGGGCTCGAGCCTCCTACCTTTCAGTTGGCAGCCAAGCATGTTAACTATTTGCCCCACCCAGAGAGCCAAGACCGCTGTTTTTGTTCCACGGCTGGGCATGGAGTTTGACAAACCACGTGAGCAGGGCAGGGCGAGACTATCAGCCCCGGAAAGAGGCCCCTACTCCTGTCCCTCCTGGGAGTAGAGGGTACTACCTGTGGTGATGGGGACAGGGCCTCCACCCCGAGACTAAGCTGAGGGAGGCCCAGCACCCCCACCCCTCGCTTGGTCTGGCTTAGGCCTTGTCCAGGGCCCTGCCTCCTCCAGCCTCCTTCCTTGAGGTGTGGCCGCCACCCAACACCATCCGCGTCACCTGCAGGTGTGTGAGAAATCCAGAACCTCAGGACCTACTCCAGCCCTGCTGAACCAGGAATGTGCGTTTTAAAAAGAACCCCCGGCCATTCACGTACTCATTACAGTTTGAGAATGCCGTCCTAGAAGACAGCTCACCTAGGCTAACAGCAAGGAAGGCGGGTGGGATATATTCTCACTAAACACACGTCTGCCTGGCTGCAGACCCAGGTTCCGCACCGACAGCCTGGAGGTTTAAGCCTCTCCTGGCTTCAGTTTTCTCATCTGCAAAGTGGGGATCAAAGAGGCAGTGGGGCCTTCCTCCTTGGGTGCAGACCAGGATTAGATGTAATGACATACAGTCCACAGTCCGCACTTAGCACAGATGTAATGGCATATAGTGCGTGGTCCGCACTTAGCGCAGACGTGATGACACACAGCCCGCGGTCC
>NW_004443950.1:27616842-27621527 GCF_000243295.1 Trichechus manatus latirostris | reverse complement strand
GCAGACGTGATGACACACAGCCCGCGGTCCACGCTTAGCGCAGACGTGATGACATACAGCCTGCGTTCTGTGCTTAGCACAGATGTAATGGCTTATAGGGCGCGGTCCGCGCTTAGCGTTCGGCCTGGCTACAGTAAGCGCAGGATCAAGGTACCCCAGAGTGAGGGGCCTGCAGGGAGTGGGAGGGAACACACTGATTTGTGGGGCTCCTTTTGCACTGGGCTTGCTTAGTGGAGCTAACCTCGGGGAACTAAGTATCAGCTAGGACTGCCTGTAGCAGGGAGGGAGGAACCAAGTTAATGCTTGTGATAGCTGTTTTTTAAATATAAAAAATGTATTAAAAGCAAGTAAACCCCTGGTGATCGCAAATGAATTGCCTAAGTTCTCTTAAATGTCCGCTTTCCCGAGTGATGTCTGAACTGCTCTTCTTTTCATAAGGCGGGAGAAAGAAGGCGTCTGCAGCGTGGCCGGGGCGCACTCCAGACCCTCGCTCTGCGTGGGGAAGTCACAGCCACGCGGAGTGCCTAGGGACTCCGTGGGCAAGGCCGGGCCTCAGAGCCTCCCAGCAGCTTTAATGCCTCTGATTAGCAAGTCGGGCGGGAAGAGGTGCTAAAAAGAATCCTTCCCGCCTTCTCCGCTGGCATGTTTTGAAGGGAGTTCAGTTATGAGACTATTAAAATGTTATTTTGATAATTAAGCCCACAGCTGTTCCGAGGGCGGCAGGGGCAGGCGGCGCACAGGCGGCAGAAGGCGCGGTGCTCACAGGCTCCCGGAGAGGAGGAAAGCAGGCGGGGAGCGCGCTCCGGGAGGCGGGGCGCAGGGCCCTGGGTCGGGGCTGGCTGCAGGGCGGACCTCCCTTCGCCATCCTGTCACTACAGTGGAGGTTGCCACTGGGTGACCGCAGGGGCCAGTGGCTCCAGGAGGCCCCGCTCTGGGGAGGGTGAGCTCCGCCCCCACGGGGATGCTCACCAGGTTGTGGCATCTGCTCTCAGACAGGGATCGTGGATCAGTGGCTTCGAAGGGCAGCAGCATCAGTGTCACCTGGGAACTTGTTCGAAAAGCACATTCTTGGCTCTACCCCAGACCTGCCCGAACAGCACCCCGGGGTGAGGACCAGCACCCTGGGATGAGGACCAGCACCCTGGGATGAAGACCAGCACCCCGGGGTGAGACCAGCACCCCGGGATGAAGACCAGCACCCTGGGGTGAGGACCAGCACCCCGGGATGAAGACCAGCACCCTGGGGTGAGGACCAGCACCCCGGGATGAAGACCAGCACCCCGGGGTGAGACCAGCACCCCAGGGTGAGGACCAGCACCCCGGGATGAAGACCAGCACCCTGGGGTGAGGACCAGCACCCCGGGATGAAGACCAGCACCCCGGGGTGAGACCAGCACCCCAGGGTGAGGACCAGCACCCCGGGGTGAGGACCAGCACCCCGGGATGAGACCAGCACCCTGGGGTGAGGACCAGCACCCCGGGATGAAGACCAGCACCCTGGGGTGAGACCACCACCCCAGGGTGAGGACCAGCACCCTGGGGTGAGACCAGCACCCTGGGGTGAGACCAGCACCCTGGGGTGAGACCAGCACTCTGTGTTTTAACAATCCTCAGCAGATTCCAACGCACCCTCAGGTTTGAGAACCACTGGCCTTACAGACCATCTGGCAAATGAACCCTTAGCGACTGGTGAGGCTTGCTCCATGACGTCTCCGTAGCCGAGGACATGGGGTGGACAGCGTGCTTGCCACGTGTGCAGTCCTGGTTTAGTCCTAGACCCTGGGTGCTGCACGCGGTTCATGTGTTCATCTGCTAACTGAAAGGCTAAAGGTTCAGATCCACCCAGAGGCACCTCAGGAGAAAAGCCTGGTGATCTGCTTCTGAAAAAAACCCTGTGGAGCACAGTTCTTCTCTGACACACACTGGGTCACCCTGAGTCAGAGTAGACTCAACAGCAGCTGGATTTGGGATCTAGTCTTATTTCTTCGTTGTATTAGATGGGGAAAGGGAAGCCCAGAGAGGGGAGGGGGTTGACTTAGGTCACATGGTAAATCAGAGCAAAACTGGAATCAGAAATCAGCTCTCTTGATTCTAGCTCTTTCTGTTAGACTCTCTTGCTGAATGCTGAGGGCGGGGCTGAGAGAGAAGAGTTGTCATTCAGAAGTGATGAAGTAAGCCAAGGAGAGACCCAGAGTTTATCCAACCATAACCTATTTACCAGCCTGGAGCTCCCAGCGTTCTCTGGCCGTGCTCTCTAGGGCATTCACCAGCATATGCATCCATCCACCCACCTACTTGCCCATCTATGCATCCATCCACTGCTGACCTGACCCTTCCATCAATCTATGCATCCATCACTCATCCATCTGTCCACTTTGGTCCAAATATTCAACTGTCCATCCACTCACCCATCAGTTTAGCCACCCCACCCATTTATCCACCCATCTGTCTATCTATCTATCTGTCTATTCATCACCCATCTACCCATCCACCAGTTAACCAAGCCTTCCCTCTCTCCCTCCTGTATGAAGAACCTGTTGTATCAGGCACTTCATATCATTCTCAACTGAGAGGAACTTATGCTAATTCTGGCCATGTCCATAAGACACTGTCCAGCTTAGATCATCGCAGTGATCTAGTCTGCCCACAGCTCGGCCTAGTGTCTCTTCTTCCATTCCTCCTATTTCTAGTCTCCCTCCCCGACATGCTTTCTAAGGGGGCTCGACTTCCCTCCCTTTCCCGCTGCCACCACCTCCATCTAGACCTTCATCACTGTCCTGAGCTATGGCAGTGGTGTGCCAGCTGGCCTCCCCTCAACCAGCCTCCCCCAGCTCAGGTGCTGCAATTCCTCCTCTGGAAATGTGGCACTTGATCATGTCACTTCTCCACTTAAAACCCCACAATGGCTCCTGATTGTCTATAGAGCAAAGTCCATGGTTTTGCTGTGCCATTTGATGCTGTCCATGCTTGTCCCTAGTCTGGTTATCAACCTCATCACCCTCTGGTTCCCAACCTGTGTTCAGCCAGCAAATTTGCACATTCTCAGCTTCCATGCTTTTGCTCACGCTGTCTTTCACCCCACAGTCCTCACCCCACCCTGAAATCCTTCCCACACTCCGTGGTCCCACTCCAGTGCCTTCCCCTCTTACCCTTGGGCCCTGCTTTTGTCTCTCACTGGGATGGGACGATCCCTCCTGCTGTCGCACATCTTCTCATGTCTGGCTCTTGTGTCCAAGGTTCATGCTCATAGTGGATTGTGTCTGTCTCTGCCAAGCTCAGTGTGCAGTGCCTCACACACAGTGGGTGCTGCTTCTGAAGTGGGGGAGCTCGGGGTTTAGTGATGTGTGTCTAAGATGCATGCTGTGAGTGATAGATCTAGAAAGGCTTCTTGGAGTTTGACTGTTGGGTTAAAAGGCCTCAAACACTATTGTTTACCCCATGGGGCACATGGGACCCGGCACACAGTAGGTCTACTCATTAAATGAAAAGATTCACCGCCCCCTTTAATGTTGTTTGTAACTTCAAAATAAATATCAAGACCAAATAAAGCAAGAATAATATTACAAATTCATAAAACTTCTTGCCCTATGAGGTGCTGGTCACTCAGGATTGCAACCACACCCTCCCTTGTCCACGTACGTGGAGTGACTTGTGGATCCTAGTGGGCAGGAGCTGTGTCTTATTTATTTCTGAATCTCCAGTTCCAGGTGCAGAACCTGGCATTCTCTTCTGGAATCTGTTCTGCTCCCCCCACTCAGTCTGTCCTCTCTGTTGGACATGGAATGACCTTCTGAGTGTGTCTCCCCATTCAGAGCTCGGGGTCCCCATCATGTTAGAGATGCACAGTGTGGCCCACAAGGCTCTGCACAGTCAGGCCCCCGTCCCTGCTCCCAGCGTTGCATGCCCGGATCCCTCTGACATGGGTGACTCCCCCGCACTCCACACGTGTTCTTCGCGTCTCAGACGTTCTCAGCTCTGTGCGTCTGATGTCCTCGTGTCCCCTTTCTCTGTCCTCATATGCGTCCACCCCCTCAGGCTGCAATTGGTGAATGTCTTCTTCCCGCACTGGACCGTGGACTTGAAGTGGGCAGGGACCATAGCCATCTGGTTTACCACCAAGACCTGGTGCTTTGCTTGCTTTTGATACATGCTTTTTAAATGAATACATTAAAAAGATACATAGTAGGTGCTTAGTAAATATTTAGTGAATGAATAAATGAACAGCTCACAGTAGGTGCTTAGGAGACGTTTGCTGAATGAACAAATGAATGAGCCACTAGAGACGGCTGCTCAGTGCCTTCTTGGAGAAGCTCTGGTCAATGATTCTTCCACTCAGGCCCCTCCAGACCAGTACGACTGTCCGTCTGTCTGTCCAGCCATCTCCTCAGGCCTCCTGCTCTCACGCCGTTAGCTCCAGGAGCCTCTGCACAGTCAGACCACTGGCCCTCCTGCCAGCCTCCCCTCCAGCACTCACAACTGGGAACTGTGTGATGGGTGGGTGGGCATGGGGGCACTGGGTGTGTGCTGGGGGTGGGGCGGGACGGGGTCAGGGGCTGGCCGCCTGTGGGCGGTGGGATGGAGATGTCCTGTCCTCCCGTGGGCGGCGGGATGGGGCTGTCCTGGCCTCCCGTGGGCGGCGGGATGGGGCTGTCCTGGCCTCCCGTGGGCGGCGGGATGGGGCTGTC
>NW_004443950.1:27607924-27616665 GCF_000243295.1 Trichechus manatus latirostris | reverse complement strand
GTGGGCGGCGGGATGGGGCTGTCCTGGCCTCCTGTGGGCGGTGGGATGGGGCTGTCCTGGCCTCGGGACCCCGGTGTCAGAGCTGTCTGCACTCATATCAACCTTTCAACTCCACATCCGTGTGGTCCAGCCCAGATCTGGAAGTATCTTCCAGAACATCTGTTTTCCTCCTCAATCAATATGCTCCCCAAAGAGGGCCAACTTGTAAAATATTATATATAACATCAAACATGCTATCTGAATTCAATTAAGTGATTTGGTTGGGGAAGAGTGTGCGGTAATTAAGCATACTGTTTTGGAGCAAATTGTAGCAAACTATTTCATTCTTCATTAACAAGCACCTCTCTTGAATCCCTGTGAGCTTTTAAAAAAAAGGAGAGAGAGAGGGGGAGAAGACAAATAAATAAATGTGTAAGTAGATAACCTCCCTCCGTATAGATGAAGATAGCGTGATTTACTGGAACCTTCACGAGCCTTTGTTCCCAGCTCTCTTGGGCTTGCTGACGATGCAAAAGCACTTAACCTTTCTGAGCCTCCGCCTTCTTGTCTGTAAAATAGGGATGATACTACCCTTCTCACAGAGTTGCTAGGAGGATTGTATGAGGTCATCAATGAGGGAACCTGGCACAATTCCTGGCACACAGTGGGCCTTCATTACAGGTCACCGTGGCCTGGAGGTGCATTGAGGCCGAGTGATTTATGTTCCAGGGGCCAGAGCCAGATTAGAAGTCCTTTTCTACCAAGGCGGGACCCAGAAATGTATCTCAGTGCTTCTTCTTCCTGGATCGTTTGTAAGGTTCTGGGAACAGGAGTGAGGAGACTCATATTTTGTTTTACTTTTTTATGACCCTCAGCCCATAGCTCAGGCAGGCTTAGTGGGAGAAAACGGGCAGTCGGTGGTCAGGGGCATGAACTCTGGAGTCAGACCACCTGGCTGCGGATCCTGCCCTGCCGCTCAGTAGCTCTGGGTCCCTTGGGCAATTTGCTTAAGCTCTTGGTGCTTCAGGTTCCTCCTCTGTAAAATGGGGATAAAAATAATTGCTGCTAAAGGAAAAAACAACAAAACACAAAGGCAATAAATCCTAATTATTTCATTGCAAAAAAAAGGAAATGATTATTACTGACCTCATAGGACAGAATGAGTTTAATGAAATGGAAGCTCCCAATACATGTAAGTTTTCGTTAGTACTTTATGTTTTCCGTTCAGAACGGCCTGTTTACGTTGGCAGCTGTTTTCTGTGGGCACCTCACTGCGCAGGCTGAGGACACGCACAGCCACCACCACAATGACAGCAGTTGTGTTTATCACGTCCTGCTGTGTGTCGGTGGAAGGCACAGAGCAGGTGCTTACAGTCCATTTTCCACGGTCCTCACAACACACCTACTGTGACGTGCATCTATCTTCCAGACGAGGAAACTGAAGCCCTTAAAGTGAGCTAGCAGAGGCCACGTGGGCAGCAGGAAGTCCTAGGGCTGGGATTTGTCCCCAAGCCTGTGGGACTCCACAGCCCGTCTCTTCACTCTGCTACGCCACCGCTCGGGAAAACGCACCCTCCAAGCCTGGCCCTTACGGAACGTCTGCTTGTCCAGATCACTTCCACATCTGCAGTCTTAATGGACTTTGCCCAGGTCTTGAAGAATATTTATGGTGATCTCATTGGGGCAGTCTGACCCCAATAAACCAAAACCAAACCCACTATCGTTGAGTCGATTCTGACTCATAGTGACCCTATAGGACAAAGTAGAACTCCCCATAGAGTTCCCAAGGCTGTAAATCTTTACAGAAGCAGACTCCCGCATCCTTCTTCCACAGAGCAGCTGGTGGGTTTGAACCGCTGACCTTTGGGTTACCAGCCGAGAGCTTTAACCACCGCACCACCCGGGCTTCCAACCCAGATATTACCAGAGAACTGGTAGATTGGCTCTTATTGGTCAGAGCTGGGTCACGTGCTCAGCCCTGAACCATTGCTTCGTCCAGATACATAGAGTACATTGATTGGTCACCTCTGAGTCACATGCTCACCTAATTCCAGGGGGCTGTTGACCTCTGGTGGAGGTTCCCTGAAGGACATCTGACCTTGTGCCAGGAAGAAGGGAGAATGGATGCCTGTGGGAATAAAACCCAGAGTCCTCTTCTCGGGGAGTTAAGGCGGCTCTCCCCTGCAGGACATGAGTAATTCGAGCTGGGTCTAAACATTTCCAGTGAGCTGTGGGAGCTGGCCACCCACAGAGGGACGGATCTGCCCAGAAGACAGGAGCACAGATGCGGGCTTTTGAGGGTCTTGTTAAGACTGAGAAATGATGAATTCTGGGGGAGGCCTCTGGAGCAGAGGGCCCTCACCTCTCTTTGTCTTGCACCTGAACTGGAAGTCCATCCTTTGGACCCTCCCAGCTGGGCTGCTCCTTCTAGGTCCCCCCATTTCCCTGGGAGAACATTCCAGGGGGAATGGACGATTTCCTCAAGGTCTCCAGTGGTCTGACTCCTGGCTGGCCAATGTGAACCGTGATGAGACAGCAGGCTTGCTCTGGCTGAGAGACTTTCTTCTTTTGAACCCTCCCGGGGGTCTGTCTAGCCTGGCTCTGTGGGGCAGTGTGTGGTGTTTTCTGGACAAAAACCCAAAGCTCCCCCTGTTCCTGCTTTGGGGAACTATCTGTCAGCATCGTGGGGGATGCCTCTGGGAACTTTGTACCTCCTTTTGTTCCTGAGAGGGGACAGGGTGGTTTGGGAAATCAGAGGATCAGCTAATGCCGTCCTGGGCCACATCAAAGCCAGGTGAGCTGGCTCACCACCTCTTCAGAGGGGTGGAGGTTTAGGTTGTCGGAGGTCCCGAGCCTAGTCCCAGCGTGTGACCAGCCGTGTGCTCCTGGTCAAGCTTCCCTTCCTTCCTGTGCTTCCCTTGTCTGTCCACACAGGGACGCGGACACTTTCCACGAGGAAAAATGCACCGAGGAGTGATGTTCGCACTGTCCCTGTGGGATTTCCTGGTGAGCTGAATCTGGCTCCTCACCCCCAGTGCCGCTGGCGGTCTCAGAGCACGGGCTCTCCTTTTAGGACTGGGCCTCTCCCCTGCGGGGAGATTGTGGAATGCTTGTCCTTCTCAAGGTCACCTTCCCTGCCTTCCGAGGTGAAGCCAGACCCAAGGTTAACCCTGCCCTGCCACCACCTCCTCCCGGCGCTGGCCGCCCAGCCATTAACCTCCCTTCTCCCTGGCTGCACATCAGCACAGTAATCATTTCTAGATTTACAAGCATTAAATATTTTAATTTAATGCCTTGGCTCTCTTGTAATTCATGCACTTAATTATATGATAATTACTCAAATGAAAGAGATACAGCTGCTGCCGTATCAATTCTGAGGGAAGACTGGGTTTTGAGTTGGACGGGTTTGGGGAGGTGGGTCACCCCCTTGTACGCCCTCCCCACTCGTGTCCCCCCTCCCCTTTCTCTTCTCGAGGCCCTGTGTAGTCTGTAACAGCCTCTCCTACCCCAACCAGTGCTGAGGCTGGGCTGGGACTGGGGGCCAGCCCCGGGAACAGGTGTGGGTGCTGCCCTGGCCAGTGACCCGGACTCTGGACGCTGCTCTGCCATAAATCTAAATGGCTGACAAGCAGGGAGGGAGGGGTCTTGGACCCTCTTTGGGTGTAAAAGGACCCTCTATGTGCCTGCCCTAGGAGGCAGACGAGGCTGTGTCCGGCTGCTGTCCAGGGGCTTCTGTTGTTGTTAGACTCATAGCAACCGTGTGTATAACAGAACAAAACACTGCCCAGTCCGACGCCATCCTCACGATTGTTGCTGTGCTTGAACCCATTGTTGCAGCCACCGTGTCAGTCCATCTTGTTGAGTGTGTTCCTCTCCTTCGCTGACCCTCTACCAAGCACGATGTCCTTCTCCAGGGACCCAAAGTACTTCGGACGAAGTCTCGTCATCCCTACTTCTAAGGACCATTCTGGCTGTACTTCTTCCAAGACAGATTTGTTCGTTCTTCTGGCGGTCCATGGTGTGTTCGATATTCTTCACTGACATCATAATTCAAAGGCATCAGTTCTTCTTGGGTCTTCCTTATTCATTGTCCAGCTTTCACATGCATATGAGGTGATTGAAGAGACCACAGCTTGGGTCAGGTGCACCTTAGTCTTCAAGGTGACATCTTTGCTTTTCAACACTTTAAAGAGGTCTTTTGCAGCAGATCTGCCCAATGCAATACGTCGTTTAATTTCTTCTGTGGCAGGTGGAGAAGCCTGGGGAGCCTGTCTTCTGTAATGATGGAGGCCTGGGGGTTAGGAGAAAGGGGGGTTCTGCTCTGAGCATCTTCCTGCTGACAGTGGAGAGAGAGCTGCGCCTCCTCTTACAGACCACCAAGGAAGGTGGAGAGACAGAGTGTGGAGCGAGGGATGGACGGTGCTTTCTGATGGGAGTGTCTTCCTTGTTCCCATCACCCCTCCCCTCCCTTCTCTTCCATCTCTTCCCTTTGCTTTTTACTTCCCTGTTTTTCTTTTTCTCTCTTTCCCTATTGACATCTAAAATTGTGTTTAATGCCTGAAGAGTACTGGCTATTTTGTAAGAACTGTAATTATTAATATTTGGCAGTATTTCAACCCCCCTGCCTCTACCCCATTCACGGAGCCCCACTGAGTCTGACGCTGTGTGAATCGATGAGAGGCCCTTTAGAGTTGATGGTGCCAGGAGATTTGACAGTCAGGTGGGGTTGCCTTGGGCCAGGCCCTCCCTGGGTCTTGGGAATAGGTGCACTTCCAAGGCCTCTGCAACCTGGGCCTGCTTCCCTGGAGAGAAAGGCCACTGTCACTCAGGGAGAATCAAAGAGAAGCCCTGGCTGCCCAGGTCCCGCGGCAAAGATGGTGCTATGGCCTAGGCTTGTGAAGGAGCATTTTAGCCCCCCTGGGCGCAAGAAGTGGAGTTAGGAGGGTGAAATTCCCAAGCCAGTAATAATATGTTCAGGCTTCTGAAAGTCCGCTCGTTTTTAGGGTGGGAACCTCCTGGTCCATGGCAGGACCTGGGCCCCTCTGGGCCCACATGTTTCCTAGGCATGGGAGAGCCGGGTGGTACATTTCTGCTGAAATGCACGTTTGCACTGAAAAGGGTTACAAACGGTCCGCCCCGTATGCAGACAATTTTCAGCTAGCTTACAGCAGCTGCGGCACCGTGCTGATAGATTAAAAGCGGCAACCAACCCCAGAATGAAGTGTATTAGAACTCCTGCTGGCTCGAGCTGGGGAGAGGCCCACACAGCTGTCAGCTAGGCCAAGTTTCCAACTGAAACCTCAAGAACAGGATGGAACTCTGAGAAAAGTTAGCTTTCTAAATGAGGTGGCCGGCTGTTAATCAGGAAAGGGGGGAGAGGGCCTGCGGAATCTGTGGATTTGGAAGGCGAGGAAGAGAAGGAGGAGGTGGGGAGATTCACGGGGGTGTCCCGCCCAGACCAGGAACTTTGTATAGAACTGTGGCTCCGTGGGCCAGGCTGGGACCCCAGAGCCGGGCCCACCACCCAGCCTCTCACTGTGACTTGCTCCAGATAGCTGATTTGGGAGTTGAGTGAACAAGAAGGACATCTGGGTGTCTCCATGTTATTTCCAAAGGGCCCTGAGGGCTGGTGGCACTGCACCATGCCCAGAGGCTCCCTGGCTAAAATGGCTGCCCAGGTCCACTGGTGCCTAGGAAGATGGACGCTGGCGGAGCCACCTGCCACCAGCTGACCTTGGTGTCCCCTGGGCGTAGCTTGGAGACCCAGACTTTCTGACCTCGATTCTGAGGACTTTAAGGGCTGTCTTCTCCTCTTAAGCTGAGAAAGGGATCTGACTCTGGCCCCCGGGGCTGACTCAGACCAAAAGGGGGTGCTTCCTGTTATCACAGATGCCACTTGAGAGCCCATGGAGACCACTCCCAATGTTAGAGAAATCGGAAGGCCAAAGGAGAAATCTAGATCAGTCCTTATTTCTACATAAAGCAAAAGTGTCCCCACTCGAGGGATGAGATGAGTCTTTACTGAAAAAAGTAAAAGGAAAACATCCAACTAACTGTTACTACCACTGTGACTGTCAACAGCCCAGCACATTCCCATAATTCAGCTGCATTTGTGTAT
Source organism: Trichechus manatus latirostris (assembly GCF_000243295.1). Lineage (NCBI taxonomy): Eukaryota > Metazoa > Chordata > Mammalia > Sirenia > Trichechidae > Trichechus > Trichechus manatus. The sequence goes on along the minus strand of NW_004443950.1, from coordinate 27,610,568 downwards.
GTGGTACGTCTGTGGTGAATTAATTTACTCACTCACTCATCCATTTAACAAACATTTCTTGTGTCCTTCCTTTGTCAGCCCATCAGGCCACATGTGTGGTTGGTGTTGTGTGCTGTCAAGTCGATTCTGACTCATGGTGACCCCACGTGACAGAGTAGAACTGCCCCAGAGGGTTTCCTTGGCTGTAATCTTTATGGGAGCAGATCACCAGGTCTTTCTCCCAGATCACCTGGATAGGTTCAAACCGCCAACCTTTTGATAAGCAGCCGAACACTTCACCCTTGCACCACTAGGACTCCTACATGTTTGGTAGCTTGTGGAAATAGCAGGTACATTTGATTATCAAAGAAACACAAACGCAGGCAGAGTTAATGCTGCTGGTGTCATCCACAGACGGGGACGGTTGTTGTGATGGGAAGAGGCTTGGTGTCCAGAGCATCGATCGCACTGCACAGCCGCTGCCCATCCAATGGTGGGAAATGCAGTGGCCCATCGGTGCCATGATTTGAGGGTCATGAACGACGCGGAGATGGTGGTTTCTCTCCTAATGTGCGTTAGGTTTCCGGTGTTCGCTTGGGTTCCCGAGCCGGCTGTGTGGATGGTACGGGTGGGTTCCAGTGTCAGGCCGGAGGGAGGGCTCCAAGGCAGAGGTGCAGGCAGATGCTCCTGGCTGGGGCCAAGGGTGTGGCTTGGAGCAGTGCAGGCCTAGAGGCCAAGGGCCCAGCTCTGGGAGGCAGACTGCTGCTGTCTGAGTCCCTGCTTTACCACTTCCTTCTGTGTGACCTTGGGCAGGTCATTTACCCACCCTGCATCCCAGTTTCCTCATCTGTAGGATGAGGATAATGGTAGCATCACCCTCAGAGGGCCGTCTTGAGGACTAAATGAGATAACATGCAAAATGCTTACAACTGTGTCGGGCATGTGAGTACTCAACGAACGTTAACAATTTGGTCAAATTCCTCTTTAATTTAGAGTAGTCTTCTCTGCGAGAGAAAGACCTGGCATCCTAGAACCTCAAGTCATCTCTCTGACCCCAGATTCCATTTCTGAGTCTCTTTCACAACTTCCCAGCTTTACTTAAATGCCTGCCATAATGGGGAGCTCACCGCAGGTTACCATTCCAATCACAGGCAGCTTTGTTGGACCCAGTTTCCAAACTCTGTACTTTGTTGGCAGTTATCCCCTGATGCAGACACTTTCCTGATTTCCTCTTCAGCGTGAGGCTAAGAACAGTTAACAGCTGCCACCAATGGGTGTTTACCTGGTGTCAGGTTCCGTGTCAGCCTTCATATACATTATCCCACTTGTCCTCTCAAGTCCTCGGGGCAGCTGTTATTTTTAGTTCCACTTTACAGGTGAGGAAACAGAGTTGACTTGTCCAAGATCACACAGATCTAGTGGGCTTCCTGGGACTGAGACTGGGTCTGTCTGAAGTCAAAACCCACATTCTTAACTGTCACCCTTTCCGAGCAAGCTCAAAGCTAACCAGCAATTCTCAGGTCTTTTTCCTTCCTCCTCCCCATCAGCCCCTGACCCACAATGCTGTCTTCCCATCAATGCTTTTGTTGCCTGACTTGGGGCGAGTGTGTAGGAGACATTGCCTTCAGAGAGGCTGTATATCCAGTTCTCACTGTACCATTAAACTGGCAGGATAAAATCTGTCTGCAGGAGACAGAAAACACGCGTCGATGTTGCGTAGTTTCTTACCTTAATAAAAGCAATGATCTCATGAAGCGGTTACTGTAGTTTTCCACATAAAGCAGAGCATGTGCCTGAATTGTCAGTCCGACCGCAAAGCGGTAGAAAATCGCCAGCGATTACCAGGAGGCTCAGTGAGCAGAGCTGCTGTGGTCCTGTGGTCTTCAAATTCGGAGAAATAAGGCATGCAGCCAGAGCACATCCACTTGCAGCAAGTGCTGCATGGATTATAAAATTTATTATCAATAAAACTATTCGTTTGTGCCCTATATCGCACTTAACGCACCTGCAGTGAGAAATGAGAAGTGTGTTTAATTCTGGGGCTGGAAGGAGATACAAGGGCAGCAGATTTGCAGTAATCGGAGACAGTTAGCGCCCAGCAAGAAGGAATGGATTTAGCTACTGCTTTTACGTTTGGGAAGAGCAGGTTGGTGTTTCTTTCTTCTTTATTATAAAAGCGTACGGATTCACTGGGATCCCTGCTTCCACTGTTGCTTGCAAAGAATACTTAAAGAGCAGTCGGGGGAGCATACAGAAGTGAATACTGTGTGCGTGCAATCTGTATGTACACATATGTGTATGCCCATGTACATGTATGTATCCACAACATGTATGCATATATCCACGTACATGCATGTATATATCTAAGTACACGTGTACGTATCCATGTATACATATGTACATATCCGTGTACACGTGTACATGTATCCATGTGCCTGTATGTATGTACATATGTACCTGTATGTATATATCCATGTACATGTATGTATATACCATCTACATGCATGTATATATGTGTACATGTATGCATACATCCATGTACATTTATGTATATATCCATGTACATGCATGTATACATCCATGTACATGCATGCATGTATCCATTCCATGTACATGCATGCATATATCCATGTATGTATATGTATATATCCATGTACATATATCC
>NW_004443950.1:27586989-27606090 GCF_000243295.1 Trichechus manatus latirostris | reverse complement strand
ATCCGTGTACATGTATGTCTATATCCGTGTACATGTATGTCTATATGCATAGATGTGTTTGAGTCCCGGGGTGGCACAGATGGTTAAGCCTCGACTACTAACTGACAAGTTGGTGGTTCGAATATATAGATACCAGTTACTGGTTGCTGTTGAGTCGATTCTGACTCATGGTGACCCCATGTGTGTCAGAGTAAAACTATGCTCAACAGGGTTTTCGGTGGCTGTGATCTTTTGGAAGTAAATCGCCGGGCCTTTCTTCTGAGGTGCCTCTGAGTGACCTTGAACCCTCAACCTTTCGATTAGCAGTTGAGCATGTTAACCATTTGCACCACTAGGGACTCCTATATATGTCTGTAAATGTGTACATCTAGCCATGTACATGGCACAGTGGTTAAGAGCTCGGCTGCTAACCAAAGGTCGGCAGTTCAAATCCAGCAGCTGCTCCTTGGAACTATATGGGGTGGTTCTACTCTGTCCTATAGGGTCACTATGAGTTGGAATCGACTCAATGGCAATGGGTATACATGTACATACATGTAATGGTGTGCTGATAAATATTTAACAACTGGATCTCTGAGGGAAGAAGAAAAGGATTCTTACTTGTTGATTTCCATGGTGTAAATACCCCCAACTTGATTGATTTGAAGTTCCCTACATGATTTCCCTGAATGTGGAGTTAGGAAAAGAAGTTCATGATCAGCTCTCAGGAGCCAGTACAAGCTGGCACCAGCGTACACTATTTTACACACACGCATATGTTTATGCACGAATACATACACACATATCATGTATATAGTTTAAGGAAAAGAGAGAAAGAAAGACAATCTAAATTCCATTTACCAGTTTGAGCCCTGAGCATCATCTGTGTGTTTTCCCCAGGTGTCAACCTCCTTTGGGGAATTCGTGTGTATATTCTGCACAGGTGAAGAACAGGCCTTCTCCCCCAGAAACATGGTGACTTTATTTTCATTAAGTTCCAAATGCAAAAGGAAAAAGAAAGGAAGGAAAGGAAAGAAGAAGGACGGGAAGGCAGGCTTGGTTTCCCCTAGCATTAGCAAGACTGGCTTGTCTTTGTTGTAACACTCGGTGGACTTGCCTCGGTTTTTATCCAGCCATCGTTCTTTTTCACATCTGCACACCATAGCGCGTCTGGGGAATTTCAGCAGTCGGCATATACATGAAAAGAGTTCCACTCCGCTTTCCTAAGGGCCCTGGATGGCTTGGCCGAGGCCTCCAGGCCCCATGGTAGAGCCAGCACCACATTCGTATTCTTGCCCATCACCACACACATGATAGCGTGGAGCCCAGACCAATCGAAAACTTGACAGTAAGCCTTTTGATTTTGCGGGGAAACCTTCATCACGCTGCGAGGGAAGGGAATATAGCCCAAACTGGACTTCACACTGTGGCAAGCTTGAAATCCCAGCCCAACCGCAGAGCCGGCTGATTGGAATAGTTGGAAACTGTGTCCAGGAATTCGGCTGCAAGAACTTGGCTCCCAGCAACTTCTGCCTTTTTGAAAGACAAATTGTCAACTGGGAGGGCCACTTGGGGCCTGGGTTAATCTGTCCAGGCAGTAAAGAGTCACGGAAATGGTTGGCCGACTGATCCTAAATTCTCGAAGCTCCTGCCTTCGTGGGACTCAGGTGGGTGAGCTCCGGGCTTGGCGACCCTGGTGACGGCTGGCATCACTGTCACGATGATGCCATTGTCACTGGCTTCAGGGCCATTGCTATTTTGCTAACCACCGTCCTGCTGCTTGTAGATAGCGGAGTCTGAGGGCCAGACAAAGCCACACAGAGCGAACGTTCCCATCGACAGCCCCCTGACAACCCCGCAGTGTTTTGCTGGGGCCACCCTTCACCCTGGCAAAGTCACAACCACACTTAGGTGGTCAAAGATCAGAGAGAAGCTAACATTTAAATCATAGATGTACACTTGGTAAATTCACAAGTGCTTTTTGTACCTCTCCTGGGATAATGCCTTGATTTCATTCCTCTTTAGAGGTGCTTTGGAAGAAAGTCCTGGTGATCTACTTCCAAAAAACCAACATTGAAAACCCTGTGGAGCACAGTTCTACTCCAACACCCATGGAGCAGCCATGGGTCAGAGATAACTCAATAACAACTGGTTTTGGAGTCCCTGGGTGGTACAAATAGTTAACATGCTTGGCTGCTAACTGGTCCACCCAGAGGAGCCTTGGAAGAAAGGCCTGGTGATCTACTTATGAATAATCAGTCATTAAAAACTCTGTGGAGCACAGTTCTACTCTGACACGTTGGAGTCAACTCAATGGCCACTGGGTTTTTTGGGCGGCTACTTGAAAATGTTAGCACATGTGGGACCCTGCTATGAAACATCCCTGAAGTTCAAGGATCTTTTGGTGCCATTTCCCAGCAACGTCCTTATGATTCCAATGTGGGCAGGAGGCCTTGGAGCCAACGATGACGCTAGACAGAGGCCAGGAGAGCCAGGTCATGAGCGGGTCATGGTGAGAAAACACAATGTGAACCTCGTTTCCCTGACGGGGAAGTTCGGTCCGAGCCTCGTAAGTGGGGAAGAATCAAGCCCTGGGGAGAGAGGCGGTCTGATGTTGAGATACCACTGGGTCCAGTTACTCATTCTGGGAGTAGGCGGGGTTCAGAGTAACTTCTTCAGAGACAGGGAGTCTGAGGAGGGAGTTCGCTGGGGCCTCGTGGTAACGTTAAGGGGGAACCTCTACCCATCTGACCCTGGGCTGATGATCTCACCCACCTTACCTCATTACCAGGGAAGGTTTTTCCTGCCCCTGCCCTCCCCTGCTCTACCCTTCCCTTCCCTGCCCTCCCCATCGTCCCCTCCCCTCCTCTCTCCTTCCCTCCCCTGTCCACCACTCCCTGCCCCTCCCTACGTTTTGTCTCCCACAGTCTGCCCTGTCCCCTGACCCTCCACCTGAGAGGACCCCTCCCCATCTGGCTTTGTGTTTTCCGGGAATCTGGCAGCAAGTGCAGCCACGTGTGCTGAGACAGGAGAATAAAGCGGGTGGTGGAAGTGGCTCTGGCTTGAGCCCGGGCTTTGCCGCTTGTGTGGGGGACCATACAGAAGTCAGCGGACCTTTCTAGGCCTCAGTCTTCCTTCTGTGGGGAAGCACCCAAATCTGAACGCATAACTGCTTCTCCGAGTGGCACTTAGGAGGGGGCCTGAGGGGCACAGGGGATGATGGGCAAGTTGAAGGGGCAGTTAGGCCTCCTGAATTATTATCCATGTTGTCAGAGTCAGCCCGGGCCAGAAGTGGGCCCCTGAGGCCGGGCCCCCATGGCTTTTTAGGGGCTCAGGGGTGGCCAGTTCCTGCCACTGAGACCCACTTTCCAAGTGGTAATGAGAGTCATTGCCAGGCGTCTCCGAGGGGTCCCCTTCCTGGCTCCCAGGTACACCTTGGTGCTTCCCGATGCCAAGACTATTCAGGGAAGGGCAGGAACCTAGTAATTTCTCAGCTGGAGAGCGCTGTAAAAATAAATGCCTTCTGGAGGTTGAAAGTTTGTCAGATACACACTGAGCCTAATTGGGTCCTCAAAATGTGCACTTCCTGCTGATTTCCAAGGAAGATGTGGATGCAGAGTGTGTTTGTATAGCTGGGCGAACTTGGGCGAATGACGCTTTTGAGATGTGTAGACGCGCGTGCATGCAGTGGGCCTGGATCTGCTCCGGGCCGCCGCTGAGCCAAGGCAGATGTCCCCCCACACTGGGGAGGGCTTCCCTCGGACCCATATCTGGGCCTGCCTCTCTTATCCAGACCACCTTCAGGTTGGGAAGTGACCAGGGACTGGGCCAGGACCTTGCCCCGGCCAGCAGGCAGCTGGAAGCTGGAGCAGCGACAATCACTCTTGTTTGTGCCCTTTCCCCTCTGAAAAATGAACATCGTGATACGAGGTAGTGCTTCTTGAGAGCTTATGTGCCAGGACAGTTTAAGTACTTTACATATATTAACTCATTTAAATCGCTCTTGTTGTGTTGGGTACCATTGCCTTGATTTTTGACTCAGAGCAACCCCACGTGACAGAGGGGAACTGCCTCATAGGGTTTCCTAGGCTGTAATCTTTACAAAAGCACACTCAGTCTTTCTTCACGGAGCTGCTGGATGGGTTCCAACCGCCATCCTTTTGGTTAGCACCGAGCACTTAACTGTTGTGCCGCTAGGGCTCCTAAAATCACCCCTTGGACCCGTGCAAAAGTCGTGAGGATCACGCACGGGCATCTAGGAGCTCGCCTGCTATTGCAGGGGTCCCAGTCCCTGTGAGGTCCACTCAAGACCCAGTTATGAACTCCTGATCCAGAGAGTTGACCGTGGGACTCGGTTCATTTTTGAAAACAGTCTTTTCCCCTATTTTTATTGTTGGTAGTTGACATCCAGTCGGCCCCTGACTCATGGGGACCCTGTGCACAAAAGGATCAGACCATTGTGATGCACAGGGTTTTCACTGGCTGATTTTCATAAGTAGATTGCCAGGCCTTTCTTCCTAGTCCATCTTAGTCTGGAAGCTCTGCTGAAACCTGTTCGGCATCCTAGCAGCACACAAGCCTCCACAGACAGATGGGCGGTGGCTGCACATGAGGTGTGCTGCTGGGAATCAAACCAGGGTCTCATACACGGAAGGCGAAAATTCTACCACTGACCCACCGCAGGAGTCAGCTTCGTCTTCGATAAAATTCCGCTGTTTTTTTTACTGAAGGCAGGCCTGACTTCAGAGACCCACCCCACCCTACCCAACCACAGGGGACACTGTAACTCATCCTGGCTCCTCCTGCTGCCCTCTCTGTGACCAGCCACACATCTCTTCCCTTCCTGGGCTGTTTTTCCATTTGTGGGTCTGCCCTTCTGGGGTCATCCCTCCACTGCCCTGGGCCCTCAGGTTCTCAGGCCCAGGGCCGTCCCTCGAATTTTCCTCTAGCGCTGGACTTCTCATTTAACTGCACGGTAGCCCCTGACCCTTCCGGGTGGGACTGGAGGGCTCCAGCCAAGGGAGCCTTCCCTGGAATTCCCATTTGCCAGCCTCTATGCTAACCGCAAGGTTGGTGGTTCTAACTTACCCAGTGGATCCTTGGGAGAAAGACGTGGCAATCTGCTTCCATAAGGATTACAGCCTGTAAAACTCTATGGGGCGGTTCTACTCTGTCCTGTAGGGTCACTATAGGCAGAATCGACTCCATGGCAACTGATAACATCTTTCCCCTGATGAGTGGGGAAGGAGCCCTTCTGCATCTTGGTGACCCAGTGCTGGGCCTTCAGAAGGACTAGGCGCCCACCCAAACTGCCCCAGCACCTCATGGCACCTCCAGCCTGGAACACAGGTTGTCGGCTGCCCGACTGGTGAACATTCCATTCCCTCACCAGGTCAAGCCCCCACCTCTCGGGCCATGCCACCCCTTGTCCCCACCGAAGGCTGGGGGGGATGGTCAGAGGGTCAGAGCACTGCCCAGCGCTGCCTCCCAGGAGCCCCAAAAGCATTGTTTCCCTGGTTCCAGCCATGGGGTCCCTCCCACTCATTCCCCCCAGCCTGCAGCCCCCTCCACTGTCAAGCCTGACCGATTGTTTGTTCAGCTAAGACAGCCAGCCCCGGGAGGAGGAGCGGGTGCTGGGCTGCGCGTCTGGCCTGGCTCCTCCTGCCAGGAGCTCATTTGTATGCAGAAGGGATTAGGCAGAATTTACCGCGGCCTTGCTCTGGGGAGCTGCTCGCGCCCTAGGAATACACTCCAAAGGCGGCTGTGCAGTTGGTAAGATTAGAACAGGCCCTTCTGCCGCCGCGCACGCCCTGGTCACTCTCCAGGCCTCCAGCATCGAAATCATTCGCATTTATAACCTTTTTGATCATCCAGCCTCAAAGAGGGCCCGCCTTGTGTGACAGCGGGCACCAGGATGGCCCAATTATTGGGAAGAGGAGGGAGCAGCTGACGAGAGTCAGATGTCAGGGACGGGGCACTTGATCTGGGCTCGTGGCTTTTTTCCTGCCTTCTCCCATCAATATTTTTACAGCTGTTGACATATATTGAGTTACATGTGCCTGGGCTAGATCCCCGCGGTACCGTTTCAAAGATCTGTTCACCATAAAGTGTGCTGTTCTCAAGTAAATGACTGACTTCAAGAAAGCACAGTAGTTTAAATGTTACTATAAATACAGGAGCTAAGACATTTTAATTATAATTTTTGAGTTATACAGCATTCTGTAAGTACACCAGGCATATAGAAAAGAATTTGGGTTGCGCTTCAAGACGCGGAGCTCTCTTGTGGATAAAGAAGCTACTGCAAGTGTGGGTTCTGCGGCCTGGTGGCTGGACTCTGGTTTACTTATGGCTGGGATGGGGGAGGCCGTGGGGTCTGTGGACGTCTGGTGTGGGAAGTTGGAATCAATCCCACACATATTTATTGAGTCCTGTCTACGTGAAAGGCATGGTGCTGAGTGAGGGCTGTGGGGCCTCAGAGACGACGGGGCAAAATCCACTCTCGGCGTTTCTTGTCCCGTGGGAGAGAGTCGCTAACAAATCAATGCAGGAGCTGCTGTAAGAGAGAAATGTGTATGGGAGCATGAGGAGGGGGGACATCTAACTGTGTCTAGGGGGAAGGGAGGGATTTGGAGAAGAGGTGCCACTTCTGCCCTGACTGGAAGGTAGGACCGTAAGAGCCACCGGGAATATTTGGAGATAAACACAACCCAAGTCAGTCTTCAGTGTGGATGCGAAGGTTCTGAGCAGGCAGGGCTGACTGCCGTCACACTGTGCATGGCTCGTCTCTCCCTGATGCTGTTTAAATCCCACCTATACCCCAGCTCAAGGCCCATGGGGCAAGAAGACGCCAATGGCCTGATAGGCTTGAAAACTCAGCCCTTGGGTGGGTTGGGTTCCTAGGTGAGACAAGAGGGAAGCCAGGCTGTGGCTTTCCCGTTATGCAGTTTTGATGGGAACAGCCCTTTGGGTCATCACCTTGTTAATCCTCTAGTGCTGAGAGGCGTTGGTTGCTGGGGAAGGAGGCAGACCTGAGTTGGTGTGTGACTGTTCTCTATCTCAGTGCACCCACACAGCCTCCATCCATCCATCCATTCATCCACCCTTCTACCTACCCGTCCCTTTATACTCACCATACGTTCACCATCTACTCCTCCATCCATCCACCATTCATCCGTGAATCCATTCATCTACCCTTTCAGTCACCCACCTATCCATTTATCCATCTAGCTGTTATTCTTTCACTGTCCCCCTCCCTCCTTTCATCCACGCATTCACTCACTTACTCACCCATTCTATCCATCCATCCACCCATCCATCTACCCTTTTGGCCGTCCACCTATCCATTTATCCATCTAGCTGTTATTCTTTCACTATCCACCCCTCCCTCCTTTCATCCACCCATTCACCCACTTACCCATTCCGTCCATGCATCTATCCATCCATTCATCCATCCGTCTACCTATCAATCTACCTTTCTATATTCACCCACCTATCCTTATATCCATTCACCATTTATCACCATCCATTCACCCCTCTGTTTATCCATCTATCTATTTAGCCACCTATCCATCCACTCACTCATCCATCACCATCCATTCATCCATCCACCTCTTCATCTACCATCCATCCATCCATCCTTCCATCCATCCACCCACCCACCTATCCATCTACCTCTCTATATTCACCCGCCCATCCTTATATCTATTCACCATTTATCACCATCCAGTCACCATTCACCCCACTGTCCATCCTTCTATCCATTTAGCCACTTATCCATCCACCTACTCATCCATCACCATGCATGCATCCATCCACCCATCCATGCATCCATCCATCCATGCATCCACCTACCTATTTACCCATCCGTTTACCTCTCTGTATTCACCTACCCATCCTTATACCCATTCAACCATTTATCAACAGCCATTCACCATTCACCCCTCCATCCAGCTATCTATGTACCCACTCACCCATCTACTCATTCATCCGTCTCTCTACCATCTTCCCGTACATACGTCTGTTTGTCCACCATTCATCTGATCATTCCTCCCCCCACATATCTATCTGTCTATCACCGTCTGTCCATCCATCTGCCCATCCACGTCTCCATTCACAATCCATAATACATTATAGTGTAGGGATTAAAAGCAGAAGTTCTGTAGTCAGATTTCCTGAATTAAAATTCTGCCTCCATCACTGATACAATTATGTCCTTTGGCAACTTACTTAATCCTTTCATCTGTAAAATGGGGGAAAATAGAGAGGATAACAAAAGCTAGTTGTAGAAATTAAATCAGATACTACATGCAAAGTATTTAGTCTAGTGCCTGGCACATAGTGACGCCCGTGTGCCAGACACTGTCCCACCCAGCCGAACTGAACTCCTTAACACCCAGCCCTCACCAGGAGTGCACCAGGGCTCGGGCACAGGCAGGAGAGGCTCCTCCTGGGACAGTGGGGCTTCTTTCTGCCTTACAGCAGAGTACTTAACCATTTGCACCACCCAAGGGTAAGGTATGTTATATATATCTTATATTTGTTGGAGTCCCTGGGTGGTGCAAATGGTTAACACACTCAGCTGCTAACTGAAAGGTTGATGGTTCAAATCCACCCAGAGACACCATGGAAGAAAGGCCTGGCATCTGCTTCCAAAAAATCAGGCCTTGAAAACCGTATGGAGCACAATTCTACTCTAACACACAGGGTAGCTGTGGGTTGGAATTGACCAACTGGGTTTTTAAATATTTGTTTATATGTTAAAACAATGACCATGAGATTGAAACCACTATCAATTTGATAGTCAACAATGTACCAGATGCTGTGCAGATACCACCTGTAACCCTCGTAACATCCCTACAAGGGAAGGCAAGCGTTATTACTGTCATTTACCAGTGGTGGAGCTCAGATTGGAACCCAGCTCCTTCTGCCTTTGGAACCTATGCTCGTTCTGTTGGATCTTGATTCCTCCTAAAACACATTTGACTCTTTAAAATTAATATTTGATCCTCATAACAATCCCAGGAGGGAGGCGGTGCAGCTAATGTTATACCCATTTTACAGCTGGGTAGTGACGGGCCCTGGTCCTGGACCTCCTCCTTGCGCTTTCTCATTTGCTTTGTAAATGCTGGTTTCCAGGTCAGAAGAGGCTCCAGCAGCGGCTAGGGAGATGGGTCTCCCCACATCCCCATCCCTCCTGGAGGGATCAGAGGGAGCCCCTGCTTGCACCCCTGGTTTTTCTGCTTGCCTTGAGAGATCTTGGTGGTCCCCCACCCCCCAAGGCCCTTCCTGTCACCCGCAGTCCCACGTGTGGTTTCCGCTTTTTGCTTCCTGCCCTTCCTGAAAGTCACACATGCGCTTGTCCTTTTGGTTTAGCCGAAACCGGAAGTGTGTCTTCTCCAACGCAGACCGACCGCTTCTTTTGTAAATTCTTGGGCATTGCTATTGATTTTTGGCTGAGGATTTTGAAATCCTATCTCTAGGACTCCTGAGATTTCCCTGCTGCAGTAATAATGCATTGTCATTCTTAATATCTCAAATCTCTGACACAATATTCATATCAAGCTGCCGAGGAGTGGTGTCAGCACAGCCTCGGGGACGGCGCCTGGGCACGGTGGGGAAGGCTGCGAGGGCTGTGCTGGCACCTTCCTCTCCAGCCTGTCTCCTCGCTGGGAAAGCCACACCGGGCTGACTCCGTTTAAAGGGGCCTGAAATGGCGTTTGAGTCCCTGGGTGGTACGCATGGTTAACGTGCTCGGCTGCTAACCAAAAGCTTGGAGGTTCGGGTCCACGCAGAGGCACTGTGGAAGAAAGGCTTGGTTATCTACTTCTGAAGAATCAGCCACTGAAAACCCTGTGGAGCACAGTTCTACTCTGACACACGTGGGGTCGCCGTGAGTCGGAAGGGACTCAATGGCAGCTGGTTTAACTTGAGATGGCCCCATGAAGGCACAGATTGAAAGAGTGGCTTATTTCAAACTCCCTTCATTGCCCTGCTTCTCCTGAGGCCCAGAGAGGGCCGGGGCTTGCCCGAGGTCACACATTGAGTTGGTGGCAAGGGACTAGAACCCAGGTCTCCCTTATCTGATAGTTCAAGGGTCACCAACTCTGTACCTACAGGGGCCAGGCATTAGCATAAGTGAGTGAAGTGGCTTCGTGTGGGCAGCGGGGTCCCTGTGTCCCAGCAGAGGACACATACCCCTCCCCTGCTTCCAAAGAGGACTGTATCTTGGAGAGTCCAGATGTTCTGATTTTTCAAGAGAAGCCAAAAATCTGGCTGTCAGTACACAATTTCTTGGTTTTTAAATGTTGGCAATTAATTCAAAAGAAAAAGAACACAATGTGGCCCCCAAAACAGAAACACAATGTGGACTGATGGTGGGACGGCCGTGCACCATGTCCTTGCCAGAGCTGCAGGCGTCCTTGAGGGTCCCCGTGCCTGAACACCTCGACTTCTGTCTTATCCGGGTGACTTCCTTGCCTGTCTAGTTGTCCCAGTCACAGAAGTGAGGGTCCCCCCACCTCTTTTCCCTCCCAGTGCCTTGTCTTTGTCCCCCCACACACTTGAGCTGGGTCCTGCTCGGGAGAGTCTCCTCCGCCTGCCAGCGGAGAGGCCACTGCTTTTCTAACCAGTCTTCTCTCTCTATTCCAGCTTAGATGCATCCGCGTGTTTGGAAGCGCGTGCAGGCTTGACCCCAGCCCTTCAGGCCTGCCTTGTCCTTTGTCCTTGTCTGCTAAGAAGACAGAGCGGCTAGCCTGGCCTCCAGGGCCTTTCCAGGCGTGCTATTGAATAGGTTCCCACTGAGGGATTGTTTTTCTAGTTCTTGGAATTGATGCTGCTTAGACCATAAAAGTAGAATGTCTGGTGAATAAGCTGGCTTGTGTGTGTGTGTGTGTGCGTGTGTGTGTGTGCGCGTGCGTGGTGGGGAGTGGAATTGTTTTGAGATGCTGATGAGAAGCAGTGCCCTGCAACTTGGCAAAGTGACGGCTGTGGCTGTAGTTGAAGGGAGAGGCTTTTGAGACTTTGGTGTGGAAAAGCTGAAGTTTGGGCATTTGAGCTGGGGTTGCTGAAAATCTGTGAGTGTTAGAGAAGCCAGGAACCGCTGCTGTCTTAGCTGCAGAATCGTTTTGTCGAAATGACAGTAAGCGAGCAGGAAGGCTGGTGCCAATCCTGCCTCTCGCCCACCGTCCCAGCCTCAGGGCCTCCCTTTGGGGACCCACCGGAGACGGGACAGGGGTTGCCTTTCCGTTTGAGACACAGTGATGCCGAGGGAGAGTCAGAGCCCTGAGCCTGGGGGAGGCTGCGCTGATTGGGCTGCGACCTCCTCTGCCTGCGTCTACGGCAGTGCTGCCGGCTTCCCACATTCCCAGCCACGGATTCCCTCTAGCGGTGGGGTGGAGGGGAGCTAACCCTCATGGAGATGGCTGCTGTGCTCAGGGTGTGGACTGTCACACTGACTCATCCAGCCGCTGTGGGGCATGCAGAGGTAGACGTGTTGGTTCGGCCCGACTCCAAAATCATTGAGTGAGTGAGTTGGAAACCCCTCTTGGGAGCCCTGTCCTCCCTCTGTCTGCCCCTTCCTCCCCCTCTGCTTCCTCTTGTCCTCGTTCGGTGCCCTGCTTGGTGCCGAGCCACAGGCAGGGTCCTGGATGAGCCTTAGGGAGACCCAGAGACCCAGCTGCCCCCAGTGGAGTCTGCAGCAAGCCCTGGGATGGCCCAGGAGAGGCTTAGAGAGGATGCTGGCCACCAGGATTGGTGGAGAGGGGGGCTGGAGGCCAGGGCTCCGGCTTGAGGCCGCAAACTGTATGGAGACCTGTGTGGTCTAGGCCAGATAGGCTTCCCTCTCTGAGCCTCAGCTTTCCTTCTATAAAATGAGGAGAGAGTTGAAGCGGCCAGTGTTTTTTAAATCGCAAGTTGCAGCCCGTGCACAAATCACGAAATAATGAAAAAGAGTATCGTCCAGCAGAGCATGGACTGGACGAGGATGGGACGCAGTGGAATGGGAAAGGAAGGGAAGTGCCAGAATGTATCACACTTAGTAGAGTAAATGTAGTTTTATAAAACTTCGGGTTGGTTCTGCAGGTGTGTGCTAGTTGGTAGTGGAGTCTCTGGGTGGTGCAATCAGCTACTGTGCCCGGCTGCCAACCAGAGGTGCCTGGGAAGAGAGACCTGGTGATCTACTTCCAAAACATCAGCCAGGGAAAAGCCTGTGGAGCACAGTTCTACCCTGACACGCGTGGGGTCGCCACGAGTCAGAGCTGACCCGACAGTAACTGGCTGTTACGTGGTAAGAGTGCGTGACGGGGTCATGACGTATTTATTTCTTGGTGTAGGTGGCAGTTGTAAAAGTTTGAAAAACACGGGTTAGATGGCCGGAGAACATTCTTCTAAAGCTCGCGGTTCGTAAGCTGAGCTCACCAGCTGGCTGTATCATCCTGCCGTGTCTCGGTGAGCTCGTCTGTAACGCGGGAAGGAAGGGTAGCAGTAAGTACCACAGAGCCTGGGGGGAGGATCCCGTCAGTGAGTCACGCAGTGCTGAGCACAGACGCACACGGTGTGTGCCACGCTGTCAGCTGGCGCTGCTCAAGGACACACGCTCTTCTTCACAGAGAAGACGAGGCGGCGGGTGGGTCACACTGCGGGCCCTCCTCCCCAGCACCCTGGGTTCTCCAGGGAGCCATGGCTGACGTGGCATGGACGGAGCCCCAGCAGAATGCCGCGTCCACCCGGGGGCGGGTCTGTGCCATCTGGGGGTGGCAGGGGCAGCTCTGCCTACTCTGAGTGGAGCCTGGCCTGTGTCCCCAGAACTGTGGGCTCACTGGGCAGAGTTGAGAACCGTCTCCTGGGTGGGCGTCACCGAGCAGCAGATCCGTGACTTGCTGCCGTCTGAGCGTTTTCCGTCTTGTTTGATAATCTGAGCCTTTGTGCCCCATGGCTCCGTTGGATCCATCTGGAACGGGCCCACATCTCTGACAATAACTACTTTTCCAGGCCCCCCCACCCCCCCTTTTTTCTTTTTAACAGTGTAAGATGGAGCTGTGAAGAGATGTTAAAAAGTGAAACAGAAACAAAAAAAAAAGAAAAGAAAGAAATGGATATAAAACAGAAGTTGTAAAGGAAGCTGTGTGGGCAGGCCGGCCCTACGGGAAATAGGGCCTCAGAGGTGAAGGAGAAGCTTCTGGAAAGAGCAGGGAAGGGAAGATGGCGCTGGGGCTAGAATTTTAGCCAGGAGACAGGGGCGTGGGGCTGGATGTGGCTGCCAGAGAAGCGGAAAAGCGACCCTCCACACTTGGGGAACTTTTCTGATTTGGGCCCGGGTTTGGCTGGTCGCTGGTTGGATGCCAGGGGAAGGCTCTGTGCTTCCCCGGAGGCTGGTCCTTCCTTCTCTCCCATCTCTGCCCCCTGCCCGCCCCTCTTCCCGCTTCTCCCGAGGTGCAGATGGCCACATTTGCAGGTTAACTGGAACAGCTGGAGATGCATTATTAGTTTCCTGCTGCTCCTTCATATTTGCTGGGATTTTTTTTTTTTAACGGCAACATAATTTACAGCTAACGCACTGGTGTCAGAGCTGGCACGTTCTAAATCCGCGTCAGATTCATGTAATGCGGTTGCTTATCAGTGAATGAAGCCATAATTATTGCTTTGTACCATTAAATAGCATAAATATATAAACTGTTATACAAATTGCAGCACACGTTTCCTCTGGGGAGCTCTAGACCAAATTTTAATGTCGTGCATTTGTCTGGGATGGCAGTTTCTATGGTATATAATAATGTTGATAAATTTTACTGTAGCAAGTGACATTTTAAAGCATTAATTTTGGGGCTAAAAAAAATTCTGAAGAATGCTCAAACCCAACTGGGAGTGCCCTGAGACCTGGGTGAGGTCAGTCTTTTTGTTTCTTAAGAGTACAATGGGTGACTCGTGGCACCTCCCAGCACTCCCTGCCACATGAGACCACCCCTCCTCTCAGCTCCCGAAGGAAGGGAGCAGATCCATATTCCATTGCTATGACGATAATTAATTTCAAAAAATTCAAAGCGATTCATTTCTCCCTCAAATTTGAAGTGTGCAAGGGAAAGTGGAGGAGGGCATGGAGAACACACAATTGGCGGGGAGGGTCCTCCTTGCAGCCTCCTTCCCAATTATGTAAATTCTGTGCGGGGTGAAAAAATCCCCATCCTAATTAGAGATGCAACACCTGGCCTCAGACGGCGTTTCAGATGCCAGGCGTGCGGTTGCATAGCCTCTAAAGCCATTCTCGTCAAGAGCTGCTTTTGCAGAGAGCCCCAGGACAGAAAGTGGCATTTACCTGGTGTGCTCTGTAGAGAGCAGGTGGCCCTGGTGGAGGGCTGGGAGGAGAGCCTCACCATCCACCTTCGGGAGATTCGCTGTCAGGCCCACTCGCCGCTCTGGAGCCGTCCCAGAGAGACGGAGAGTGCGATCCAGCTTCTTGTCCTTCCACATCCTCTGCCTTGCAAGTTGGGACCTTGTGAAGCTTTGCCAGCCCCGCAAGTTTTTAAGTTGCGTTTTCTCTCCTACATTCCTGAGTCCTATCTTGAGGGTGTTAGTGGTCTCTGGCGGGGACTGTCGTGCTTCTTGCTAACAGGGTGGCCATTGGTGACGTCTTCAGGCATGGACAGGATTACACACCTGGACCCCTTTGTGCTGGGCGGGCCTCCTGGCTGATTCTGTGACTGAATGGCCTGTGTCCCTTCCCCGGGAAACAGATGCCGTCAGGTTGACGCCGACTTGTGACGATCCTGTGTGTGTCCCAGTAGAACTGTACTCCCTAGAGTTTTCTTCGTGTGCATGTGGAAGTTAAAGCTTTTATTGATGTGTGTAAACCTGTGCATCCTCCACGGATCATGTTAAGGAGTTTGTAGGTGAAGTTTAATCTGTGCATAGCGGGAAGAGACATGGATAGGGTCAAAGGGAAGGAAGAGGGGAAAAAAATACACCATAGGTTACCTGAACCTTCAAATTTAAAAAAGAGAAAAAAATGTGATCATCAACATCAATTCTGCAAGCATTACAAAGACTCTTGAAGGAGACAAGCGCCTTAATGCTTCCAGAGTGTCCACAGATCCAGTTTCATGTACAGCTTGGAGTATCTTCTCCAACAGAAGCAAACCTCCCCCAGTTCTAGCATAGGCCATTACCAGCTACGTAATGTCATCTTCTGAGTGGGTGTCAGAGAGGCTAGTGACAGGGAAAGGAGGGCCGAGGAGTGAACCTACAAGTAGCAGGGGCGGAGGGCCATTGCCCATGGAGGAAAGTGTCCACAGAGAAAAAGGACATCACATTTGGAGAAGCTGTGAGGGACTGAAAGGTGGAGAGTGGACGAGGGTCACGTCCAAGCAGGCTGGTTTCTGTGGAAGAGCCAGACTTAGAAGGAGAGCAGTAGTGGAGACCCATCGCGTTTCCAATGGCTGATTTTTCGGAAGAAGATCGCCAGTGCTTTCTTTCAAGCCTCCTTTGGGTGGGCTTGAACCATCTGCCTTTCGGTTAACAGCAGTCACTTTAACTGTTCACACCACCCAGGGACTCTGTGTTCCTTCCAGGCCAGAGTGTGTAACTGCCGGGCGGAGACCTTCAGAGCTCTCTCTCCTTGGGCACGGAGACTGTCAATGTTAGAGGCGAAAGCTGCTCCCCAGTCCAGGTGCCTGAGTGATCTCAGCAGCAGAGCCCCTGCAGTGGTCATGAAGGGCACGGGAGGAATACCCCTTCGTTGTTTGCAGCCTTTGAGATCTGGGGACTCTGTGTCACTACAACATACCCTAGCCTAGCTGAACTGATACAGGGTCCAAACTTCATGATTTTCTGCAGAGTGCTGGGAGGACTGGGAAGTTGGCTGATTTTTTTCTGGAAAGAATATCAAGTAGATACAGATGAGTGCCTACCATTGGCAGCAGGAAACTGAGGCTCAGAGGTGTTAGATGGCTTTCCTGGGGTCACACAGCTTACAATGCATCCTGCGTCTGTGCTCCCAGTTACAAATATCTTGCTCTTCCCTCCCTCTGACTTTGCCTTTGAAGAGTGAATTCTCCTTAGCCGGGGTCACAAACACAATTGCTTTTAGGGTGAGGCAGATAAAGGTGGGGCCATGGCGTAAAGGACAATAGGGATTGGTAGGGACTGCAGCGAGTGTTCTAAAAGCATTAAATTCAACGTTTTGCCCGCAGCCTGCCAGTCTGGGCATTTAATTCTGCGCTTTCGAATGATGTCTCTAACTTCCAGAGAAACATTCATTTAACTGTACTGTGTGCTCAGCATGAGTATCTCTTTCTGACGTCTTGCCCTAGACAATAGTTAAATTTTGATTTATCTAAGGAAATTCTCACATGCTTATTCCTTTATATCCGACAACTATCTGATAAACTCCTTTATGGTTGTGATGGGGACTTGTCCTTCATATCATAAACCCCAAGGAACCTCATGAATTATTTCATCTGATCACCTCCTTTTACAGCTGAGTCCTCTGAGCCCAGAGAGGGGAAACAGCTTACCCAAGGCCACACAGCTACTAGTTTCTTAAAGAGCCACTGTCTGGAAATGGAGGAAGAGATGCTTTGAGTGGACATGAGGGCCAGTTGAAATGGAATGGAGAAATAAAGAAAGTGATCTCCTTAAAATGTTAACCTTCTTTTTGTTTTCCGTGGTTTTTTTTTTTGCTTAGAAAACATTTACTATGGGCCTACTGTGTGCAAGGTACTAGGCAAAGTACTTGATTACTAAAAAAAATCTTAGTGAAACATCATCCTTTATCTGTGGGTGTAAAAACTTGCAATTTCTTACAAACAGATCTTATTCATGCTTATAATTTTAACACCTAGTGCTTGCACATAACTCAAGTTAGGTATTGAATTTAATTACCTTTATCCCTATACTGTCAAAAAAAAAAACGAAACCCATTGCTGGCTAGTTAATTCTGACTCATAGCAACCTTATAGGACAGAGTAGAACTGCCCCATAGGGTTTCCAAGGAGTGCCTGGTGAATTCGAACTGCTGAGCTTTTTGGTTAGCAGCCGAGCTCTTAACCACTGTGCCACCAGGGCTCCCTACTACCAGTGGTAATTATTAATAATAGTAAGGAAGTTAGTGCAGCCTGGGGGTTCAGAGCATAGCTCCATGGTAGGAGGGCCTGTGCTCTGTCACTTACTGTGAAATGAGGATGAGACGGGTACCTCTGCCTATTCTTAGCTCAGCCCGGATGTAAAGTGTTTAAGGTAATTCCTGGTACATAGTCAGCATTAGTAAATGTTGATAATTATTAGCTCTCTTGTACTATGTTAAAGGAGCCCTGGTGGCGCAGTGGTTGAAGTGCTTGGCTGCTAACTGAAAGGTCGGCGGTTAGAACCCACCAGCTGCTCTGTGGGGGAAAGGTGTGGCGGTCTGCTTCCGTAAAGATTTACAGCCTTGGAAACCCAGTGGGGCAGTTCTCCTTTGTCCTGTAGGTTCACTAAGAGTCGGAATGGACTGATGGTAGTCGGTTTGATTTTTTTGGGTGGGTACTGGGTTAGAGCTGTAGCAGCTGAGGCTTTGCAAGCCCAACCCCAGCCAGCCTGGTGGAGCCAAGGTAGGCAGTGGGGCAGTAGGCCATGGAATTGGTCTGTGCAAATTTGCCTGAGATGCAGAACTGCAGCTCAGTGCAGGCAAATCCATTCTGTCCACTCTCCATGTGCCGCGGAAAAGAATTCTGCACCCCAAGCTGCAAAATCGCTGTAAAGCAGCAATGTCTGCTCAGAGGCAACTTTGGAAAATAGTTACAGCATGAATTACTGCTCCAGCCTGAGGCTTCTCTTCTCATTGAGACTGGAGGCATTAAGTGGGCGGAGTGGGTGGTCATCCGGCTCTGGCACGGGGTGGGCAGGGCTGGGAGTGATGCCCATGCAAACCTACTCCAGATCTTTTGCCCCCAAGAGACCCCTCCCCGGAACACCTTCCCGGCTCCTGCATCTCAGCATGCTCCCCTAAGGTCACCTCTCCCAGGAAGTCATTGATTCACACACTCACGCGTTTATTCAGCAAACATCTTTGAGCACTCACTGTGCGCAGACACATGATAAACTGACCCTCACCTCTCGTAGAAGGAAATTCTTCCGTCTTGGTGTTGCCCACCCCCAGTATTTTATCCACCTCTCTTAAGGCCCTGATCCCTTCCTGCTGGCGTGTGCCTACGTGCTGGTCTCCCTGAGTAGACCAGAGGGTTTAGAAAACTTTTTATTGAAGTCTAACATGCATCCAGTAAAATGCACAAATCCTAAGTGTATGGCTTGATGAATTTCCACGAAGTGAACACATCCAGATAAGAAGCAGAACATAACAGCCCTGCAGTAGCCCCTCCTGCCCCTGCCAGGCACTGCCTCCCCCTCAAGGGCAAGCACCATCCTCACCTCTGACTCAGAGCATTTTGTCCTTGCACATCTTTTAAAGGCAAGATCTGGGTCTGACTCATCCCTGGGTCTCCTGGACTGTCTAGCACAATGCTTGGCATTTGTTGAATAAAGGAACGGATGGATGGATGGATGGACGGATGGACGGATGGATGGACAGACGGACAGACGGACGGATGGGCCAAATATTGCAGGGATAAGAATAATGATGCTGTTACTATAATAACAAGTAACCAGTTGTCGTGGAGCCAGTTCCAATCCATGGTGACCCCATGGGCGTCCACACGGCTTTCAGTGGATGATTTTTCAGAAGTAGATTGCCAGGCCTTTGTTCTGATGCACCTCTGGGTGGACTCCACCCTCCAACCTGTTGGTTAGCAGCCACTCAGGGACTCCTTTAATTATATATTAATATAATATAAATATTAATATAATTAACCCAAAAAAACCATTGCCATTGAGTTGATTGTGACTCATAGTGACCCTAAAGGACAGAGTAGAACTGCCCCCGTAGAGTTTCCAAGGCTGTAAATCTTTACTGAAGCAGATTGCCACATCTTCCTCCACTGGAACAGCTAGTGGATTCGAACCGCCAACCTTTTGGTTAGCAGGCGACTGCTTAACCACTGCGCCACCAGGGCCCCTATTACTATAATTACTGTAATAATAATAATATTAATATTAACTACCACGATACTGGTCGACATTGTTGTACTCTATCACGGGCCC